>NW_024962253.1:4436932-4479607 GCF_019238085.1 Lagopus leucura
CCTGCCTGCCTTCCTGCCTGCCTTCCTGCCTGCCTTCCTGCCTGCCTGCCTGCCTGCCTGCCTGCCTCCCTCCCTCCCTCTTTCCCTCCCTCCCTCCCTCCCTTCCTTCCTTTCTCTTTCTTTGTTTCTTTCTTTTAATGACACTTTGTCAAAATATTTAAAGTACATTTTATGTCCTTAAAACTCAAAGCTGAAGGAATTTGCTTCCATTATCATGAAATCAAATTATTCTCTTTTCTTCTTATGTCCATGCTTATAAAGAAACAAATTTTCTGTTAAAAAATAATCCTACAGTGAGTAAGGAGACAGTCTATGATTACTAAAAAGACAGAGGAGTAATAAGAAAAGTGAGAACGTAAAGTCAATCATTATTTGATGACAGACAAGATTCTGCATAGAAACTTCAGTATTTGAGAATTCTTCTGTAGCATCATCACACACACAACTGTTTCTATGAAAAAGTCTGAAGAAATATCTCAGTCTTTGGAAGCTAATTGAGTGACAGAATCAAAGAATGGTGTGGGTTGAAAAAGACCACAATCATCATCCAGTTTTACCCCTCCCACACTATGTGCAGGGTCACCAACCACCAGACCAGGGTGTCCAGAGCCACATCCAGCCTATGTATATGTTCCTTTCAAATAGTTGAAGGCCACAATGGGGTCTTCCCAGAGCCTTATCTTCTCCAAGCTAAAAGCCTAGTTCCCTCAAACTTTCTTCATATGAGAGGTGCTCCAACCCACTGATTATCTTAATGGCCCTCCTTTAGACCCAGTCCAAGAGCTCTGTGTCTTTCTATTACTGGGGACCCAGGCCTGAACGCAATACTCCAGATGGGGCCTCACAAGAGCTGAGTAGATGAGGACAATCACCTCCCTCTCCCTGCTGGCCACTCGTCTTTTAATGCAACCCAGAACACAGCTGGCTTTCCAGGTGCACACTGCTGGCTCATGTCCAGCTTCTCATTCACCAGCACCCCTAAGTTCTTCTCTGTAGGGCTACTCTCAAGGGGTTCTTCTCCCAGTTTGTACAAATACCTGGGATTCCCCTGGCCTAAGTGCAGCACCCTGCATTTGGCCTTATTGAACTTCATTAGGTTTCATGAGCGCATTTCTCCAGCCTATCCAAGTCCCTCTGGATATCTTCCCTTCCTTTCAGTATATCGACTGCACTGTTCAGCTTGGTGTCATTTGCAAATCTGGTGATGGTGCACTCAAATGGCTTTGCAGGAAATAGTTTGGTTCCTAGAAAAATCACTTAATCTGATTTTAAATATTAAACAGTTTAAAGAGTTGATCTCTGCTAATCCAGAGTGGTTCCTTAGGGAGTGTCCATCTGAGGAGTGTGGAAAGCAAATCAGAGGGGAACATCATTTCCAACAAAGAGTGAAGGTGACAAGTACTAGGAGCACAATTCCAAGGGTGTAGGATGCAACTGAAACTATTTTTCTTCTTTTCCTCATGGTATATTCTGTTTTAACTGGCTAAAATAAATTATTTTTGTTATTTTTTTAAATTACTTTTCTAATAAAACAACTTTTTTTTTTTTTTTTTTTTTTTCTGGGAATTTCTTGTACAGACTAAGATACAATTTGCCTTCCTGTAAACATCTGTGATATAGATGTCTGCACATGAGCAAATACCTCTGGTATTCCCAGTGAACCAAATGTTTTGCTTATCTGATTTTTGTTTGATTTTTAAAACAAACCGAAGTCTCAGTTTCAATTCATTTGACCTTGATGACAACTTTGTTGTTAAACTTTGCAAAGCTAACTATGCTTTTGTACCTGTGTTATTAAACCTTACATAAATACCACAGAGCACGTGAAAAGAATAATAATAAATTTAAAAAAAAAAAAAAAAAAAAAAAAAGAAGCCATAAGTTGATGTCATGTTTTCCTGAATTTGGGCCATATTCAAGCTCAGATCATTGCCACATGCCACTGTGCCATTCAGTCCCCTACTCACACAACTACTGCAAATGGTATCATTTTGCAACTAATTTACTCGCTTAGTTTTGGCCATTAGTCATTCCCAATATCCTCAATCTGCAGGTAATTTTCCACATTATTAGTTACCCACCTGTCTTATTAAACTGGACTTTCTGAAACCCTGTGTGTCTACATTTTCTGCACTTTTAGATCAAGCAAATAATTGCCTGTACCTGGATGGAAGGATTTAATAGGAAGATTATAGCTGATTCCAAAAGTTAATAGCTATAGCATCTGCTTTCTCTTTTTAACATTAAAACGATAAATTCTGTGTTCATGAAGTAAAGAGAAAAAAAGTGAAAACAGAAATCTTATCATTTCTAGGTCAGGTTAAATATAAATGAGCAGAATGTAGGTTTTTCTTTTTTCCACTTAATATATCAATATCACGACCCAAAGGGATCAATCTTTATCACATTAAGAGAAAGAATTCCTCACTGCCAAGGCAGGGCCTGGCTTCCTTCTCACTAAGAATGCCAAGTGTGTTGCATTATGCAAAAATCTTAGGTATCGTCTGTTGCTCTTTATGATAGAGTATGGCTGTTTTGAGGTGTCTGAACACATTTCTATTCAGACCTCTACAAAACCATCTGCATGGGAGAGTAAATTTGGGAATATTATTTTCCAAATCAGCTCAGAAGATAAAGTGAGGGATAGGAATGGGTAGGCTGGGGATGAAGAAGGAAAGAGAGAAAGTGAAAAGAAGAATCTGGGGACTTGGTGCCCAGATCTGGGGTGCTGAAGTCTTTGTTAGCCATGGGCACAAGGCTTAAACCTACTTTGCACATAAACTGACACACTTAAAAAAAGATACACATCTTTAGCAGATGCATTTTCCTTGCTAGGCAAATAAAAACATTCTTGTTGCTTAAGTTCACCTACATTCAAAACAAAATTCATAAGAGCTATTAAAGAGAAATAACAGACTTGAGCTCCCACTTGCATGAATCATTAGTCTTTATGGATTCAAAATCCAAATCCAAGTGCTGAAGGCCATACAACCCGCCCTGGAGGTAGAGTGCTTTGAAAAAGAGCTGAGTATCACAGGCATATTTGTGGGCAGTGCAATTAACCTACCCAAGGGAAACTCTCTTTGGGGATACATTCATTCTCTCAGTCTTTAAAATTCATTGAATATGGAAGCAGCAGAAATGGAGGAAACTATGAAGTCCTGTTGCTTTGCTTGAACTGGGTGTAAACTTAATATTTATGTTTTTTAAGTTGTTTCAGAGGATATAGTTTCATCAAATAAATTGAAAAACATCTTGAAACTTCTCAGTGAGCTCAGAGATAGAAGAAATATTCTGTCTTCCCAACTTAGTCTTTTTATTCCCTCCTAAAAGTTAGGCTGGCCTAGAAACCAACATGCGATTCATCTCCAAACCTACAATATGGGCTCTGCTGCTCCTTGAGTGATGCAGCAGTGGCCTTCCTTAAGTCCATGTCAACTGAATGTGTTGGAACAGCTCATTCATTCATCAGTCCTCTGGTCCAAGAGTTTTCTTCATATATTGACAAAGAACATGCAGATCTACCTAGCAGGCAATGAAATCAACAAGACTGTAGCAACCACTACTACAGGAACATAATTTATTTTATATTATGCATCTGACCCACCTGAAATCTGTGCCTATCAACTTCAACACTGAGATTTTACCGGCAAGCTGTCATCACTGCACTTCAGGCATTTCCCCACGTTAGTTTATATGTAGCTTCAATATGTTAGAAACAGTTAAACAGATAATTTGGATTTGAACAACTCAAAACAGAATTTCAGGCATCAGCATTTCTTCTCCCGCTCTGTCACTGGAATGCTTCTGTGCTGATTTCAATTCCTTCTTTTGTTTTCACCTCAGTTCACAAAAAGACTTAAATGAGTCTGTCCTAAACAGCTGTTATGACACACCATTAAATCCTGTCATCTTTTCAACTGATAGTGAAATTCTTACTCAGTTATTTTCAGTTGTAGACAAGAACCTGTAAGTTTTGGTACTTTTATCAGAAGTTTAAGCATTTTGCTCCTTATACGAACTGAATTTGGCTAACTGTAAAACATGTGTAATGCTATTAATGTACTTCTTCACTGTTTAGTAAGTACTATGTAATTACTATTCCTGGAATTTTTTTTATTATTATTATTGTTGTTAATTTGTATTTGTATCATATTTGAAGCTCCATGGACTAATCACTATAAACTTCCACATTCCTCTCTCCTTGATTTCTCCTCTTCTTAACACAGCGTATTTTCCTTTGTAGGTAAATTTCATGTCCTTTTTTTTTGTTTGTTTTTTTGTTTTTTGTTTTTCCTATCTAGATATTACTTATTTTTTAAATACTATTATTAAATTGTTTGTTTTAATGTGGATATAGAAAAGACAGAATGATTAAGGAAAATTGACTCTTCCCATGTTAGATTTTTTGTTTTTAACAGGATTGTATTTAATAGTCTACCTTGATTTCAGCAAGGCATTTGATATTGTCCCCCACGACATCCTTATAACAAAGCTGAGGAAGTGTGGGATAGATGAGTGGACAGTGAGGTGGGTTGAGAACTGGCTGACTGGCAGAGCACAGAGGGTCGTCGTTGGTGCTGCAGAGTCCGGTTGGAGGCCTGTAACCAGTGGTGTTCCTCAGGGGTCGGTGCTGGGTCCGGTCTAGTTCAACATCTTCATCAATGACCTTGATGAGGGAATAGTGGCCATCCTCAGCAAGTTTGCTGATGACATGAAGTTGGGAGGATTGGCTGACACGCCTGAAGGCCGTGCTGCCATTCAGTGAGACCTGGACAGGCTGGAGAACTGGGAAAAAAAAAAAAAAAACGGATGAGATTTAACAAAAGCAAGTGTAGAGTCTTGCATCTGGGGAGGAATAATTCCATGCACCAGTACAGGTTGGGGGATGAGCTGCTGGAGAGGAGCTCTGCGGAGAGGGACCTGGGTGTCCTGGTGGACGACAGGTTGGCCATGAGCCAGCAGTGTGCCCTTGTGGCCAAGAGGGCCAATGGCATCCTGGGATGCATTAAAAAGAGCGTGGCCAGCAGGTCAAGGGAGGTGATCCTCCCCCTCTACTCTGCCCTGGTGAGGCCTCATCTGGAGTACTGCGTCCAGTTCTGGGCTCCCCAGTACAAAAAAGACAGGGATCTCTTGGAAAAAGTCCAGCGGAGGGCCACAAAGATGGTGAAGGGCCTGGAGCATCTCTCCTATGAAGAAAAGCTAAATGAACTGGGTCTGTTCAGTCTTGAGAAAAGAAGACTGAGAGGGGACCTGATCTACGTCTGTAAATATCTGAGGTGTGGGGGGTAGAATGGCAAGGCTGGACTCTTTTCAGTGGTGAGTGGAGACAAAACAAGGGGAAACAGACATAAGCTGCAGCATAGGAAGTTCTGCACAAATGTGCGAAGGAACTTCTTTACAGTGAGGTGACGGAGCACTGGAACAGGCTGCCCAGGGAGGTGGTGGAGTCTCCTTCTCTGGAGATGTTCAAGACCTGCCTGGATGCCGACCTGTGCGACCTGCTGTAGGGAACCAGCTTTGGCAGGGGGGTTGGACTTGATGATCTCTGGAGGTCCCTTCCAACCCCTACAATTCTGTGATTCTGTGATTGCTTGGGATGGGTGATGTGCAATGAAAGGAATTCCCCAAATTAACAATAGCTGTACCAATTGTCAGCTGAAGTATTTGAAAATTCAAGTCATATTCATAGCATTTTTTTTGAACTCTAAAATATTCAATTTGGAAATGGCATTGTGCTCATCTACTGGCAAATTCTGGGCCTTATTGATTATGTTTTCTTACTACACATTGCCAAAACATAAAAATGGTATTTTACTGAGAAGTTCTTTCTTCTGCAGTAGACAATTTGACTAGAGGATCCAAAGGCTTCTACAAATTTAGCAGGAAAAAAAAAAAAAGGCACATCCCACACATAAATCTCTACTGTTATTTTCCGTTGCTATTTTCACTCAGAGGTTCCACAAATAATGAAATTTCAAATACTCGATATGCTTCATCAAACAGAGTTTATTACAGTTTGTTAGAATTTTTTGTTTTGTTTTTACCCCTCCAAATTTGAGCCATTTATTTCTCTCCTTCCCCTCTAAGAACTTCTACAAACATTACATTTACTCTCCCATCCTACAAATAGCAAAGTTACCTTTTATTTATGAGTGATCATTTTTTCTTGTCTATATTTTGACAAATAACATGACAGAAAATGATTAAGGGTCTCATTTTACAATGTGACTTGTATGTTATTTATTGTCAAAATAAAAGTCACTTTGTGAACTGAAGTTTTTAATCATTTTTCCCCTTTCAGGAAATAAGTTTGTTGAAAACTGATGATATTTGACTATGTTCTTTTTGTAATGGCAACTATATCCCTGTAACGAGTTTATCACTACTTATTCCATTTCAGTATAATTACCCAAATACACTATTACTTAATTATTTTCCATTTTAACACCTTTTTCTTTTCCACATGCTGTTAGTATAAGTACCCTGACCATGCACATAACGGAAAAAAAATAGGATATTCAATTTTTTTTCAAAATATTTTCCTTTCTTCTTATTCAGATTACGTTCAGAGATTGAACTCCATTCAGCAAGAAACATCATGAAGTGAAGATCCTAATTTCTTTGTAAGTTAGATGCTAAAGCATCTCTGTTTTCAAGACTTACTTTGGAGATTACCTTTTCTTTACCCCACAACTGCAGGTAAATAACAAATTTTTTCATCTCTATTTAACATTCCACTTATCTTCTAAGAAAAAAAGTAGTAATAATTGTTATTAGAGTCCCACTCTATTACAGAAAGAAAAACATGGACTTACAGAAGATGACCTAGAATTTGGTTTTGGCCTAGTAAGCTTTAGTTGCTTTCTAAATCACAGAATCATTTCAACTGGAAAGGGAACTAAAAAAGTCATCTGATCCAACTGCCTGCTGTGAACAGGGACACCTGCAGCTATATGGGGCTTCTTAGAGCCCCATCTAGACTGACCTTGAATGTCTTTAAGGATGGGATAGGCACTACCTCTCTGAGCAACATATTCTAGCACCTCACCACCATTACTGAGTACTGAGTCGTGAAAAAGTGAAAAGCTGAGTATGCAAATATTTTTGTGACCATAGATGATCATATTTGAAGAGAGCATATAAAGAAGAGGGGGAAATGACTGTTTATGAGGGTGGATAGTGAAAAGGTGGAAAGGGGAAATGGTTTTAAACTAAGACGGGAGATTTCAGTTAGATATTAGGAGCAAGTTTTTCACACAGAGGGTGGTGACACACTGGAACAGGTTGCCCAAAGAGGTTGTGGATGCCCCATCTCTGGAGGCATTGAAGGGCAGGCTGGATGTGGCTCTGCAAGAGCTCCAGAAGGCTCTTGGAATCCATTGATGATAGCTTTCTGGTTCAGGTATTGGACAGACCGACCAGAGGTGAAGCGTTGCTGGACCTGCTGCTCACCAACGCCGAGGAGATCATCAAAGGCGTCAAGGTTGGAGGCTGCCTGGGCTCCAGCGACCACGCCCTGGTCGAGTTTGTGATCTCAAGCGATGTGGGCCTGGCAAAGAGCAGGACCAGGACACTGAACTTCAGAAGAGCAGACTTCAAGCTACTCAATGGATTGCTGGCCAAGATCCCCTGGCGCGCTGCCCTCAAAGACAAGGATGTTGAGGAGAGCTGGCGGCTCTTCAAAGATGCCCTCCTGGAAGCACAAGAGGTCTCCATTCCTCTGAATAAGAAAGTGGGCAGGCGAGGTAGGAAACCGGCTTGGCTCAGCAAGGACCTGCTGAGAGAACTGAGGGCGAAGAAACGGGTGTACAAGCTCTGGAAACAAGGCTGTGTCACCTGGGAAGAGTACAGGAATGCCGTCCGGACTTGCAGACGTGGGATCAGGGAAGCCAAGGCGCAGGCAGAACTGAACTTGGCAAGGGACGTGAAAAACAATAAGAAAACCTTCTACAGGTACATTGCCCAGAAGAGACAGGCCAAAATGGGCGTACCTACTTTGGTAAATTTAAAAGGAGAACTGGCTTCAACAGATGAAGAGAAAGCTGAGGTGCTGAATGAGTTCTTCACCTCGGTCTTCACTGGTGGCCAGGATTCTAGTCTTTTTCACGTTCCTGAACCCTGCATCCCCACACCTCTATGTGGGGACCAAGGAGGTAAATCCCTCCCCACTGTAAGGGCAGAGCAAGTCCGAGAGTGCCTCCTTAGACTGAATGAATACAAGTCTATGGGGCCAGATGGCGTGCATCCCAGGGTCCTGAAGGAGCTGGCTGAGGTGGTTGCCGAGCCGCTCTCCATCATATTTGAGAAGTCGTGGCTGTCAGGTGAGGTCCCGAACGACTGGAGGAAGGGTCATGTCACTCCCATATACAAGAAGGGGAGCAGGGAGGACCCGGGGAACTACAGGCCGGTGAGTCTCACCTCCGTGCCTGGGAAGATCATGGAACAGATCCTCCTGGACAACATGCTCGGTCACATAAAGAATGAGCATGTGATCCAAGACAGCCAGCACGGCTTCACCAAAGGAAGGTCATGCCTAACTAATCTTGTGGCCTTCTATGATGGAGTGACGGCATTGGTGGACGAAGGGAAGGCGACCGATGTCATTTACCTGGACCTGAGCAAGGCCTTTGACATGGTCCCCCACCACATCCTCATCTCCAAATTGGAGGGAAGTGGATTTGATGGGTGGACGACCCGATGGATAAGCAATTGGTTGAAAGGCCGCAGACAGAGGGTGGTGGTCAATGGCTCTATGTCCAGGTGGAGGCCGGTAACAAGTGGTGTCCCCCAAGGGTCTGTCTTGGGACCGGTGCTCTTTAACATCTTTATTAATGACATCGATGAGGGAATTGAGTGCACCCTCAGCAAGTTTGCTGACGACACCAAGCTGAGTGGTGCGGTTGATACGGTGGAAGGAAGGGATGCCATTCAGAGGGACCTCGACAGGCTGGAGGGCTGGGCTCGGGTGAACCTGATGAGGTTCAACACGACAAAGTGCAAGGTTTTGCATTTGGGCCGGAAGAACCCCCGGCACCTGTACAGGCTGGGAGGAGCGGTCCTTGAGAGCAGCTCGGCAGAGAAGGACCTGGGGGTCCTGATGGACGAGAGACTGAATATGAGCCAGCAGTGTGCTCTGGCAGCTCGAAAGGCAAATGGGATCCTGGGCTCCATCAGGAGAGGGGTGGCCAGCAGGGACAGGGAGGTGATTGTCCCTCTCTACTCGGCTCTTGTGAGGCCCCATCTGGAGTACTGTGTCCAGGTGTGGAGCCCTCAGTACAAGAAAGACATAGAGATTTTGGAAAGGGTCCAGAGGAGGGCGACTAAGATGATCAGGGGGCTGGAGCACCTCCCCTATGAGGACAGGCTGAGGGAGTTGGGCTTGTTCAGCCTGGAGAAGAGAAGGCTGCGGGGTGACCTCATTGCAGCCTATCAATACCTGAAGGGAACCTACACCCAGGAGGGGAGTAAACTGTTCAGAAGGGCTGATAACAGCAGGACTAGGGGAAATGGTTTTAAGTTGAAGGAGGGAAGATTTAGGTTGGATGTTAGGGGGAAGTTCTTTACTAGGAGAGTGGTTAGGCCCTGGAATGGGCTGCCCAGGGAGGTTGTGGATGCCCCGTCCTTGGACGTGTTTAAGGCCAGGTTGGACGGGGTCCTGGGCAACCTGATCTGAATGTGTATGTTTGGTGGCCCTGCTAGGCAGGGGGGTTGGAACTACATGATCCTTGAGGTCCCTTCCAACCCGGGTGATTCTGTGATTCTGTGTGATTCTGTGATTCTGTGAAATAATAGGGGGTTGAAACTACATTATCATTGTGGTCCTTTTCAACCCAGGCTGTTCTATGGCTCTATGATTCTATGATTCTACGGTCACGAAAATATTTGCATACTCAGCTTTTCACTAAAACACTGCTCTGAAAATTTGAATTCAGATGTGAGTGTGTAACATTGTTCAGGTACATCTACAGATGATTTTTTGAATGCTTCTCAGATATGTATCCCAGAGCAATTTGCAAATGCCCTTGAACTCATCCCATCTCCACTCAGGAAAGGCAATGGTGTGATATTAGTTAGAACAATTGATACAAGGTAAATCAGTAACATAATGAGAAGTCAATAAGTAGTCCTGGATTCCCATCTTATTTGAGTGAGCTATAAACACTTTGTGGCTATAACCAAGAAAGAGGGTTATATGTAATATTTAATGCCAACTTATTTTAATAAGTTACCGAATAGGAAAATCAAGTCAGAACTGCTCTTGCTACTTATGAGGTATTCTGGGCAGACATAACTGTATTGTCAGATTACATGATTTCAAGAACTGTGAGAATAAAAATTGCCAGTTGTACCACTATAATAGCACAGATGCTGCCATTCTGATGTCAATAATCACATTAACACTTAGCTCTGTCAAAGCTTGGACTTTTAATTCTTCACTTGCTTTAAACATTAGGATGTAAAAAGACCAATTTTTATAGCAGAACACAAATATTTTGATGTCACAACTGTTCACTTGTAGTCCAGATGACTTCATGTCCTTTTCTCAAAGAGATGACAGGGAAAGTCTAATGGAGTGAGAACCATAAAGATGAGGGAATGCTTTCTGGGCTAAAATGAGTTGCTGAACACAAGCTCTAGGAGCTGAGAATGACCCTAACACAACAGGCAGCCAGTGAAAGTCATTTTTGTAAGAAAAAGGGGAAGGTAAGGGACAATTTAAAGACTTTAACATAAAGACTTGCAGTTCCCAAATCTAAATTTAATTACCTGCCTGCATTCACACAGAATCACAGAATCACAGAATCACAGAATCACAAGGTTGGAAACGACCTGCAAGATCATCCAGTCCAACCACCTTCCCATTCCTATCAGTGCCACAAGCTACTAAACCATCTCTTGTAGCTATCACTATCCTTTAAACTCATTTCCGAAGACAAACTTGCAGTAGGGAAAATGGAGCATCAGTGGTAAGGAGAGGACTCAGTAATTTTTACTTTCAGGTTAGTATCAACAGCAATAGTCACAGTGCAAACTCTAGCTAATTCACTGCACATCTTATTTTTCCCAGTTGTAGAGTTACAGTTGAGGAAAATGGTGAGCTCAGGTAGTGTTCTAAAAATGCTAGCTTTTCAGTTGTTTGAATCCATGCAAATTATTTTGATTATTCAGAGTTTGGACCACATTTGTACCACATTTCATGTTTTGCAGTAATTATTTCTAACTGACCACTAAGCAGACATTTATTTTTATCTTATTATATCTTATCCTGCATTTGATCTGCAGTAGTTACAGACATTATTTCCCTTCTCATATCTGGGCAGCTCTTTCTTGCTTCAACTAGTGATCATGTCAGCCTCAGGAGGAAAGAAGTACATGTGTAGGTCACAGAGATCAGAAAAGAAAGAATTTAGGCAGCAAGACCCTGATGCAAAACATCTAAAGAGAGATGATCTGAAATTGCCATGTGGGACTCTGAGCGCTAGTGTGTTAACTAGAAGCTTTCAAGCTTTGCCTGCTCCTCTGTTACTGCTCTGGCTTGACAGGATTGGCAAAAGAAGGTTTTTGAAACTGTCAAACTGGCATGTTTGATGATGCCAGGTTCTTTTCAACTCCTTTGGCATTGTCATTTTTTTCATGCAGTAAAAGCTTGTTATCCACTCACAAACAGTTCTGTTTCAAATCTCCTTGCTCTGTTTCCACTGCTGATTTCTGTATTTTCCCAATAATTCACCACCAAGCACAGAAAGTCTTAGACTGCTGGGCTCCTGTGGCTTACTTTTTGTTCTCCCCCTTCCATTTCAGAAGTTCCTAAGCTTAGTATTTTCCTTCCTTCATTTTTCCATTTAAGAACAAAAAAAACAAAGAGAGATTGTTTAGCTAGATATTTACAGCAAATGATTCATGTAGGGAATCAGACAATACTAGATCCTTTCAACAATGCTGTGGAACTCATATAATGTTGATTTAATAAAGCACACTAGCTTGACAAAAGAGTACATAATGAAGAATAGCATTGACCAAGTGAGTTCACATACTGAAGCACAACACAGATGTCAATATCTCTGTAATACATTTTCATACATAACACAGGAAGTGGGAAAATTCCTATATACATGGCATGAAGTGAAACTTCATGTGGCCAATGTGGACACAGTGCAAGAACTGGTTCCTATCATTTTTCAGGTCATCTGATCTCATGTAATCTGTTCTGTCCCACTGTTGTGCCTTGCTTTTGGTGTCTGAGCAGCAGACCTCTGCATGGAATATTATGAGACTGCTGTGGTAGTAGTAAAGTATGAAAAATGTACAACAAAGGATGCAAAAGGAGTCATAAAATAACTTACATAGCAGCAACACAGCTTTAGCCATGATGGAATTGCCTCATTATATTCACTGCTGTGTATGAGTGAAAGCTCTCTGTTATGTCCCTCTGAATGACAGAAAGTGATTTTTTCATTTGGAGACTGTCTAGAACATCTAAGCTGGAAAGTCTTTGCGAGGAGTTGTAAAGTGCAAAGCTGGGAAATGAGGGACACAGATTTTCTGGCTTGTTTTCATTAAAACAGCTCTTGCTCTTTTACTATATGAACTGCTTCACTTGTACTTAAGACATTTGATGTTTTTGTGTGTGACATGGCTACCTTCAAAGTCCCAGGCTTTGGGTGAAACTGGGTCTAGAGGAAACTTCATTTACTGGTGATGAGCTGTGTAATGTTTTCTCCATATCTGGGTCTCTGAAAAAGAATATATTGTCTGTTCAAAGAAGATATCTAAATTTTGAATTTTCTTGTTTAGCTGAAGAGGAAACATATCTGCATGAAGTGGGATAAGGCTCTGTGAACTGTATGGTTTCTAGAACCAATATTTCTACGACAATATTTATGATTTAGGCTCCTATTTCTTGTCCAGACTTACTAGCTTAAATCCATCATCATTACATTCATCTATCTTCAATTTTTTACATATTTTATGTCATTTTAATTTTATAGAGACTGAAAATACTACGAAGTTTTTGTTTGTTTGCTTGTTTGTTTTTAGTTAGTTAGACATTACTGAAGACTTAAAGACTTAAGGATGATTCTACAAACTATAGAATTGCCTGTATGTAAAAGCAGTGTAAAGTAAACTAGAAGATGAGCAGTACATAATGATTGTATCATATTGAGGACCAAATCTGTCCCTTGTAACAGTGACATCTCAGCGTAGTATTATAATTTGGCTTCACTGTGGTACAGTAACCACAAAATTCAACTGATGTGCCAAAGTTCAAGTCTTTACCACATCTCAAGCATGAGCTAATTTAACTGGTGGTTTCCAGGTTTGATGTCAAATACACAAGCTCACTGCATGTTTTCTTTTTCTTGTCTTGAAATTTAGAGTGAAGATTTGACTTTTCTTTAAGACAACTTAGCTTACTACTACTTAAAAAGACACAGTTTAATTGCCTGCTTATGTATGCATGTATATATGTGCATGTACTATATGGAAAAAATTGTGTATGTGGATTTCTAAATGTAACCATTTCCACTTGAATTTATTTTAACATGAGATCTCCCAGAAGCAATGTTAACTTGCAGTAGTTAGTTTTTAAAATCGAAGTACCACATTTAAACATAACAGAGAATGTTCTCAACTACCTTTCAGATCCCATTCTGTAATGCTGCTGAAATTATCCTTACATCTGGTGCATGCATGAAAGCTTTCCTTGAGATCCATTCAACTTTCTTAATGGCCAATCTTAAATTTATGAGGTATTCCTTTTTGATCAAGTGCTTAAAAAACAAATAGACAAAAACTGTAGAACTCCCCTCCGCACATACACAGCAACAGTTAAAAAAGTGTAAGCTTGTCCTTTTGCAAAGATTGCAAAGAATTTTGTGGAGGAAATATAAAAAAGATGAAAACATGAAAACATGAGGCAAAAATAAAAAAGAACAATGGAAATGAGATGTTTAGAAGTTCCTGCAAATTATACCAATGAAAAACTCCAGCACATAGGATCACAATTATAGAATCATAGAGTCATAGAAAGGTCTGGATGAAAAGGACCTATTAGCTGTGGTAAGTCTTTCATCAGTCTCGTATCAGTGATTGAAGTACACAGGATGTTCCATAATGCTTCCCAAAATGCTCCTGCATCTGCATTTAGTGATTACCTATGCTTGTGGTGGTCTGGTTAGCAGTCCATGAGGGTGGACCAACAGCTGATTCATCATCTTTGTATTGATGAAGGCATGACTGGTAAAGTGATAGGAGATCTATGAAATGGGATAGGAAGTTCTGCTCCTTGCATCTTTTCTACATCTCGTTCCTGCTCTCATCTGTGGAATCCTACACCAAGATTCTGCAATCTCTGATTCACAGCAAAATCCCATGCTAGTAGTGGGGATCAAATTAATGCATCCCACATAGACAGGCTTCAAATAATAACAGCAGTACAGCTATTTCACCAAAGCAAGTGAATAAACAAGATCCTGTGGATTTTAATGTTTTATTTAGGAAGATACAAAGCAACCTGCACATGACATCCAAAGTGCTAACAAACTCACTTTCTTTCTCTGGACATTTTGCTGTCTGTGAATCAGAGTTCAAATTCCCCAAGAAGCATTTATTCTCTCTTTTCTGCACATATCCTTGAGCTGATCAACCACATCAACAGCATTGGATATGAAATAAGAAGCCTGACCTTTGCAATTGGCTCTCTCAACTGATCAGTTCAGTGCTGATTTGCCTGGCATATTTTGACAGCGCTGGGAGTTGCACATGGGAATTGCACATTGTCTGGATGGGAAAATATTTTAACCAAAGTTCTATAGAAAGAGGTAGTGTGAAGGGAGAATTTGGCTGAACAAAGAGCTGCAGTTTGGCTGGTTATTTTCCAGTCATCCTGTGGTGTACAAAATCGGGTTATCATCAGTATTACATTGCTTAGGCCCTTACTGTGTTTGCAATTAAGTAAAAGAATGTCCTATACATACTAAAGCAATTAGGATACAATTTATGGAGAGTTTCTGTGCAGTATCAGACTTCCAAAAGACTGAAAATATCAGCACATGTTTATATCTTATTATCATGACCCCTCTAAGGCAGGATCTGAGGCTGTCCATAAAATTGTTGTTTGGAAGATAACCTGTATTTTTATAAGTATTTGAGTATCTACAGCTTATTGCAATGATTTAAGTGGGTTCTTGCTATCATCAGTGTTTCCTGAGCATTTATTTTCATCTACATTTATGCCCTAATGCACAGTGTCTAAGCATTCTGTCTTAGTTTCTTCATCAGTTCTAGCACACAGGCTATCACCAAGAGTTGCTGTCATGCTCCAATTTATAGGAGGGAGAGGAGGTTCTCTGATATCTGCATACCCATCTGCATCACCATATGAGGGTGAGATTAAGAAACAACAGTTCAAATGTTGGGGTCCAACCAGTTTATTACAAATCTTAATCAGGGAGATGGGGAAGGGGAGGATGAACACTATTATGAATTAGGGTGATGGGGAAGGGAAAAAGGGCAATAGGGAAGATGGGAAAGAAGCAAGGAGTCTTTATAGGAAGCAAGAGGGAGATAGTCACCACCATGGATCCAGCACAGTTTGTAGTTCAGTCTTCAGTAGTGGTGGGTTATTGGGCATTTTCCATTGACAACGACGGTGACCACAGCAATGATGGAGACTTCTTTCCAATAGTAGTACAAACTAATTTATAAGACCAAAGTGGTTGAGTCAGTTCTTTTTGGAGTGACAGCTTCTGGCTTTTGAATCTCAGCAGGAACTCCTTTCGTTCCCATCTTCCGGGCCTTGCCAGCAGATAAGAGCAGCGGGGAGCTGCCAACTTGTATCTTGCCTTCACAGGATACAGTGGTGTCATCCTTCAATCTCCCATAGCAAGCTGAAGTTATTTGGCCACAGGCTAGATCTTCCACAAGTAAGCAGTCCTGAGTAGTCTCTTCCAAAGGCAAACAGTTCCAAAGAAGTGCTTTCAAATGTAAAATTTTCCACACAGAGATGTTGATTGCCACACAGCAACACCCATCACTCACCTTCTAGAAAGTCACAAGAAATACCAGGAAGCAAGCTTTGAGCCAAAAACAAAGAAGAATTCATACAGTTGCGCACATCACTTGCTGCAGAAAAGAAGTGTGATTTTCAGAAGCTTCTCCTCTTTAGGGAGCATACACAACAAACATCTCTGATTTTTACAGATAATTTCGGACTGCCAATTGAATTCAGCAAAAGAGAAAAAAAAATCAACAAATACAGTATCTGAAATGAAAAATCTTTAGGTTTTATGGACCTCTCCTACACCCTATGAAATTGAGGTGAAGAGGTAAGAGCAAGTCACTGGGCATCAGCTCTTCCAACAGAAATGGGGATTGTCTGTAAGTCAGGGAAGTTTACTGTAAAATGATATTGCCAACCTTATGATCATGAGAAGTATTGTCCTTAAGTAATGACAACAGTCTTAGATCTGACAAAAATACTTAACATCAGTGGGGCTTGAAGCACCTTTCATGAAAAGCTGGAGTCAACAGTAAGGTGTGAAGTGACTCCCAGATAAGCAGAAGAAATATAAAGAGAATTAAAGTTCTCTGAATTGCTGCACATCTTTCTTGGGCCATTCTGGTGCAACTCTCTATATAAAGTGCTGCACTCCTTCACCTTGATCTATGTGTGATCAGAGCCCTAAAACAAGCAAAGTTGTGTGACAAATGTCTGCAAGGAGAGCCTGTTCAAAATGCTGCCACTGCATCCTGGCATGTTTTATTACCATATATATACAGCTTTTCAGACAGTAAAAAGGGACTTTCTTGTGGTTAAGTATGTGACACAGATAAAGTCACATTAAAATTACAACTCTGCTATAAATTTTCTATCCAGTGCTGAACATTCTTGTTAATTTATCACACCTCCTAATCATACAACAGGGAAAGCATCTTGCAATGCTAGTGAAAAAAGCTACTTAACAGTAGATACAAACAAATGCAGATTACTAATGAACTTTGCTTGTATTGTATGACGTGGTCTTTTCAGATGTACAAATATAAAAAAAAAAATCCAGTCAAGCAATCCAATATTTTCCAATTTTGTCTACATTTTCTACCTTGGTGCTTCCTTGCATTTTCATTCCCATTGTTTTTCTCAGCTATCATATGCACGTAAGTCTCTGCTCTAGAAGGACTTTAGAAACCACATTTCAGTTAAGAATATTTTCTCCAAACACACTGATGTAATAACTTACAGCTTGTTACTACATTCACACTGTCTGTACCTAAGTTGATATGATCTTTGCATTAAGGATCCAAACTAATTTTTTATTCATTCTGAAAATAAACAAGAGTGGTAAGAGAAGGGGCAGGTACAAGATAGATCTGATATTCTTCAGAGTATGATTTGGAGAGATAGAAGACCAGGATATTGTAGTACTTCACAATACTGCCCATCTAGATACAACATCAGAGATTATATAAAAAATGTAAAAATGTACAACTACATCTGCTAATTTTAATTTGTTTTTCTGTGCACATCTTTAAGTGCCTAGAAAAAAATACTTTTGGAGCCAGAGCTTGCAATGAGAACAAAGCAAGTAGTTACTTGGCTAGCATGGCAGCCTCTGGGAGAGATGAGAAGAAAACTAGCTTTATCCTCACATTCTGCCAAAGATGAAGAAAGCAGTTGGGTAGCAGTCAATCTGTAGGATGACTTTCATCCTGCAGAGTCCTTTGGAGCCTTCATGCTCCACTCTTTCAGTGTGTTCAACACCTTAATCTTTTTTCATGTGTATTCAGGATACTTCCAAAAAGGCTATGACTCAAGACAATGGTTAAACATTTGGAAATCAAAAGATCAAAACCAGGGAAAATCTAGTATCCAGACATAAATTCCCTGAAAGATAAACAGTAATCACCTAGGAAATACAAACTTCCCAAGACAGAATGTCACGAGGAATGTCAATGAAGTTATCTAGACAAAACTAAGAAATATGAGCAAAATATTATACTATACACTGAGAAAGCATGAAAATGAATGTGACCTCCAAGTCCTGCAGAAGGAATTGTACAATCTGGAAACATTTTTCCTTCTTCTATCAAGTGTTCCAAACTATTTACCAAAAACATGTGTTTTTTCTTCTGATAAAAGCACAGCGTGAATTTAGTTTGTGAGCAGATGGTTGTAAGAACACAAAAGTTAAAATCTGAAATTCAAGATGGTGTGTCCAGACACATAAATCATATAATATATTTTTCTGATTGGATAAGTAAACCACAACTCTTAAATTTAGAGCTTCATTGCAAATAGCAGCATTTTGTGAAATTCACCTTCTGTTAGTATTTTTTAGTAGTTGCCTAAAATTAGCTGTTCATGAGAACACCCCAGCCAGCAAACTCATTGACTAAAATAACTGCAGAAAACAAACACAGAATAGGGACTAACCTCGTCACTGATAACTTGCTTCAAATTTCAAGCAAGTATTACAAGATCATTTAAAACCACAGTTTTCCCAGCTCTATCAGAAGTTTGTGTGTTATAGATGTGCAGGGAAAATTAAAATAAAATAAAATAATAAACAACAATGTTCTCTCTGTAAGGAAACAAAAATGAGATAAGCATAATATTATCAAGTCAAATATATATGCATATATAGAATCATAGAATCACCAAGGTTGGAAAAGACCTAAAAAATCATCCAGTCCAACCGTTCACCTATTCCCAATAGCTCCCACTAAGCCATGTCCCTCAACACAACATCCAGCTTTTCCTTGAACACCCCCAGGGTCGGTGACTCCACCACCTCCCTTGGCAGTCCATTCCAGTGCCTGACCACCCTTTTCTGAAAAGTAATACTTCCTAATATATATATTCTCGCACAAAATAGTGCAAACAAAAACATCCTCAGCTTTGTGCAGATAACACTGAAAAATATTTATTAGTCTGGAGAGCTAACTGGGTTAAGATCTGGTACTTTAGACATTTGCCTGAAACCTTGTGCTAAGCCTTATCTGGCCTGAGAAACAAGACCAAAAATATATCTCTAATCCACTCTGCACCCCAAGAACATACTACTACTTTGTTACTGTTTTTCAGATGAGCCCAAAGTCCTTCTTCCATCAAAGCAGCGTATATTACCATGGTAATTGAGAGGAACATTGTCATATGTACAGATGCAATTAGAAGATGCACATTGATTAATAACACCATGACTCACTGGACTGTTGAAGTCTAAAAAGAGCCTCCGCAAGGAAGTTTTATTTTAACATAAAGTGTTGTGGTTGAGGCAGAGACTAAGATGTGAGAAGTGTGGTTCAGAATCTGGATTTTGAAATTTTAGTTATTATTTGTAAACTATGGTATGACAGAATTCTGATATTCAGATAACATAAAGTATCCTACAGATTATACTGTCCTCCATTTTTAAAGAAACAAATCTGATTTAATGTTTTCTATGATGTTGTGGTGAGGTAGAATTTAAAACACAACAATTTATGGAGACACTTCTTATATCACTGTTCTACTTTTAGAATAATTAATTTGCTCTTAGGCAAAGCACACTGAATCCTTCTGAAAGGAACAGTTCTGACTCTAAAAGAAAACTGAGAAAACTTTTGGCAGACCTCTGAGTATTTTCAGAAGATTTTCAGCTTCCCCGAGGAACTTATTCTGCTCAAATAAAACAAGTAGACACAGCAGCTTCTTTCTAAGTTAGAGAAGAGAGAAATGCTCTCAATATCAAGTTTGAAAAAGGTGCATCTCATCAAAATTTAGAGCTTCTTTTCTTCAAAGCCATCTCCAGCATACAGATGAATTATGATTTAGAATTCCATCTAACGGAGGAAAAAGAAGATGCACAAGATTATATGAATTTAAAGTCACATTAGGCTCTAATGTTATTCAATTTTAATTTTGTGGGTTTTTTTTCTTTTCATTTTTAAGAACGACCTTGTATTATTTTATCCTGTGACCCTATGCCATCCTGACATAAGCAAAGGCCCTTGTCATTTTTTGATCCCAGACAAATCATTTGTTTTCCATCTTAACTCTTGCATCACAACAGACTGCTGTGTAGTAGAGCTCCTCAACTTACTCCTACAATTTTCTTGCTTCTGAGTAAATAAAAAAACATTGCAGCAATGTCAAACCGTTATAGAAATATTCCTGCTAATGTTTTCCATAATGGTTCTTTTCCTTCTAAGGACCGATCACAGTCTTTCCCTGATAAATATTGCAAGGAAGAGAATGTATAGAACTCCCCAGAAAAACAGTGACAGTAACTGGAAGAACATCATGGGTTTATCCTGTTCTTGATTATTATACAACCCTCAGTTGTTCCTCAGACTACCTCCTGCTGAAAATGTTGAGCAGCCAGTAGCATCCGGTCTTTGATTTTCAGTGGGAAATGTTTGTTTTACAATTTGAGTGCATGTTGGATGAATGCAGATCTGATGCATCCATGAAAGCAGTACACTGTTCTACTAATAGTTCATTTTGAAACCAGGCATAAACATACTAATGTAGCATGAATGTGTAATCAATTTTATACATAATGACCTAGAAAAATAGCACAACTATTGTTGGTAGTAGATCATAATACTTCTACAAACGAAGCTGGCTATGATTTGGTCTTTTTAACTTATTGGCTTTCTAGGAGAAGATGTCATGTGAACATGGGCACCTGGTTTTTCTTGTTGTCATGTCAATTTAAATGTAGGACAGAGCGAGGACCTTCAAGGTATGGGTACAGTTCGAATGCAGAGAATCCAGGCCTGCACAACTCACTGGCGGGCAATTATTGATCACTGAAGCTGTACAGAGTCAAGAGCTGTGAAGAAACTGCTTTCACTAAAAAACAAAACAAAACAAAACAAAACAACAACAACAACAACAACAAAACCAAAAAGTTTTCAAAAATCAGTAACTAATTAAGGGTCTAAAAGTACCATGCCAAACAACAGGAGAAAGAATCTATTGAACCATTGTCGTCCAGGATCATAGCAACTCCCTCACAGCTTTGGGCAGCACATAGACAGTGGCCAAGATCTAGGCATCATCTAGAAATTCAAATGTCTTAAAATAGAACAAAAGCTATGATTTGCTGAGTGAATATCTTAATCTCTTATAAAAGATCTCTTGAGCCTGATAAATTTTACTTCAGCAGACAAGATAATTTAAGGAATGTAGTCATCAACACTAACTGCTTGTTGAACGCTCCATTCGTTAGGTGTATGGTAGCGCTGGCAATATGGAAATATGGCCTTTAGATGAAAAAACTATTTTGAATGGTAAATGGTCGAAGAAAAATCCAGTCATTAGCAATTCCTTCAATAAGGAAACAAAACAGGATAATATACATCAAAAGACTACGTACTTATGTTTTAACATCCTGGGTTGTGTCAAAGTAGACAGTGTTAGTCACTTTGCTCCTGAGTTATCTTTGTTCAACAGCTTCCATAAATAATAATTGCCTTTATATTAAAAGCGGCCAATTTCTCTGACTTCTCTTCCATGACAAGCCCAGCACTCCAGAAGGCATAGCATTTAATTACTCTAAATGATGGTCAGAATAGAGCAAAGCATAGTAATTTTAGTTTGCCAGATTCACTGAAATGTACTTTGGGCTCAGTCTCATAATCTACCTGTAGCTTTTGTTGGTTCTTCAGAAGTCAAATATTATGGAATTAAGACTTGGACCTAAAGACAAATGGTTCTAACTGACTTATGTTCATGCTATTTGGGCCTTAATGAACAAAAAATATTTGTAAAACTAAGGAATAATGACAACATGTAGGATTTAAGATTAGATTACATGCCTACCTGGCTCAGTATGTTAAACTAACCATCTAGGTTAATTTCTGTGTGGATTTGTTTTACAAAGAAGCTTCCCAAATGAATTTGAGAGGCTTATTTTAAGAAAAGATGATATCTACAGGACTTTTAACTCTTCTTTCTTCTCAATAGAATATTGGATATATGAGATACACAGCACGTTATATGTACTCAGTTAACATATTTCTTAGCATCCACGGGTAGAAGACCCAATTAGTGTTCCCTGCTGCAGCTACATTTAAATTCACTGGAGATTGGCTGGCTGGTGTTATAAAACATCAAGTGCAATGTAAAGCAAGAGTTTATTTAGGGGTACATTTTGCCACTGCTGATAAGTAGTGCTCTTCTCTAGAAAGAATCACTGGACAGTATGTCTAAGATTTCATTTTGAAAATAAAAGATCCTTCTAAAACTTTCAGATTTCTGAGAAGAATGACATAACATTTAAAATAATGAGCCAAATACTCAGCAGTTATTGGCATAAAACAGTACAGCTCACTAATCTTAAATATATTAATTTACTTTCATGGATAATCTGGTACAAAAGTATTACAAACATAGTGACTAAGTAATACTTTAGATTTGCAGTGTTAAAGTTTGCATTAGGATTTATTTATTTATCTATTTATTTATTTATTTATTTTTCTCTAAATTCAGAGAAAATAAAGTAGAAGCAGCCACATGAATCCTGGTGTTTTTCATTTTAATTTATTTTTTATTAAGTTTTCAGGAATTTTAAAGACAGAATTTGCAAATGTGAAGAATAAGATCCTCATTCTACTGTAGTCAGCATGGCAAAATTCCCTCTGACATCAAAAAGATCACTGTTTCACTACTCAATTATCCATGCTCTGTGTTAATGCTACACAACTTGGATGTGCCATTGATGTGAGTTACCTACAAGTCTCAGCATGATTCACCTCTGACAAAATGAAATTGTAGTGTGGAAGGTGAACTTCTAGTTACTGGCAGTGAGAGGCAGACTAAATATTGGTTCCCTAGATACCTAAAGTTACAGAGCCAATTTTTAATCAATAAGGTGGTTATTTGGTTTTATATTATGAGCAAGATGAACTTGACCTTCAGTGCAAGGACATATATTGCCTCCAGCACATGAAAGTGTAGAACTGTTGAATTGTGCACAGGGAAGGACCACAATGACAATCAGAGAGCTGGAGCACCTCTCCTATAAAGAAAAGCTTGGGGAGCTGAGCTTGTTCAGACTGTAGAAAAGAGGTCTCCAAGGATACGTCCACAAGGATATTGTGGATTTCCAGTACTTGAGGAGGGCTTATAAGCAGGAGGGGTTTTTATACAGTCTGAAAATGATAGAACAAGGAGGAATGGCTTTAAAATAGAAGAGAAGAATTTCAGGTTAGGTGTTAGGAAGAAATTTTCTATTCATGATGGATTGAAACAGGTTGACCAGAAGACTTTTGGTGCCACATCCCTGGAGGCACTCAAGGCCAAGCAGTGTGGGCTCCTAGCAGACTGATCTAGTGGGTAGCAACTCATCCACAGTAGAAGAGGCTGGGACTGGATGATCTTTAAGATCCCTTCCAACATAAGCCATTCTACAGTTTTATTAACTCTTCAGAATGCTGCATAAGTACATCAGGAATATTCATTCAGAGAAAATGTGGGTGGGCTCTGCTGAATCACACATAGAACAAATGCTTGGGTGCCTCTGAACTGCGAAGACTAAAGAGAGGATGAGATCTCTGAGTTGATCTCCATCCATTCTATAAAACTTATTCTTGAAATCACTATTAAAATCAAAACATATTAGACAGACGTTCATGTTTTACAGGCTGTGTGTATGTCTGGTGAACAGCTGTCCAGGATATCCAGGATACGTTACAGGTCCAAACTTCAGTCTTAAAAGTATAAATGTTTCTAGCTCTCTGCACTGGAAGTCTAGGAAGTCTAGTCACAAAAAAAAAAAAAAAAAAAAAAAAATCACTTGCAGGAAAAAAAAATAATAAAGAAGTATATATACATGCATGAATTAGGAAAGGACTACAAGTGGATTTTTGGACTATGAGTATTTGAAATAAGGAATGTAATAAAAAGTGTGTCTGAATGTAGTGAGTAGATTACGGTAGTTCATGCCTAATCATATATTTAGCAACATTTGCAAGCAAGATCAGCAATTACACAGCTAAATGAATCTAGTGCGTGGGTCTAGTTATGCCACAGGATTTTTAAGCAAAGAAAAACAAGCAAAGATTTTTAGATTCATCTGAAGTGTGGTAAGAAAGAAACTGCAGGAAAGGAGCACTATTATCATAACATCACAGAGAGACAACATAACTTACTGATTGATTGTATAAGTATTGTGTTAGCCATGCAGACATTATGTCAAATAAATGTTAGCCTTGACAAATGAACAGTCTGATTTTCCTGGATGTTGAAATGGTCAGACAAAAATTCATAGCTGCATTAAATACCTTCCACTTTTCAAATCTCTGGAGATGATCATGTAATGAAGTAATCAACAGCCCTAAGTGATAAATATACAGACAAATGTAGATCACATATATGAAAATACTAGAAGTAATGGAAAAGTTATGAAAAATTATGAAAAGAAAAGCTATAAAAAAAAGGAGTAGAGCAGAGGATAAGGAAAATTGATTTCAAATAAAGATTTATTCTGTGTTCCTCCCTGTTGAACTTTACTTCTAGTAGAAGGCTAATTTGTGTTAAAATAATCAAAACAAAGGAACAACAACAACAACAAAAGGAAGAAAATTCCTGCAAGCATATTTTTACTTTAGGCTAATAATCACCTGTGAAAAACAGGTCATTTCCTTCATCAAAGAAGAACCAAGCGCTGTTTGATTTCCTTAGTAGAATACAATTTCAGCTCCATACTCTGGAGATTCCTCTACCCCTCAGACACTAATCTGGAGGGTTTGGCTGACTTATTTATTTGATTTTGGTCCCTCCCTCCCTCCTTCCCTCCCTTCCTTCTCTCTTTTTTGCTCTTTCTCTTTCTCTCTTTAATTATTATTTACTGTCTTACCTTATTTGATCTTATAGTACAATGTTTATATGAAAGATTGTTAACTGTTTAGAAAATTCCAGTACTCATGAGATGAGAAAGAGTGCTTCAAATTTTCAATGATTTTTCAAAGTTTAAGGGTGAAAAATTAGAATTCAATTGAGGGATATACAACTTCTGGTGATGTCAATAGCAGTAGATGCCAGATGTGAAGACCATATTTCATTCTTACTAATTTAAAGCATTGTGCAAGTTTATTTGTTTCTTCTAAACTTCTGAGACCTGAACCTTGTGTGAACTTCAGTGGGCTGAGATTATGGGTAACCCTCAATTTCTCCCCGTGGTATTTCATTAGCGTAGAGATTTTTATACTTTAAAACAAAAACAAAAACAAAAAGAAACAAACAAAAAAAACAACTTGTTAATAATCAGCATCAGTAAGGAATTGTTCACAGTCTAAAAGTGACATTATATTCATGTATCTTTATTTTAAAATGTGGATCTAATTCTCCTTTTAGGCTTGAATAAATAATCTGCAACCTTTTTGCAAAGTTGAAAGAGCTACAGGTGTGACACTGTGAGAAGGGCACAGAACAGTGCTTATGCCAGGATGATACCTTATCCTCCACAGACCTGCTCTCTGCATGCCAGCTGTTAAACCTACTAAACAAGGCAAAATGTCCTTATTAAATCCTGTTTGATTTTCTACTTGCCAATACCAACATAGCAGAGCAAAATTTGTTTTTATGTTTCCTTGTTCACTATCAGCAACATTACGGTGCTTTTCCATTGTGGTTCCCAAGGATATAAGTTTAGTGTGCATTAAAAGATGGCCCTGAGGAAGAAAGGACACTACAACACACCTTTTCAATATTATCTCTGTAGTTTCAACCTTCTTTTCTTATTTTTGCTACCCTCCAGGTCCAGTGATAAAACCCCATCTACAGTAAGTGCATAATAAAATGAAGAAGGAAGTCCTGGTTTCATCCCCTCATGCTCCTTGCAGACTTTTTACAGTCTTTTTCCTGTCCATCAGACTTTTTTGGGGGGTAGAGTAACAAAAGCCCGTTTATTTCCACATGGAGCAAGGAATATTATTTATACTCTCTCCCAAGGGAGTTCAAGCCACTGTATAAGCCATAGTATGCGTAGATGAATCCTGAATTGCCCATCTCTGTCAAATATTAAAGGATGATATATAAAAGAGCAGATAAATCAAAGGAGCAAAATTCCCTTGGGGTCCATACTGTATGGGCCAGTCCTTGTAGTACAACAGAATTCCTTTGTCAAATATATTTGTCTCTGAGGCATAGTTAGAACTTTAAAATATTAACATTCTAGTGGAATATGCATATTAGGTAACAGACATGAGTACTGAATTACAGCCTTCTGGAATAAGGTTTTGTTGTCTTTTTGTTTTGTTTTGTTTTGTTTTTTAACAAAAAGCTCCAGAAATAATATATGGAGGTGGGGAAACTCAGGTCATTTCCTTTGAAAACATTTTTCTCCTTTTGTATAATGAAATGTATTTATTTACACACACAAAAAAAATCACCCTTTAATGGTACTGAGAAAAGCCTCTTGGCACACTGAGACTGATCTCTTTTTTATTAATTTTTCAGCAAAAGGTCAAAACTATATCTATTAAGTGTATTTATATAGGAAAGTGCTAGACACACTTGGTTACATAATGAGATTGATATTCGTGTCTTGTGAGATAATGATCCTGAGACACAGTCCTGATGTAACTCTGCTCACATTATTAGAATTGACTTCATACACTTTTGTTTTCTCACACCTCTTACCTCAAAATGAATTAGGTTTATTTTTCAAGATAATTGTTCTCATTTTGGACGCTTTATTTTAGATTATGGGGGTATTATCTGAATTTTCTTTTTAGCTGGCAACAAGGAATTGCTTAGACTTGTACTGTGCTAACACCCAGCTGCAAAATCAGTTTTTTGTTTGTTTCTCCCATAGAGAGCAGTATTCTGTGACTTGAGAAGATTTCAGGAGAGACAAATTGTATAACTGGAAGATAGTAGAAATTGAAATTTATTAGTTACGAAATTGAACCAACGGACTCAAATAAAGGCCTTATTTGAAGATTTCCTGTTTCCTGTTATTGTACAATCCTCGCTATTTGACATGACAGAAGATAACGTTTCTATCTTGTGCAAACTGGGAGGATTCTGGACAGTTATCTCACAAACAAGAAAAACAAAACAAACAAGCAAACAACAACAACAACAACGTAACAAACACAGAAATCACACATATCACTCTGAAGTCTGGGACTCCACACTCCAATTTTAGAAATGGCACCAATCTTCTCTTAAAATCCTTCACAGATGATTCTGGAGTCTGTGCCTAGCTCTTGCAAACAGCTAGGCATTTTGAATTGTTGGAGACATTCCAATGATTTGTAACTTCGGCACCACTTGGTCATCCAGGTGGATGTGTGACTTTTTAGTGCCATTGAACAAAGAGAATTTTTGCTATTTATCACAATTACAGAAACACCTGTGCTTCACAAATTCTGCTAATCTGATGAAAATTCAGTCTTTACTGTCCTCAAAATTTTGTCTTCATAAAGTGAAAAGAATAATAGTATTTCATTTATTAAATATTTAAGTTCCCTCTGAGGCTGAAGTTTTGGTAATTTTACATAAAATATCCTAAAGAACTAACTTCTTTTTAACAAAAATAAACTGGAACTTTCATCTCACCCAAATTTATCCATTTTATTTAGTCAATATTCCAAGGTTTCTCTGAAGACAAAGAAGGACATATAGCATCTTCAGAGTGACATAATTAATGCTGAAGTAGGATAGAATATATTGTCTAGTGGAGATACTGATTTCTCTCTATTGAATGAACAAAGAGATTGTCTTCACAGTTACCTAAAGGAGGGCAAAAAGGGTTTTAGAAGGCCAGAGTTAAATGTCATGAACTCTCATCCAAGCTAAAGAGCTTAGCAACCAGGTGTAAGATATTTGAACATCCTAAGACTGAAGGTTGCAACAGACACAAACTTTCATGGTTATTTATGATGCTAAATCTCCTTTTCTTTGAATGTTCCTTCCCACATATTGTTAGATATTCAATCTGTACATACAGATGTTGAGAAATTCTGAGAATTCAAGCATTCGTTTTCACTCAGAATTAAGTACCTAATGCTTGTCTGACTTGCTCATATTTTACTGTAAATGTGTTGTTAATGTTTCAAAGAGAGAATTCCACTCAAACTTGTGCCAGATTTTGGAAGTCAGGTTTTATTTTGTGCTCCTGGGATAGCTTGCCCTATCCCACAGAATTGCAGCTGGGACATGGGACATAGATTAGCAAAGTCTGTGATTAATTTTTGTAGATGCAGATGTGGTCTGGATTCATCCAAAGAGACACAGGTTCCTGAAAGACTCCCAGAAAATATTCTATTCTGAAGATGATCATGTTAGTTTCAGTTCCTAAAAACCACAAGTATCTGAGAATTCACATCTAAGTCATGACTTGTAAGCAGAAAGAAAGATACTAAAAGACTGTTTTCATAAAACAAAGCAAGCGAGCCAAATGTTTTCTGCATGTAATTGAAAAATTGTCTCTGCAATAAAAGATATAGAACAGGGAGCAATGGCATGTAAATAGCCAATCAACGTGAGACCTGGTATATCTTTGTCCAACAATAATACCTGGACTGTTAAACCTCTGTCACAGATGCTTTATGTTCCTTGACAGTATTGCTCTGTATTTTGCCTTCTATATTTTGCACTGAAAGCACATGTTTTGCTGATAGTTTATTTTCCTTCTGGTAAAATGATTGTGTTTAGTACATTTTAAAATAATTTAAAAATAAGAAAAAAAACCAAACCTAATAATAGTACATAAGTGAGAAGGATTTCATAGTCCACGACCTTTTATATGAATCTGTAAATACCAGTTATTGTTACTTCTGTAGGTAATGAGATTTATGACTAGTACTGTCATTTTTTTTTGTAATAATTGTAATAATTTTAATAATGAAGAGTCTATTCCTAGTCACTGCTGAGATGTACTGATAAGATGTTGAGAGTCATGCTGGGATACCCAAGCTTCTGCCAACTTCATTTTTAGCCTGTGAACAACTGAATATTCATAACACAAAGTGTTATTAACTGTCTGTAGGGCTAACTCCAGCTGGCCTGAGAAACTTCATCTCCTGTTGAACAGCTCACTGCATGATTTTCCAACATAACTAAAAATATTCATTGTGGTTCAAAGAATCATAAACAGATTTTGAAGTCATTCATCTCTTCAGTAGTTCATAACCTAGAGATGAAGGCATCGCAAACAGCTTATATTAGAAATAAATTTGCTATCAAGTGCTCATTGTACTATTATGGGCTTTGATGAACAAAATCAGCTCCTAGTAAGTCGTCCAAATGAGAGTTGAAATTCCTGAAGTTCTCATCACCTCAGATCACCTAGCTGGAGGGAGACAGGAGGCAGAACTTGGTGGATGACCTTTTCACACTACAAAAGCAACTTCAGGCATCTTAGAAGAACGAAGGCACAGAACCAGATGTGATCAGATCTGTTAGTACTTCTTCAGTTTGTAAAACTATTGATCAAATTTCCTGACATGAACTATGACAGGAGTCACCCCACTTTCTTTCTTTTATTTGTGTTGTTTTTGTATAATCCTAAACCCTCCTCTCCCCCCCACCCAACTTTCCCCACCCACCCCAATAAGCAGTATGTTGTCAATGCACTAGGATGCTCAGGTGCTTCTCCACAGTGCTTCTCCTCCTTTCCAGCAGTTCAGCCCCTAATGTATATTGTGGACGTAGGACTCTACACTTGCTCTTGCTAAACCTCACAGATTTTTTCTCTGCCCAACTCACCAGCCTGTCCAGGTTTTACTGTATAGCAGCACAACATGAGGCTGCATCAGTTATTCTTCCCCGTATCAAGTCACTAGCAGACTTACTGAGGGTTCACTCTGTCCATTCAAGCAGATCATCAATGAAGATGTTGAACAAGACTAGATCAAGTACTGAACACTGGGGAAAACCCCAAATACATGCTTCCAACTAGACTCTGTACTTTGTGAGTCAGTTAACAAATGAACTCAATGTGCACTTTTCTTTGCCACACTTGTTAAGCTTACCTACAGGAATGTTATGGGAAACAGTGTCAAAAGATATGAGGTCACAACTGGAGTACTGCTTCCAGTTTTGGGCTCCTTCGTTCTTTCTTGAACTTCTAGAAAGAGTCCAGCAAGCAGCTACAAAGATGATGAGGGGCCTGGAGCATCTTCTTTATGAGGAAATTCTGAGAGAGCCTGAAAAAAACAAGGAGGATATGAAAAGTGTTGTAAAAGTTGTTTTGAAAAATGTTTATAAACATCTAATGGTGGGAGTCAAGTGGATGTGCAAGAGATTATTCTTCTACACCATTGCCTCAAAGCTTGCTATGGACACAGATGAACAAGTCCAAGCAAGTCCTGGCCGAGGGTTCAGAAATCCTTCATTTGGAGAACACTGATGGACAAGGCCAGGCAAGTCCTGGCAAAGGTTGAGAAATCTGTTGTCTGAGGGACACAGATGGACAAGGCCAGGGCAAACAGGAGAGAGAAAAGCCACAGATTAATGGCCAGGAAGCAGTCTTTTGTGTGGGCTTATCTCAAGGGAGATAGCTCTCTCAGGGGGTGCTGTACGTGACTCTTACCCAAGCACCCAGGAATGCCACACTGGAAGAAGGATAAAAAGGGGACCTACAACCATGATGTTAGGTTTTCTGGCAACAGATTCCTCATGAAGAAGAAGGGGGTTTTCAGTCATGAGAAGTCTCACATCCTGCCCCTCTCCCTCCTGGACATACTCTGTTGCTGCACCTTCTTGCTGCCTAAGGCTGGCCTTGCTGCTGGTGCTCTCTCCCAAAAGGTTTCTGATAAGATTCCTCATGACTTGAGACTCGCATACCAAAGAAGAACAAGAGGGTGTCTGTCATCAGATCCTTCACTATGGAATGCCTGCAGGCTGAAGGGCTCTCCTGGGCCTGCTACCTGAGTCCTGCTGCTTCCTCCCGGACTTACCCTGCAGCTTCTTCCTGCTACCTGCTTGCTGCCTGCTGGCCACTCTGCTACTTCTCTCCCCCTGCGCTTTTTCCTCGGACTACCGAAATGGCGTGCGACGGGACCACTACTGGATTCTGGTGGTGACTATCCCTGCTTCATGCAGTTCTTGCTTCCTTCCTATCTTTTCTATCGCCCTTCTTCCCTTCCCCATCACCCTAATTCATAATAGTCACCATTCTTCCCTTCCCCATCTCCCTGATTAGGATTTATAATAAACTGGTTGGACCAACATTTGAACTGTTGTTTCTTAATCTCACTCCAGGTATACATATATTAGAGAACCTCTTCTCCCTCCTATAAATTGGAGTGAGACAGGATGGGGCCAGAATATTTTCAGTAGTGTCCAGTGATAGAACATGGGACAATGGTTATAATATGGAATATAAGAAGTTCCGTCTGTATATGAGAAAAAATTTGACTTTGAGGGTGACAGGGCACTGGAATAGGCTGCCTAGAAAGCTCGTGGAGTGTCCTTCTCTGGAGATATTCAAAACTGGCCTGGACACTTTCCTGCATAACCTATTCCAGGGCATCTGCTTTAGCAGGGGGTTTGGGTTATATGATCTCCAGAGGTGCTTTACTACTTCTAGGATTCTGTGATTCTGCGAAAATTACTATGTGCAATAGCTAGGCATTTTTAGGACACAATAAAGTGAAGTAAACTGATAATTAACACTCTTTCAGGGATCTAACGAGTGGCGTCCCCCAGGGGTCTGTCTTGGGACTGGTGCTCTTTAATATCTTTATCAGTAACATCAATGACAGAATCAAGTGCACACCGAGCAAGTTTGCTGATGACACCAAGCTGAGTGGTGAGGCTGACACGATGGAAGGAAGGGATGCCAGTCAGAGGGACCTCAACAGGCTGGAAAGGTGGGCCCACATGAACCTGGTGAGGTTCAACACAGCAAAAGGCAAGGTTTGACACTAGGGCTGGCGGAATCCCAGGCACCCATACAGACTGGAAGGAGTGGTCCTTGAGAGCAGCCCTGTGGAGAAGGACCTGGGGGTCTTGATAGATGAAAAGCTTAGCATGAGCCAGCAGTGTGCCCTTGCAGCTCAGAAGGCAAGTAGTATCCTGGGCTCCATCAGAAGAGGGGTGGCCAGCAGGGAGAGGGAGGTGATTGTCCCTCTCTGCTTTGCTCTTGTCAGACCCCATCTGGAGTATTGCATCCAGTTTTGGAGTCCCCAGTACAAGAAAGATAGGGAGCTGTTGGAGAGGGTCCAGAGGAGGGCCACGAAGATGATGGGGGGACTTGAGCACCTCCCCTACGAAGACAGGGAGCTGGGCTTGTTCAGCCTGGAGAAAAGAAGGCTGCAAGGTGACCTAATTGCAGCATTTCAATACCTAAAGGGAGGCTACAAACAGGACGGGAATCAACCCTTTGAAAGGGTTGATAACAGCAGGACAAGGGGAAGTGGTTTGAAGTTGAGGGAGGGGAGATTTAGGTTGGATGTCAGGGGGAAATTCTTTACAGCGAAAGTGGTGAGGTGCTGGCACAGGCTGCCCAGAGAGGTTGTGGATGCCCTGTCCCTGGAAGTGTTCAAGGCCAGATTGGATGGGATACTGGGCAGCCTGGTCTAGTATTAAATGGGGAGGTTGGTGGACCTGCATGTGGCAAGGGGGTTGAAGATTCGTGATCCTTGAGATCCCTTCCAACCCTGGCCATTCTGTGATTCTGTGATTCTGTGATCTATGTGCAAAAAATCAATTTTTTAATACACAATGTTTTTTCCTTCTTTCCTCACTCAGTTACCTTATTGACCAGTAAATGCACTTATTTGTAAAAAAAAAAAAAAAAAAAAAAAAAAAAAAGACACATATTCCTTCTGTCTATTTCATAAATGCAACAAAAAATTGCCTTATTTAATCCTGATGCTGGTGGAATTCTACCAAGGGAAAATGTGGCTCAAATGTTCTTGCAGTAAGTCACTGAATGAAAATAGATTTCTTCTTTTGCCTAGTTACCCATTCCACCTCATTTTATTCTTCATATATATGTTTACACCTAATCTGAGCAGATGCAGGAGTCTGCTGTGAGTATTATGTAAATTATTTCACATGTCCAGTAATTACTGTTAATAATGCTACTTAACATGGATGTGCACTTTCATCTCATTTCTCACAAAAAGCAAGGATAATGAAAGTGTGTATTTAAGTGAAGCATTTGGAAAGTATATAAATAGGAAAACAAAGTATTTTGAGAAGTTGATCCTAGAAAATAAAAGTGGGAAGGTTTCATAACTGATAAGCACTATTATGTGCTACTGAATTCCACCGTGGAGAGTGGATTAACAGCTGCTGTCAGAAATTGTTGGTGTAATGGAATTATTTATGGTGTCATCTGTTTAATTCTTGTGGGAAATGTTCACAGTCTGTCAATGAAGTGCATGAACATAGCTAAAGCATGGTTTATTGACTATTCTAGATTATTTCTTTTTACATATAGACAGAGAAATTTGAAAGTGCAAAACCTAGGTGACTTTTTCTGAGTTTTCGTGTTAGAACTGACTTGAAATGTAGTTTTCCCTTGTTCTACCTCTGAGCAGACATCACTTGTAACATAGCCTGGTGCATCCAGAAGTTCATATTTAATAGATACACTAATGCATTTTTGTTACAAAAAAATGCTTTGTTGGATAGAATGATGGAGATTAATTCTAGTCTGCTCACTGTCATCTGGTGCTTCAACAAATCATTTTGGAAAAGGTTCTATGTCTGTGTATGTTCTTATTTTTTCATTTATCTGCACTTCTGGCATATCCTCTCTTAGCTGATTCTGGAAATGGAATTGCAGAAATGCCACCAGAAAGGCTATGCTACTGGGGAATACATGAGCCATGTTGTTTCAGATTTAATTAGAAAAGTTTTGTACAGATTTGCTCTGTAGGCCACATTTCGACATTAAAGTTGAGGGCAGCTGATGCCATCTGCTCCATTTAATGCAAATTCAGTGCAGCCCTTCGGCTCTTGGCATCTTACCAATACAGTCCTCAAAGTATTTGGGTAAAGTATGACCACCCCTGCTGTACCGAGTGCCCTGTTTTCCCCCCTTTTGTATGCTACAACCTTTTGAATATCAAATGTAGTCTTTTCTGCCTATGCTCCAGTTCTTAAGCTGTGGTTATTTTCTTGTGCTTCTGTGACTGGTTATGTATGATTTCAAGACAAAAGCTAGTTTCCATCAAGCAAGAGCATTCATCATTAATCTTCTGCAGCAACTCCTGCAAGATCTTAAGAACAGCGTTTGAATTAAGGAAAATATTGTTTCTGATATGAAGTTGATGAATGTTTCATGTACTGTGTGTGACAATGACATAAGTATTTCCAAGAGCAGAGAATCCTCCTAAACCTGTCTTAGCTGTTTAATGTTGTGGCTTTAACTCAAGTTTTAAGATTCAAGTTTTAAAAAAAAATCTATGCACCACTTCTTATTGGGTGTCAATACTGAAAAATACAAAGATGCTCAGGAGAAAATGTGTTATTATTTGTCTTGTTATCTTTCCAATTCAGAAGGGAACTGACAGCAAGTATGGGTCTAGATTTCTTATGCCTTAGTAAAGTACCATATATAAATATAGAAGAGTGGAAAGTAGCAATTAAGTAAAAAAGGATAATTAATCATGACTACTAGTTTTAAGCTCTTGCTGAATTTATGAAATACAATAAGAAACATCAAAACATCAAAATAGTGACTTCTAAAGTTTTGTTTGTTTGTTTTGTTTTCTTTTGTTTTAATTGGAATAATCTAATTAAAACCAACCAGCTGACTGACTAATGAAAATTTTACTTTTAAAACCAAGAGTTATCCTAGCATTTGAACTTATAGTTTATTTGGCTGATTAAATTAAATATTCTAATTTCACAGAGGGGGATGAGAGTCAAAAATATTTCAAGTGTTTCTTCTAAGGTCGCTTGGAAAAATTATTACATGACAGTGAAACATCCATGTGCTCACCTGCTGGCCTGATGCTCATGGTATTAACAAGTAAATATTGTTCATGTAAATATTATATGACAGAATAAGTCATCTGATGTGCAGTTATAAATCTGCTCAAGGATAATGCATGCTTGATATTTGAGCAAAGAAAAACCAAGTACATGTTTTTTAGGAAAAAAAAAAAACCAACAAAAAAACAAAGGAACAACATAAGAGAAAGATAAAAAGGATAAAGGAAAGAGAATAGAATGCAGTAAGACTGCTGACTATGAAATTGCAACATGGTGTCAGGTCTTCAGACCTGTATATTGGAAATAATGAACTCTATAACTCTATGAACTTTGAACAGCATTAAATCTATAGCAGCTATATCTTCTGAAGCTGAGTTACAAAGATGACAATGACAAATTATTTGTCATGGTAGAAATTAAATAAGAAATAATAGTCACAATAGCCTCTTTTTCCTCTTCCTCTTCCTCTTCCTCTATTTTTCTTTCTTTTTGTCCTCTCTCTCCTTCTTTTTCTCCTTTCTCCATTTCTGTCTCTGTCTCTTTCTTTTCTCTCTTTCTTTTCTCTCTTTCTTTCTCTTTCTCCTTTTTTTTTTTTTTTTTTTTTTTTTTTTTTTGAGTGACTTTATACTGGACATTTGGAAAATAAATTTATATGTTTTGTTGGAAGTGCAGAAAAGTGTAGAAGTGTATTACCCAGAGAGGCTGTGTTCTCTTCATCTTTGAAGATTTACAGTATTCAGATAGAAAACTACCATTAATGATTTTTTCTAGTGGGAGGAACAATCTCACTATGAGGAGAAAGTTCAGCAAAGAAACTCCAAGGAAACCTCCAACCTAACATTTATATATTTCTACAATTATTTTATAGCTTCTTGGGTTTTAAGCCTTCACTGGGAATTTCAGATGTTATGCTTGAACACTTTGGGCTTGGGAAATTATTAAGCTTAGTAACATTCTAAAGTAAATTCCTTCAGTTTAACTATTCTAGAGCAAGGTTTAAGGCTCTATTTATAACCCATGACAATTAATAGACATTTTTGAGGCAAGATTTATTTGATACAGTTTAGATGGCTACTTGAAGACGAGATGAATCATGCAGTAGAACAACACTTATTTGATCAGAAGGAAATAATGAGTGGATCAGATAAAAAACTCTTTTGTATTACTACCTAGTTAGAAGAAAATCTTTATTAAAATCAGCATAATCTGTAGGAAAATGTTTGTTTTGATGATGTGTTTCCAAAAGGGAATTTTAAAATAAATCACAGCATTCTTGTTATAGCTATATATGTATAATTTATTTTGGATGAATAAAAGCATTAGCTTCTAACTTTGAATAACTTATTCTTAAAGCAAAACAAAAGTTTATTTTGATCATAGGTTGCCTTTAAATTGTAGTAGGTATTTAATATTTTGAAAATATATGACTCCAATACTATTAATATGAAATTATATCAATGCTAATTTCCTTTATTTAATGTGTATGTGTGTATATATATATATATATATATATATATATATGTATGTGTATGTATACATATACAGAGAGGAAGGAAAAGAATTTCCACTGCCTCAGCTCATGTGTTTCCCTTTTATGAAAATCATGAAAATGCGTAACAATTTTTTGTGTGTGTGTGTAAAATGTTGTTGATTTTTTTTTTTTCTTTTAAATCTGGATGCTGCTAGAGATACTGTATATTTATTTGAATTTGTTTCATAATATGAGTATTGGTGTAAGAAGGATCATTAGTCATACATTTTGAAATTCAGATCATCTGAATAACAAAGTTTAGGATTTGCTTTCCCTTTTATTGAAGTGTATATACATGAAGTGCTTTTATATGTGAATAAAACAGTCTTTCAGCCTAAATTCAAAGTTTGTAGGGTGTCTAGTATAACTAATTATCAAAAAATTATCAACTTAATTAATTATCAATTCAAATTCATTGGAAGTAGTAGTAGAATTTTATTTCTAAATCAGATTTCTAATTTTGCAGTGAAAGAGTACTGCACCTTTCTCAAAACACATTTGAGAAGTATGTATGTATTTTTCCCTCATTTTACAGGAAAACAGGAGATAGAAGATATTGGAGACACTGAAATATACTATCCTTTCTCTTCTTGCTGCACAGAAAGCTAGGTCAGATCTCAGGGTCTGTTCTTAAGCTATTTACCACATCACAGCATAGTTGATGTCTTCTGGCCCAACTCCTGCACAAGCACAAATACCTAGGAACATATCCAGGCAGCTTTTGAAGATCTGTAAGAAGGGTGATTCCACTAATTCTCTGAGCAAACTATTCCAGTGCTTTATTACTTGGACAGCACAAAAGTTCCTCCTGATGTTCAGATAGGACATCCTGCATTCTTGTTTATGCCTATTCTCTCTTTTCCTGGCACCACTGAAAATTTGTAGGAATATTCAGTAGGAAAACTCTGGTGAATGTCTTGGATGACTTTGGAGAGTATATGCAGAAAATCATGCTTTTAGCAGTTGTAGCAAAGAGGAAGAAACTTTCATCCTAATCCAGGGCTGACAGAGCTTTCTCTGAGCTGATAAGCTTTCACAGAAGTAGATTTCTAAAATCAAGGCATGACAAAAACATGAGTTAAAAAGCTGTTGTTCTGTCAACCTTCAAACTGGAGACTAGAACATGTATTTGAAGGTCTGATAGATTTGAATTGATTACTACATAAGAGCGATATAAAATGAGGCATACAAAATTATCTGAAACACAAAGAAAGAATATTTAATTATACTGTGAGTGCTTCAGTATAGAAAGAAACAAATTAATGACTGTAGATCATATATAAAAATAAGATGTATTTCCAGGAAAACAGTGGCAGGACTTATGATGAACAAGCATAACTTGAGCTCTTTTCGTGGTGTTATGTACGCCCAAACAGGGGAAAGAGAAAGTGATTGTTCATTACACATATTAATCTTAAGTTAATATAGTGGTGCTAGTTTTCTTGATTACACTGAGCTTTGGACAAGGGCCTAATTCAAAATGCTTCTCTTTGGAAAGACTGCTGAAGAAACAAGCATCATTAGGGATGATACACTAGGTAAGGGAGACTGGGAATTTAGCTGGTTGTTTCAGATGTGTGGTTACCTAGAAAATATAGTGCATTATGGGATTGCTCTTTCTGCTTTGATGTATTGTCTTTGTCAGTGGTGCCTGCCACACTCAGATAGGCACCTCTTCTTGTTTTGTAAATTTAACTGTCTCAATAAGGATAATTAAATAAAACCCCTGAGGTCCAATGTACCACAGTTTCCATTTCTTTCTTTCTGTTCTAGCCCAGGAATCAAGAGGGGGGACTGTATCATCTCACCACCTTAGTTTTTATTTTGGAGGAATGTCACAATGTACATGCAATGCACTGTACTCTGCTTTCAAGGCTCATATCCAAAACTCTGAAAGATTGTGGTTATTTAAGACCCATTAATTTATCTAGGATACACAGGACAAGCAAAAGGCCTTTGCTTTGTGGAAATCTCTGGAAGGCATTTGAATTGCCATTACATCCACATCCCTTATTTCAGTTGTTCCTATTTCTGACACTGAATACATGTCCTGAGAACTGCATGTGAGCAACAACATTCTGAATGAAACTACACAAATAGAAGTCTGTAAAAAATGATAAAATATATTTTCTGTAAAGGCTTTTCTGAAATAATTTTTTATACTTTCCTGGCCCCAAAACATCAAACAATACAGTCAAAGATACACTATGTATATTATTATTTTCTTAGTGTTAATTGCTTATTCACTATCAAAGTCTTAAGATGTCCTGATCAGATGTAAGTCATCTGGGATGATCAGTACGTTAAATTTTTAATAAGAAAATGATGCATTGAGTGATTTACTGCTAATCCCATTGCGTTAGCTGGAGGAGGTTAAAGAACAAAGGTTTACGGTCCCTTTGGAGATTTGTTTCATCTGCACACCAGCCCACAATTAATGACCATTTAACTGTTGTTCTCCTGCTGGACATTGGTGGATTGATTCAGTAAATAAAAGTGACAGAGCAGTGTCCCATGGCGGTAAAACAGAAACCAGCTGCACCTGTTATTTGCGAATCATTGCTTGCCAGGGCATTGACCTTTTCTAGTCTAGCTAAAACTAATAGGAGAAATTATGGTGCTGATTACTTAAATTTCATTATACTAACTTGTGTGACAGAGCCTCAATTTCTTTAAATTCAGTGTGAATCACAGAGTCACATCAATATTTCCCACCCCTCCCCTTTCCCTAACTTGTAGTTACCAGTGGGTGATAACGACCAGCTGATTAGTTAAGACTCACCAAAGGAAAAACAAAACAAAACAAAACAACAAAAATACAAACACAAAAACAATGATTTCCTACCCTAAGGTCTTGTTGGGAAGAATTATCTACTACATAGTGAACAGTATGTAACACCAAAGTCTTTTTCTCTCTTTCCTCCTAAATAAGAGAGGAAGGGAGGATTATGCTGAGATAAGGAACAAAAACAACTGGTGCATCTCCTTCAGGCATCTGTGCGATGCATCCCAATCCAGTTAGGAAACAGCTGCTATCAGATAACTAAGCATTCACAAATATTTAATGACAGATTTGTCCTCTATTTCAGTTAATGAGAGAAATGAGGGGAGGGATGGAAATGGAGAGGGTAGGGGAAAGCAGGACAGATATTTTCATTTCTTTGTCCCTGCTTCTCTTACTGAAGTTAGTGGAAAATGGAGACCATGCTTCAACTTTTGCAGTTGGCCAAATAATCTCATTTATTCTACTTCTCCTTTGGAGCTGCAGCTGCTCTCTTGAAACAAGCTGGGTAAATGGATGGATCCAAAGTTGGTTATGAGTCCAAAGAAGTAGCATATGCCAGTAAAGAATTCAGCAGAGTTTGAGCAGCATGTGCAAGATGATGACAGAGACTGGAGGAACCAGATAGAACTGTTTTCATAGCTGAATTTGCCAGTCATGCCTGGGGACATTTTCACAGTGCCACTCTGAATTCATTCAATAATATCCTGATGAAAACAAAACAAGAAGCCAGTAGCCCAGCTTTTCTTATTCAAATTTTAGAAAGCGTAGAAGGAAGAAATAGTAACAATGGATAACTTTCATGAGAATTTTCTTCCTAAATGTGCAAAACATTAGTACTGACCCTTGGGAAGCGCATAAAGAATTTGAGGACAGTGGGTGGATTGAATCTAAACTCCAAAATACAGATATGGAATTATTTTAATAATACAGGTTATTTCTCTCTTTGTGTTCATTCCACACTGTGAGAATATTGCATCTGTCTTCATAGCTTCGTCTTCTTCACTCTGACTTATCCCAGAAGGAAGAGGAACAAACATGACCCACTTACATGGCTGGGGTAGTTCCTTCCCTGTGAAGCTGAGCTGCAAGAGCAAAGCAAAGACGGTAAAGAATGCTTATTAAATCATCATTGATTAAAACTAACAAAATTGTGACTTCCTCAGTGCCAGCATTTGGCTGGTTATGCTTACACAGTTCTCCAAAAGCAGTAAAACACAGGTGCAGGTAGACTGATACAGGAGATCAGCATAAATGAGCACAAAGCTTTGCCAGGTTAGGGAGTGCCACTTGAATCCTGAGACCCGTGAGTATCCTGGTAACAAATCAGTAAAAGAACGAAATTAAAACCTGGCTGGGCTCATCTGCTGAACAGCTCAAGCCCTGTACAGAAAGCCAGATATGCTAGAGTGCAGGTAACAATCCTAAAATTAACAGTCTGTGTTCAAATGGACTTTGAACAATATGCATTGTTAGGTCACCATTTGCTTATCACAAAGCAGAGAGGGGAAACCAGAAGAAAGTAGGAAGAAGAAGAAAGGATGAAAGTAAAGGACTAAAATAAGCTAAACACAGAAGAGTGTTTCAGGAATCTTATGAGCTCTCCAAGTGACTATGCCAGCCAGCATATGTCAAACACAGGCCACAGTGTCACTGGAACAGGGAACCATCCCAGTGGGGGCTTGCAGAGAGTCAAATGTGGCTGCATAATGCAAAAACAGTTCCTGAAGAGCACAGGTAACTGGGACTATCAGAAGAACAAGTTGATGCTGAGTTCTAGCCTTGCACCTCTGAAAATGCCACTTCTTTTCTCAGAGGGTTTTGCTACCTTAAGCACCTTGCTGATTGGTATGCCACTGGACGCAGAAAAGAAGATTCTGCTCTCTTCTTGCCTACCTCCTAGCATCTGTTGTACTTCCATGAACCAAATGATACCATCATAAACTCTTCAAAAGCTGAAAAGTCTGGAGAGTTATGACAACTTTCTTGAAGGAAGAAAAGGGCTCCCTATAGCACAGCAATATACAGGGGAACATCAGGAGAGAATCTGAGTTAAGAAGCACAATAATTGGTGAAAGAAGAAAGCACTGAAAAGGGAAACAGTCCAACCAAAGCCATATATCAGAACCATAGAAGTGTTAGAAATAAATCAAGTGTCTTCTGATTCACTTCAATTTACATCAGGTAAATTGTTATCTTCAAAGGCTTTTCCACTATGAATTGTGAGCATATCCTCATGAGAAGAGACCATCAGATTCTGAAAGAGTGGAAAAGAACTGGAATTTGATACACTGAGATTACACTGGAGGTAGAGGAAAGATGTTTAGACTACTAGTCCAGGCATTTTTTACTATATATTTTCCACTTTCTGGGTTTGTAATTGCACATCTGCTCAACTACAGGATACTTGGATTCCAAAGCAGATTATTAAAAACACTTCCAAAAATGCACAACACTGCATTTATGTCCATCAGCTGTTGTCGCTTGGTTGAGTGAGAGAGCTCTCACAGTTTCTTGTAGCATCAGTGTAGTTCTCAGAATAGTTCTCCTTTATTGTGTTCAACATACATCTTATATACCATTCACTTACAAGCCAGGAGTTCCTGTTCCTCTACTCAGTTGATTGGTCTAGCTTCTCCCAAAACACAGTGATAAAGGATGAAAGGTTTCTTAAGTGTGATAAGATTAACAATGCATACAAAAAGAACCTCCTGTTTACCCTTAGAGGCAAACAGATTCCATTTGCTCTCTGTCTTACACTCCAGACTCCCAAGGTTTCACACTGATAGGGTCTATCAAGGAATCTGATAAACTCTTTGCTGACTTGCTCACAGTTACATCTTCCTCCACATCTCCCCCTTCTTTATTAATGAAAAAAAAGACATGATGGATAGCATCCTGTATCATTTTCTGTATACGCTGCAACAAGCATGGAACACAAATTAAAACACCGAAAAGAGACAAACTAACCCTAACTTTAACAAATTCTGTATCCTTTCTGCCAAAACCCTTAAAGAGACCCCTGAATATATTCCAGAGTTTATCTTGGGCCTGTTTCTTCATCCAGAGAAAAGCAGGTCTGTGCACAGGATTGTTTCTTTCACTATAGCATTTCTTCCAGAGTGAACTTCCTTTCAGCTTCTATGCAGTATAAACTTCCTTTCAGCACTCTCAGTCCAATTGAGTCCTTGTATGGACTCAGATCTGAACAATCCAAATCGCTTATTACAGGTTCTCACAAAACTGATATACATTTACAAGTTTCCTTTTTTAGCGTTCTATCCTCCTTTACAACTTCCCCCCCCCCTTTTTTTTTTTTAATTAACAAACTGTTCCCACACTATAAAATAATAGTACTAATTATATTAATAACATAATCATCATCACTCAATCAAAGCCTCGATTGATAACACACTAAACATACAAGTTAAGTAGGAGGTTATGATTTTTTGAGTCTACATAGACATA
>NW_024962253.1:4479617-4489910 GCF_019238085.1 Lagopus leucura
GCAAACTGCCGCAATGACAGAGAAGGTACATTCTGGTGGTGGATACAAAAGGCAGTGACAGCAGGGCATCCCCTGCTTCAAAGATCACTTTTCCTTTCTCACCCATCACAGACCGTCTTCTGCTTTTATTCTTCTCAGTGTCTGCAAGGCTTTTTCCACTTGTGCTCCACATCTGCATGACCAGTGCATGCTACAGAGCCCAGGTGGGACACCTGCTCAAAAAATAGAACAAAACACTAAATTAGATCTCTCTACAAAACAAAATACAGAAAGCTATTTACAACTATAGTCACTTACTCCCATTGTTTCTTGCTTTACTGTTAGCTCCATTTTTTATTTAATTCAAAAGCTTTTTCTTGTTGACCAGTAGCCTGTACTACTGTTACAAAAGTCATCTACAAGTAGTAGTCTTGATGCAGCACAGAGTGGGAGGCACCCATATCTACTAGAAAACAAACATCTTTACCCTGCTGTGTGCCCACTGCATTCAGTCCACGGGGGCAAAATTCATCCTGGGTCCCTCAAAGTCCTGCTCTAGTGCAACTGCTACTGTTCTTTCTAATTTCTTTCTTTCATTACAATTCCTGTTTCCATATACTTTTTAAGTTCCCTCATTTAATTTGTCCAAGTTCCTTGCTTCAATTCTTTTAACATGTGTATTACTGGGAGAAAATAAAAGACATTTTTGCTTGGACTAGCAAAAGACCTGGGGAGGTATAAACAAGTTCAGCAGACCTGAAGGCAGAAAAAACGAAAGATTGTAACTATTCATGCCAGACAGACCTTCTCAACATGATCATGAGATGTCTAGCTTGTACACCTGGCATGGGTGTCAGCACATGCTATAAAGACCATTGGCAAGCCCTACCAAAACTGGCTTGGTGGAGGCAAGTGGCAAGGAACCATGGGTTCGTGTATGACAAAGGAGCAGATGGTAGATTGCCAACTCACAGAAGATCCCATCACTTATATATGGAACCCGATGTACGTTGTCCCAGTCATGAACAGCTGGAGGAGACGACCTGCTCAGAAGGAGGTGAGTGCCAACATCGAGCTGCATCTCATGCAGGAATGGTTCTATGGCAAGCTGGGAGCAGGTCACGGTGGGCGGCACATCACTGAGCGGCTGCTGACGGAGTTCTGTGCTGAGATGGAGGTGGCTCCTTCCTTGTCAGGGAAAGTGGGACTTACGTCGGGGACCATGTTCTGTCCTTCTGGCACCGTGAGAAAGTGCAACATTGCCGCATACACTGGAGGCAGGGCGCTAACAGCCATAAGTTCTTTTTGAATGACACCCAAGTATTTGACAGTCTCTACAGCCTTGTCACCTACTACTGGGAGACACCGCTGAGGTACAGTGGACTTGAGATAAGGCTGACAGAGCCGGTGCCTCGGTCCAGCACTCACAACAACACAGACTCGGTGCCGTGGGATGGTACCAGAGGGACGAGCCCGGCTCCAGCGCCATCTACTTCAGGGCAGGAGGGAAGATCCAGCACTGCAAAATGTGGCAAGAGAGTTACATTTAATAAGGCACTTGACCAAGTACACATTGTTCAAGTTAATCACCCACAATAAAAGTTTTTTGTTCTGCACTAATAATGGAGTCTGTGTCTAATTGCCACAGTTAAAACTTACTTGTCTTTCTCAACCTGTATGAGGACCTTTGGACAGGATTTCAAAAGGGCATAGAGGGGCTTTACCAATATTTCATAGTTGTAGGCGGCATCACCTTCTCATTACTAGGAAAGGCTAGAGCTCCTTAGCTGTTTGAGGTTCCGGAGTCTGGCTGTTTCCTTCCTCACTGTTTCCTAGGGTTCGGGATCCTGCAGTGATTCCATAACATAAATGGGTTACTTGTGGCTGTGCCACCTGGGCTTTCTGTGGAGAAACTCGATAGCCAGTAAGTCTGAGAAAGTTTAGTAAGCGAATTGTCCTTGCTAAATGTTATGCATTACCTCCTTTGTTTTGGTAGCTATCAGGTCATCCATGTCTTCGAATTTGAGAGAGTACTGTTTAATCCAAACCAGCTGAGCTGCTTTATTCTGAATGCTATTGGTGCTGCATTCTTAGCCCTACCTGGAGATTCTACCATCCACACCCCAGGATAAACTTGATTCCTTACTTCGTCTTTGTTCTGGTCCCAACAGGGGTAATGATTAATGCTAAACTAAGCACCTTTATTAACTGTTCCTTTTCTTACCTTAAATTCTAATTTTCCTTTAAACTTTATTTCAGTTTGCAGTTTTAGTAAATCCTGCCCTAGTTAAGGTTTTGATGAATTTGGCATGTGCAAAAATGTGTGTATGCCTACCTGTTTACCTATACTAAATTGTAAATGTTTAATAAAGTAAACCTCCTCACTTTTGCCAGTGGTTTCCCTTATGGTTACAAATTCATCACTTATTGGAATAAGAACACCAAATTAGTTTCTTCAGCTTTTACTACAAATTCCACACTTTGCTGTAATTCCTTCCTTAGCTTAATTTTCTCCACCCTTAACTGTTATTGCGTCTGTTACCAAATCCAGTGCCACTTTTTGCACTACTGCTTTTCTGTTCAATGAGAGCAGAACTCTCCTGGACCCTGCCCGCCCCCCCCCCCCCCCCCCCAGCACTTCTTGAGGAGATCTATGGGTCCTAGAGCCCTGCTCTCAGCTCCTTCCTCCTAAGGCTTCCCGTGCAAACACTGGGATATCAAGTTTCCTCGATCTCTGCAGATGAAGTCTGTTCTTGCTTCCAAAGTTTTGTTTTTGTCCCTATTCGCAACTAACACTTGTTCGATTACAAGTGGGGGGAGGAGTAGTGCAGGGGATGCATTCTCTTGCTGGCACTTATCTGCTTTGGCTAGAGTAAATCACAGACTTTAATATTCTAACTCACTGTTCTTTAAACTTTTTGCTGCTTTTTGTTTTTGTTGTTTTGTTTTTTTTTTTTTTTTTTTTTTTCACAATTCCAGTATTTGTACTGTCAATTACGCTTCCATGTACCATTAATAATTACACTTCCACATAGCATTAACATTTACACTTTTGTATACTGTTAGCATTTCCACTTCCATATACAATTAACAATTACATTTCCATATACCATTTACATTTACACTTTCATATACTATAAACATTTAACAATCACAAAGAGAGTGAAAATAACCAGTACAGTTTATCCTTAAGATTCCTCTTCTCCTACATGTTATCAGTGGGAATGAGCCTTCCCATTCACCTGATTCCAGGTTCTTTACTAGTATCATAGTTTTTTTTCCATTAATATTCAGTCTTTCCCAATTAAGTGAAACAAAATGAGGGGCTAATGGTTGTCCTTTGTTCACATCCTTGATTTAAAAAGTTCAATACATGTGTACTTTTAGCAAGACTTCCTTCTGTAAATGCCTTCTCCATCCCTTCTGTTTTGCTTAAGTAGTATAGTTTTCAGGATGCTATGGGTATGCTCAACTATGGCTTAACTTGTAATAGTGTAATACTTTCTGGGATATATATCCCAGGCCATTATCTGTACAGATTGTAGGACTGTTTTTATGCCCTGAAGTAATACCGTCCAGTGATACTGTTGGGCTGGTGCTGATGCTTTACAGAGAGGACAAAAAAGCAAACCTAGGAGCATCGGGGGGAGGGGGGGGGGGGGGGTACAGAGAGATGGAAAACAGCCTTTTAAGTTAAGTGTTAAAAAGTCCTGAAACATCAAACTTCTGTGTGGGGGTCCCCATTGATTGGAACCCTGCAGCACTCTTTTTCATGGGCACAGCTGGCACTGGCTGTGCCTGAGAAGAAATCAGTTGAGCAATACAAAGTGCCTGCCAGTACTTCACATGGGGGCATGGATGTTAGTGTGTATCCCAAGTCCTGCAGGACACTGTACAACAACGCTTCCCAACATGGCTCTTGATCTGGGGCTACGATCACAGGGAAAACTTTCAATCTATCTGACTTTCCGGCTTTCCTAGCCTCCCTCCCAACAGTTGCGTGTGGATCAGCAAGGGACAAATCTGTCTCTCCTACAGCATCTATGCCTGGATCAAAAGGGCCTTCGGGATTCTCAGGGGGTGAGGCAGTAAAAATCCCATCTGATGGGGATGGCTGGGGAGCCGAAGGCATTGCGGGCTGATCTGTAGAGCAACCAGCCACTCCCTTGCCCTCAGGCAGACTGGGGGTGTCAGATTGTGAACTTAAGTGGCTCTTTAGCTCCTCAAAGACCTTTTTCCAAGTCTGAAGCAACCCGAACGATGTCTTATCACCCTTAGTGGCAGCATCCCATGGCTTCACCCCGACCTGGTCACATACTCCCTGATCGTGAATTGTCTTACTTGTGATCGAGGAGTCATTCTTGTTAGCCCATACAAGCATCTGCTGTAAAACGGCAGAGGGCACCATCTTTTTCAATTTTTTAAGAATAATTTGAAAAGTAACTAGGACATTCTTTTGTTCTGAGGTCATATTATTCCCCATGGTAACACAATGGCTTACCTTCGTCCAGCGAAAGGCAATCAGAGCTGTCGGTGACAATGAATCCTCAGGTTGTGGCGCTTCTCTCAGCGCACCCACGCTTTTTTCAGTGCACCTGCACTTTTTCTCACCGTCTGCCACACATTTATGAGCGTGCTCCGTGCTTTTTCTGTGCACCTGCCACACTTTTTGTCAGTGTGCTCTGTGCTTTTCTCAGCGCCTGCCACGCATTTATGAGCGAGCTCTGTGCTTTTTTTTTGCATCTTCCAGTGCAAAGAAACTTCAAGTCAGTTTTCAAATCAGGCCTAGCTTCATGTCCCTGTTCAGGCACCATTTGTAGTCGGTCGCTCGGTTGAGTGAGAGAGCTCTCACAGTTTCTTGTAGCATCAGTGTAGTTCTCAGAATAGTTCTCCTTTATTGTGTTCAACATACATCTTATATACCATTCACTTACAAGCCAGGAGTTCCTGTTCCTCTACTCAGTTGATTGGTCTAGCTTCTCCCAAAACACAGTGATAAAGGATGAAAGGTTTCTTAAGTGTGATAAGATTAACAATGCATACAAAAAGAACCTCCTGTTTACCCTTAGAGGCAAACAGATTCCATTTGCTCTCTGTCTTACACTCCAGACTCCCAAGGTTTCACACTGATAGGGTCTATCAAGGAGTCTGATAAACTCTTTGCTGACTTGCTCACAGTTACATCTTCCCCCACAATCAGCCATTGCTACTACTTCTTCAAAAATCTTTTGTTCCTTGTGTTAGTCATGGTGCCCTTGCGTGAGTCAAGACTGGCTATCTTTAATTAAATTAATCAAAGCTAGGGACAAAATCTGGGAAAGCCTCTATGTTAATTAATCAGACAGAGGCAAGTAGTTTAGGCCCAAAATGCAAAAGAAAGTTGTGCTTTCTTAAGGAGAATATGTATGAATATAAATATTTTTCAGTTGCTGTTTTAAAAGAGAGTGATAAAAGGTTATTTGGCCTTCAGCTCATGCGAGATCACAGATTATTTATTTTAGTGAAGTCAAAGTATTTTTAAGTTTAACCCCAGCTTTTTTTCCTATTCTTGTTTCTTCTTCTTTTCTTTCTATTTATTTATTTATTTATTTATCTATTTATTTATTTATTTTTAAAGTGTTGTAAATAAAACAGTATTAGCTATATTGGAATGAAATCAGGTAAAGTGATTGTGTTTCTTCTTATGCTCCTGTTGCATGCTTCTCTCATTGTAAATTATCTGCTATGTGCCCCAGAACCCGTGGCTTACTAAGAACAAACAATAATAGGCAGCTCTACAACTAAGCCAATGATGGTCTCAGCCATACCAAGCAACATGGTAGGTAAGCACATTACAACAGCATAAAAAATGAGTTTGATGGGTTGCCAACCAGACATTTATAGCGCCAATTAAATGAATTGTTAAGACTTGCTATTGGCTCCATACTGGTTGTCTCCTTGTTCTTCTTGCACCAACTTTTCACTTCAAAAATAGCAACAGAGATATGGAGAGGCCTTTTTTTTTTTTTTTTCAGCTTAGTAAAAAGAGTTGTCCACAAGAAGCTCACATGAAATCCTACGCATTTTTTACATTACCCTTCTCAGGCTTTGGAGATTCCAGAAAAATGAGGTAATTCTTGCAATAGAGTTTATTACCCAAACAGAGAAAGATAGTTTTGCATCATTCCCATTATCTGTAATTTTTCTACTATAATCTTTTCAGTCCTGTCTTCTCTATCCTATGTTTTATACCTTGCATATGCCTTGTTCTTGCCCTTGATTGCTTTTTGCCCACTCATATTCATTCAAATGAGCCTTTTTTACTTCCTGAATACTTATTGCTAGTTGGCATGAATAACCCCTGGGTATAAATTAATTTATATTTGAATACTTTCAATTTCCACTCTAATTCATATATTTCAGTTAAGTCCCTGATGTCAAAAAGCCTCTCTAGGGAAGAGTGGATAGCCTATGAGATGGGTAATAACCTCCTTTGTCTTTTCCCTGTAGAACACTGGTACACCTGGACCTAAGAGTGTTTGTAATAGCTAAAAGTCCATATTCTTTATTGGTTTTATAGACTGCTGAGTTAGCCAGGCTCTTGTGTTTTCATGTCCTCATTAAAACTGGGCAAAGAAATAAAGAGGAGGCTTTTTTATTTTCTTTTTTTTTTTCCCTTTAAATGCATTGATTAAAAAAAATTTAAGGAGGAGTTCACTGAAATTATATTCTTCTTAGCTTTTCTCAGAATATATAAGGTGTTTTTTGTGTATTTTATATATTTCAGTTCAATTTATTTTGTTTATTTAAGCACTAGAAGGAAAGGAATTTTTGTTTATACACAGAGCACTCCGGTGAGAGGCAAATGAACACAACTGCCAAAGAACCAACCTATCTGTTGTGCCTATTTTTAGTATGTCACTAAAGTAGTTAGAAATTTCAGCTGAGGTCATGACCTTCTTGTTCTAGGTGGGGCACAAGTGCATGGTAAGAGAGAAGATTGGTCCCAAAAGAGCTTGCAGTCTGCGTAATGAGAGGGAACAAAATGTCTCCCAGCAGCACAGCTTATAGATGTGACTGCTTGGGAGGATGTGACAGGTAAGAATTGGATGCAAAGCCTGTTAAAGGACTGCCTATCTCTTTCTGACGGAAGAGAAAGAGCTCAAATCTATGTATCTAGGCAAAAATACTGATCTTTCGTGTACAAAGAGACATTTTAAAATGTTTCAAAATCACTACACCTGTCTATTTCACTCTATTTCATTCTGCCTTTCTTCACAGATGCAAAGCCTCCGCCATTTGTTCTGTCATCCCTTCTATTTATAACACTGGGATTAACCAATTAGGGAACATGCTGAGGAAAGAGAGAAAGAAAGAAAAAAGGTGTCAGAGGTGACCAATCATGTGCCATAAACAGTGAATCAGGATTAGTGGACATTCATAGCCAGCAGCCTGCAAGAAATCTATAGGTTCAAAATTGTTTGCTCAAACTCTCAATGGGCAAGTGCAAAGACGCCCATCTATAAAGGTCACACTCTACCCTTGCAGACTTCTCAAGCAGAAAAATAAAAGGAGGGGGACAAAATTAGTTGCATAAATTATTTACAATGAATGTTCTGTGAAGCTCTTGTTGTGTTTGTTGTCACTTCTTACCCTAATGTCAATTACTCAGGGCCAGATATTAGCACACACTGATGACAACAATCTCTCTGGGCCCTGAGGCAACAAGTAATGAGTGAAGGTAAAAGATCTATGGTAAATGTATGTTTAATAGACTAAGGACCAGATTCTCACGTAGATTTAGGTATCTAAATCTCTTTGGAGACCTCAGCTGTGGAGATCTCAGCTGTGGAATTCTGTATGCAAAATACTGAACAAATTAGGTAGCTCTGGACACGTTTGTCTCCTGTTTTCTTCTGGCAATATGTCTGCTCAACAGAAAGAGGCTGAAGACATTCTAAAAATCTAAAATAAAATTGAAAACAAATTACTAGTCTAAACTGAAGCCAGGAGAAGAACTGATTGGAAGTCATCAACAGCACCTAAAACTATTTCCAGTTTTCAAAACAAGGAGTAGAGGAAACGTTTTTCCCTCAGTGAGACATGTTCAATCACAAAATCCATGGCAGCCTGCTTGCTCTCACGGTCAGGTCAAAGGCACAGAGTCAGAAAAAAGAAGTGAATGGAGGCAAGTTCATGCTTGGAGCTACAACTGAAACACGTCTGTGCCTACTTTATTCTCCCACCTCCACCTTCACCCTCCCCCAGGTTCCTCTGTACAACAAGTATGAGGATCTGGATGTGGAATGTCTACGTAATCTAGAGGAACCAACAATGTGAGAACCAGAAAAGCCTTCTCCCAGTATCAAGTCTATATCTCAAAGAAGAAAATGGTACAAAAATGGTACTATTTGTAAATTATTCCCCAAGCAAGGAACTGAACACTTAATATGCTGACCCGACCCTCTTAGAGAAGTGTGCTGCCTCCTTGGTGCTCAGATGAAGGTTATCACCAGGAAACTGGCGCAGCCAACAGTCCATTACCATTACTTCTTTTCCACGCTTGAGATCATGAAGCAGCTACATTTAGTTCAGATAGGCTGGTAACAACAAAGTCTGTCGGCTGAAGTACTCGACTTTTTTGCCTCAGTCTTCATTGGCAACTGCTCTTCTCACAACCTTCAAACAGATGGGTTGGAAATGATAGAAGGGATGAAACACCTCCTTATGAGGACGGCTGAGAGAGCTGGGGCTGTTCAGTCTGCAGAAGAGAAAACTCTGGGGAGACCTGAGAGTGGCCTTTCAGTATCCAAAAGGTGGCTATAGGAAAGAAGGAGACAGACTCTTCAGCAGGTCTTTGCAATAGGACAAAAAGAAATGATTTCAAACTAAAAGAAGCAGTATTTAGACTGGATTCAAGAACAAAGTTTTTTACGGTCAGAGTGATGAGGCCCAGGAACTGGTTACATGAAGAGGTGGTAAAAGACTCATCCTTGGAGATATATAAGGTCAGGTTGAACCAGGCTCTGAGTGATATGATCAAGCTGTCGACACTCCTGTTATTTCAGGGGAATCGAACAAGGTGATCTTTAAAGATCCCTTCCAAGTTAAATGATTCAATTATTCATGACATTAGGTTTTTTTTATTATTTTTATTTTTCTTATGATTTGCTGCAAAAACAAACAAAAATGTGAGTGTCCTTTTTCTGAAGTAACTTTTTCTGTTGGTTTAGAGTTTTTCCTGTCTTTTGCACTTATTGATTTTACCTTAGAAGTGTGTGGTTTCTCACAAATAGATTGGGTTGATTGGCTGAAATGTTTCACATACAGAAGCTGTATGATCTTGGCTGAAATTTACAGTATATTATGGGAAACATATTAATATCAGATATCATGGAGGAAATAGTCCAGTAAGTATGAACGCTTTATATAGAGGATTGAGAGTATTTGGCACTCCAACTCCTGCTCCCAGAAGGAAATACAGTACTGTAACCAGATGCAGTTTACTATTGAACTGACTCCAAATGAAACATTCACATTTAATTTAACACACCAAAATTAAATATTTTGAACTGGGAATCTGGAAGCATTTTGTTTTGATTGAAAATGTCAAAACAAAACATTTCAGCAATACTGAGTACTTAAAAAAAAAAAAAAAATTAATGTATAGAAAAAAGGTATTTTTTTACATTTTTGGGGATCTGAATTAACGTATTAACACAGCAATGTATGATTGTAAGAGATCTAAAAAAGTAAAATGATTCTTCACTTACATTCTTTTGTGAAATATGTTTTCATATGTAAACCACAGATAACAATAAACAATACTTCAGTCTTTTTTCAGCAGTGTATTTAAGCTTCCCTTCTTTGCAGTACAGATAGCTTCAGCTAGATTATTCATATTAAGCCATCTGATTGAGAAACTTGTTAACTGCTTGATGCACATTTGAATATTATGGCTTGCTACAGGAACAAGTTAGATACCTCTAACTTTTTTATTTTGAATTCCATAGTTTCACCAAAATTAATTCTCATTCTCTTGCACGACAGATTACTAAGTTAATATTGCTGCTGTTATAGTAGCCTTTGATGTGTTGTTATGATACAGTTTCACTTGCTGTATTGGACATGTGAAAGAGCAGCATATTCAATACACATTTTATTAATATTCTCCTGAGTCAGAAGTATTGACATTCTGAAATTCCCTTGAAATTCCCTTTCATTATTTAAAATGAACAAATCACCTTTAGACATTCTTTCTGTGTCCCTTTCCAGAACCAAAGGAAATCTCTTAAAAAAAAAAAAAAAAAAAAAAAAAAAAAAAAAAAAAAGGAA
>NW_024962253.1:4490010-4493076 GCF_019238085.1 Lagopus leucura
AAAAAAAAAAAAAAAAAAAAAAAAAAAAAAAAAAAAGGAATTAAAAACTACATATTTTAATACAGCCTAAAATCATCTATCCTTCAGTGTATTTTTAGGGCCAAAAATCTCATACAACCAGAGAATTCTCATGCCTCCAATTTTTATAATTTAACCCTGAGAATAAGGACACTGACAAGTATTTTTAACATATTTCCACTGATATTGCATAAATCCAGAAGCATTTATATGCTAATAAAATCAAAATAGACGCGATTAGCGAGTGGTGTGTGTCAAGATGGCTGTCCTTTTGCCATAAACACATGATAACAGCACTGACGTTGCATTAAAGTACTGAATATTGTATAAGCCAAGAAAGGTTATAGGACATGACAGACTTAGATAATAGTAAACCCTGAAAAATCATACCCTTCCTATTACATATTTATTATGCATTACAAATAGTAAATACTAAAAACAAAAAAATAAAACAACAACAACAACAACAAAAACCAACACCAAAGATACAATGTGGGTAAATTCTTAATGCTTAATGAAATTATTCATGGTATACAAAAAGCAGCATAACTCAACAAATAAAATGAAGGTTAATGCATGCGGATGAATATAAAAGAGTACCCAGCTCTCATGACTAATATGCTGTGTCCTTCCCCTGGATGATCCCGGAGTGAAATTAATGCAAACTCATTTTCATGGTTAAGAGCTATACCTAGGTGCAGAAGACCAGATAGGCTACACAGAGCAAAATCCAGGTGTCTTCTTTCCTTATTTTTCTAAGACTCCTTCACAGCTGAATAGTTCTGAAGATGTATATATAGACAGACATATCTATATCATCTATATCATCTATATCTATATCTATCTATATCCATATATATATCTATCTATATCCATATCTATCTATATCTATATCTATATCTATATCATCTATCTATCTATACATATATAAAATGCATTTTATATCTATTCCCTCAATTTACATATTTAATTCATACTTTTTCAGCAGTTTGCTTTATTCACTTTCTAACTCATAAGATCAGTCACAGGCTGGAGAGGACTGTGATATGTAATCATAGCTGAAAATAATAGGAAATTCAAGAAGAGATAAACAAAAGGAACAGGCATAATAAGCCCATAGGGGATTTCTTTCTCTTTCAAGGATTTCTGATGTTCTTTCTTGTAATGATTACAGATCACAGTGCATCGTGTCTACAGTTTCACTTCTCCTCCATTTGTAGCTGCAACAGCCTGATGGCTGGAGAGTGAAAATAAATCAGGAACCATTTGTGGTTATTAGAGATTCCTCAGCATTTTTGTCAGTCTATCAACGTCAGCCTGTGTCCTGGCCAGACAGTTAATGACATATTTACCTTCTGTCCTTCTCTAAATGATTTTGGCTGTTCGTCTGGCTGTTTTACACATTCTCATTCCCCGAGTAACACTATGGGGAAGTGCTGCTGAGTTGTGTCAAATACACTGCTCCCCTGAAATCTCGATGGTCTGCTACCTATGTTCTGCAGAAGGGGAGAAGGGAATACCCTCCCTGCTCACCCTCACAAACTTGAAAGAGAAAGCTTTGCACTGGGAACTGCAGCTTTCTGCTGTTAATCTCTCCCACTTAATGACTACTTGCAGCAACTTTCTTCCTGGTAATGCTTCACAAAGGCTATTTAGTTCTGCCTCATCACATCTCTGTTTCCTAAATCTCATTATTTGCAACTAAAATCCTGTACTATAAAGAGAGGAGCTTGATCTATGAACTTGCCTATCTCTTGAGACAGAGTCATTTGGAGCTAGTGTTGTTGCTGGCTCCTAGGACAGTCTGCAGGGCAGCCTTCCTCCAGCCCCATCTTCATAGCCACTGTGAGGCACCTGCCCAAGGCTGCACATCTGGACTTCTGTGCTGAAGGTCCCACTCGATTTCTAGTGTTTATCCAGGATATCTCCAGAATGCTTGCAACCTTGGGGTCCATTCTCTAGCCACTTGGTGAGGCACGTGTCACCGAAATGAACTTTATTGCCAGAATTGCCTACTTTCTCCCTTCACCAACATTAAAGGAAACTAAAGCCATTAGTTCTTAACAAAGACATCTGAGTCGCATCCCTTAATTCTTAAGGTGTTACAGAATCAGGCAAAGCCCTGTGAACACCAGCTCCTAAAGGAGCACTGTTGAACACCTCTGTGCATTTTACAGCAGCTAAGGAAAATGAAGGCATAAACACTTATTTGTGATCTGTGGTTTTGTCATACATGTAGCAGGGCTGCTCATCCGTGTGTCTGAAATCTAAATGGTGTAAAAACTTCTGTATGTCTATTCTGCAAACTTAATCTAGCAACGTAAATGAAGGGATTGTTTTTGAAATTGCTTTTGTTTCCTGAAATCCTCACCAGTAGTCTTCTAGTAAAGAAAGAGAAATAGCAGATTTTCTACTATCTGGAAAATTAAGAAATCTGAGCTCTGACAAGTACATGATGGGACGAATACTATAAGTGAGAAAACTCACAAAGGATGTTTTTCTCTGCGTAATATTTGTGAGGGCTTTAATTTGTGTGCCTCTGCTGATCCCACCTAACAGAATCAAAGAGAGAGCCATAATTCAACTAACTGTGGCCTAAACCCCAGAGACCACAAAGCAAACCAGCAAAAAAGAAAACAAAATTAAGATGTCTTTATTTTGTTTTGTTCTCACAGAAATAGCCACCATCTCCAGATCTCTTATGCAGAAAGCCTTCCTGATCCTCTCTGAAGAAGTCTTCTCCTTCAAGCATTTTACACATCAAGAGAACAGCAGATGGGTAACACTGTGCTGTGAACAACACACTAAGATATTTCTTAGCTCAGATGTGTAATAAATGCCCACATTGATGCTCCTTGATGCTTTTCTACCCTTTTGTTCTGTGGGTAAAATCTTCGTAAGCGGGGTATGGATGAGAAAATGCACAGGATATCTGGAAGCTGAATATATATTGCCATTGATCAGAGGGGAAGAAAAGGAAAAGGAAAAGGAAAAGGAAAAGGAAAAGGAAAAGGAAAAGGAAAAGGAAAAGGAAAAGGAAAAGGAAAA
>NW_024962253.1:4493086-4506448 GCF_019238085.1 Lagopus leucura
AAGAAAAGAAAAGAAAAGAAAAGAAAAGAAAAGAAAAGAAAAGAAAAAGAAAAAGTCCTATTTATTATATCCGTTCTGTCCTCTCAAATCAGAAACGCAGTCTTATTTAATTAAGTTGTAAAGATTTTCCTTGTAAATAATCACTTTATCATAATTTCCTGCAACTATCTAATGGGAGTTAGATGTAAATCAGAGCATTTATCATACTTCCTACTGTCAGTGTCATCACATCTTGAACCTCTGGATCTTTCTGAGTAATTGATATGTCCTTGCCCTCCCCTCTCCCTCCTTCTCTTTTTCTTTCTCTTCCCCCCTGCTGCCTCAGGTTGGGGAAAGCAGTGCCAACACTGGAGAACAGTCACAGCAGTGCAATGTCATTAAAATTAAAATATACTGATGGAAGGAATGAACAGAAATAAACAACGGGCAATTTAGGAACTAAAAACAGTGACATAAGGTGCAGAAAAATGGAATATGGAGGATAAAAAATGCTGATGCTTAGTTGACAGATTGTTATCATTCAACTCTCAGGGGCTTTGTCACAACCTTCCAGTGGGGATGCAGTCTCAAACATCTGGCTGGCAACTGGCGCAGAACCTCAGGGCCCTGCTACTGCAGGGAGGGAGTAGGAGGCTGGTAAGGGACCTGATTCTGCCTATCGCCTCCACTACTGTGTCCTCCCATCCTGTGATTCCTTCAGCATAGTGTGTCTGTCAGGGCAAGCTAACTCTCCCAGTGAGTAATTGAATTACATCATACCAGCCTTAAAAACATGTTGCCAATGCTTGGCATTCTGAGATACTTTTTCCTTCTTTTCAACAAAGCACTTGAAGATTGCATGTAAATGCAAAGAGAAGAATGAAGAATCAGAATTGTCTGCAGGATTGTCATACCTCATTCAACACAATGGTGTCTAGGCCCTCCTGCTGTCACACATCCTGAAATACAGTTCCTTCCTTGCAACATGCAGCACTTCACAGGCATAGAAAAGTTCACCCAGAGCAATAGTTGGCCATTAAATTTAACATGTGGAAATAAACTGTGAAGCCAAGCCTGTTTTAACGTGCAAAAATGAAATTGCAGTCAATCAGTGTAGCTAACCTATGTAAAAGGGGTGAAACCATCCTCCTTTAACATTTCAAAAATGAACAGTTGCTGATCTGACCAGGCCCTGAGCATTTGTGGTACAAAGCATGTCTTTTTGTTTGCCGTCTTATTTGTGTCTCTTTGGACTTGAAGTAAATCTTAAATGGAAAATGAGGTTTTCTGGAACTTTTATGATAAAAATCATAGGACAAAGGACCTCACCTTGGAATAGCAAACAGTTCTGGAGTTCAGAAAATATCACCACAAACAATCAGTCATAGCAGAGTGATGAATATGGATATTTCTGCTGTCTAAGTTAGTTAAGTTAAATAAAAGTCTGAAGGGAATTCTATGTATCTGGTTTCCTGCAATCACACATATCAGAAGGACATTTTTCATGTGCATCTGTATGTGCACGGGTGCATGTGTATATATTTTTTTTCCGTTAAAACATTTTATATTTTTGGAGGAAAGCTTGCAATAAAATTAGGGACTACCTTGTTTATATAGTTTATTTGCATTATTCCTTTTTCTCAAAGGAGTGGATTTTTATTCCCTTAAGAAAAATTGCTCTGTTTCCCACATGAACAAAAACCAATACGTGTTTCATTTCTACGTCTTGTTACATTTTGCAAAGGAGCTTAAAATCTTTCTATGAAAAGAGTATGAGGTGGAAAGAGAAAGAGCAAATTTGCGTGGTATAACACATTTCTTCCTCAAAATTCTACCATTATAATAACTTTTATATTCACGAAATTTACATCGGCAATAAATAGGAATAATGATTTAAATATGTTATTATAGTCAAGGGACAAAAATTACATCTACAATATTGTAGTCTTTTGCACAGATCTGAGAACTGTTCTTAGGCCTCCTGTGTGAATTTCTACTCAGGTCAGTGCTTCAGCACTCATTCCCTGGGACAGTGGGTTGCCCTGTCTTCTTAGACAGGGACCTGTAAAATTGCAGAGGTTGTTTTCAAGATATTGAAATGAGAGCTGGTATTGCTAAGTGAACTTTATGTGTTTTGTTCAAGAGGAGGAGTAAGAGATTGGACTATAATTGTTCCTTCCAGCCTTGAAAAACCGTAAATATTTCTATTTAATTAATAATGCTGATGGGCTGATTTCTACTGATCTTACCTCTGCTGGTTTTATGTTCTTCTTAACTGAATAATGTGAGCAGATTTTGGCTCAATAGCTTAACATTATGACAGTAATCGCTAAACTATATAAATGTCTGTCGTGGGTTTTAAAAGTATTATATCAGGTAATTATTAGTTGCCTTGATCTTAACAGCTAAGGGAAAATGTTTAATTGCATTACATTTTATTTATTTAAACAGTGCCTTTGTTTGATTCAAAGCACCAGGGAAGGATGAGAAAACATCAAAAATTAATACTATCTGACAGCCTAGAAGTGTGGTCTGATCTATTTCATAGCACATCCGTCTAACAGGAACATCAAAAATAAAACAACAAACAAACAAACCACATTTAGAAATATGACACAATCCACTGTTACAGGTAGAAAACATTGTGAGGCTTATTATTTAATCTATTACATGATAGATTGCTTTGGAAATAGCAGTATGAAACGATGGATGGGTAGATTGATTTATCTACTCATTCACCACTTTTTGACAGTTGACAGTATCTAAGTCACAGATTCATAGTTGTATGAAAAGATACTTTGCTGAGAGTGTGATTGCTGTTAGTCAGGGCTTTTTCTTGAGAAGCAGACTATTTTTTATTATTGTTATTATTTATTCATTTTTTATTTGTTTGTTTTTATTTGTTTGCTTGCTTGTTTGTTACAGGTAACTAAATCCCACCTTCAGTGAAGTTCAGACAATCAAGTCCACTTGGAAATCTGAGTCAAAATATCTGGCTTTGTAATTTGCTGAACAACAAAAATTTTTTGGTTTTCTTTCTTCCTGTATTCCTTCAAACATTGTGTTTTCTGCTTAAAGAAAATTAGAAGTAATAATGCCAGCAGGGACTCAGCTAGCAGTCAGAAAACTTGATCTTCCTGGATATCTAACAACATTTTGTGTTACTAATCAAACAACTTTACTAGAGTATACTACCGTTTCTTCTCTTACCTTTAATGTCTCCCACTGAGTTTAGGATAATTGAGTTTTTATGCACAGCTCTTTAGCAGCATGGGATTCTGACTGTGATTAGAACACTTGTTTATGATTAATTTACCCACAAACTAACTTTAAAGAAAATAAGTTCAAGATATTGTGGGCATAAAGATACAGACATAATATACTCTTAAATATATATTCAGTGATTTCAAAGACTGAAAATTATGACTATATGGTCTTCATGAGTCTGTCTTCTCTGATGACTACTGCATCATCATGTTATGCCTAATATTCATTTATTCATTTTTAAAAATTGTGTTTAAGAAGTTCATACTTCATAAAAAATAATTGCAGATGACATCTCAGAATTGCTCTACCTGATTTCTTATTTGGGAAAATTTTGCTTGCCTAGGCTGAGTATGAAACAAAAACAAATATTTCTGAAAAAAAAAAAAAAAAAAAAAAAAAAAAAAAACTTTATTTTCTTTTAACTTTGATTTTATAAATCTTACTTGGTTCCTGAAGTAGATACATCACTTATCTTTGGATTGAAATAAATAAATACAGGTGTTAAACTCTGCATTGACAGTGAAGAAAAAGGGTAAATGAAGAAATCACATGATCATAGAATGTCTTAGGTTGGACAAGACCTTAAAGATCATATAGTTTCAAATCTCCTGTGATAGGCAGAGTTAACAGCCTCAGACCACACTGCTTGTGGCCCCATTCTGTCTGGCCTCTGGATGCTATGGGACTGGGGCATCCCCAGCTTTTCTGTGCAGCTTGTTACATTGCCTCACAATTCCCTGAGTAAAGAATTTCTGCCTAACATTTAATTTAAATTAGAAGCCATTCCCCCTTGTCCTGATGCTATCAGACTGTAAAAAGTTGGTCCTCCTCCTGTGTGTAAGCTTATAAGCTCTCTCAAGAGTCACTGGAAGACTGCAATGAGATCTCCCAAGAACATTCTGTTCTCCAAGCTGAACAAGCTCTGCTCCCTCAACTTTTCTTCACAGATGAGATGGATCAGCCCTTAGACCATCTCCATAGCCCTCCTTTGGATCCACTCCACATCCTTCTTGTGCTGGGGGCCCCCAGACAAAGTAACTTTTTCCCAGACTTTGTGCAGAAAATATGATATACTTCAGTTCTCAGGCAATATCCAATTCTCAGTTGGTCTTTCAGAACCATAAATTTTATTTTCACTTTCCCTTAGTACAACTCACTCAATTTTGTATTGATTTATTATGCTTCTCTGATGTAAATGTTATTAGCTATGTATGCATGTTTCTTTTACAAATACAGCAGTGCCAGAAGTTTGTCCTCATCCTATTCAGATGCTATGTGAGCTTAATAGACAAAGATAGCATGCAAATGAAGAAAGTTAAACAGAAGGAAGTGTAATTCAAAAACACTAAATAGAATAGAGGTCTAAACTGAATTTCACAAATACTTACAATTGTTTCTATACATTTACTCTTTTTCAAAACCTTTGGGAAATAGGCCAAAGATATGTAAACTATTTATTTGTTTCCCTATTTTTGTTCTGAATTCATTTAGAATTAATGCTAATCAGCTAAACTTCCACCTTATACCTGATCTTCAACACATTTTAGATTTGAGAAGGACTAACTTCAGCAATACTAAAAGTAGACATGTAAACATCTTTCATGCACTTAGGACTTCACTGAATTTATTGCAGGGCAGATACAACTATAAATGGTAAGCATAAAAAATAAATATTTACAAAGAGATTGGATGAGTAAGACATTAAACAAACAAACAAACAAACAAGCCTGTATTTCTTCTGACCATTCTTGGATTGGTTGCATATTGCATAATGAATAGAAGCAGGTTAAAATGAGGAGCTTATTCACCTTACTGCTTAAATGGAGGAGGAATTTGGAATATGCTTAGAGAATAACAGTTTGTCTCTGACTAACTTTAACTAAGGACCAGAAAGTCAACATCTTTCTCTTAGCATGGGATGCTGTTTTCCTCCCCTTCTCTCTCACTCTCCCTTCCTCACAGAATTGAGGACTCACAGCTTTCCTGCTCAGTCAGTCTATCAGAAGAAGAAAGAAAAAGGAAGAAGAGGAAGAGAAAGAAAGGAGACAGCCTGGGCAGTAGAAGAAACCAGTCTAAGCACATCTCTAAACAAGATGAACTGTGCTTCAGTGTATGTTATATAAGCAAAAACATCTGCCTCTGCTATATATCCTTACTTCTCTCTTCTTCCATATTTTGACTTCTACTCAGTATAGTTGCACAATTTTACAAATATTTTTTACATTTTTGAGAGGCACTTTCTATTCCAAGACTCAGAGAGAATCAGATGACTTAGAGGTCAGTTGATGCACAGCTTGAATTCTGAAGTTACCCATGGATACAGTAGATCTTAGCTACTGAAATATTACTATGTTTAGAACTAAATACCTGGATGCAGAAAGGTGAGACTTTCCATGGCCTCCCTCACCAGGGAATACCTCCCAAGATCAATATACAACATGTGCTGGGATCCTGAGCAACTGTTTTCCTCAGTCTCCTATAGATCACATCTGGAGTAACTGTTCTCCTCCATTCTGTGACACCTAAGACTTATGCTTCTTGACAGACAGAAAAATTTCCAGACAGCTTGTGAGCAAGAATCACCACAGCTGTCCTCAATGAATCTTTAAACTACAGGGTTTAGCTTTCCTACGATGCTTCAGACATCTCTGACCTTCAATCAACCACGCTCTTTCCTGCTTCTCACTTCCATAAAATGGTTTGTAATGTCTTTTAACCTAAAAAGGATGTTGCGCAGGTAAGCATTAATCATATTACTATGGTAGGTCAAGGAAACCATAGAAACACACACACAAAAATAATTTTGAGATGCTTGAATGGAAAGAAAATCTTAAAGTTGCAAGACCTTACTATTATATCCATTCTTCCTCTGCTGCATTCAGTATTGGTCTCTGTCACAAGCAATTGGTACAGCACAGGAGTAGATAGACCATTGGTCAGTACTGTTATGCCAGTTCTTAATTGTTTAATGTTCTGGTACAGATCTTTGCAACAGCATTGATGCTTAATCTGATTTTTGGAAGGAGAAGATGTCAGGCTGCCTTTTCCCATTAGCTCACAGTCTATTTAGTTTTCCTAGGTTGTTTGGAAGCTTGATGGGGTTTAATTGAAAATGTCAGAAGGGAACGTTTTAATTTGACTGCATTTGATATTGTGGCTAATGCATTCAACAGTTCATTGTAATTCAGAGCACTCTTCACATTCCACAACTGGCATTGCTATTATTTTAAAAGGTGAAATCTTTCATTGTTAATCAACATGGGGTACTTAGAGTAGTTTATACCATGTTAATATTTTTTTTATATTTATGTGCTACACCTTTACAAGGACTACAACAAATTTATGTTTTATGGTCTAATTAAGTCCTCCCCTAGATCTTCAAGTCCCGAAAGGTCATAAAATTTCTCTGTTCTCTGGACCTGCTTCATTTTTCAGTGGTAGGACCAGGAAGAGAAAAAATATTATACACTGGGGACAGCAAATACTAGTTTTTATTAGAGCATTCACATGGGATATGAAAGAGGATCGAGTCTCTGTTTCCAATTCCTATCAGGTCATTCTATAAAATTACATTATGAAAGACTGACGTAAGCACAACATTGGCTGCATAATTCCTATACATTTAGGGAAGAGCCTTGAAATTTTTGGTACATTTTTGTGCTCCAAATATTGCTTTCAAATACATTACTTATCTTCAGCTGAATGTCAGGATCCTCATTTACAGGATACAACAGAGCACAACAAGCTGCCTAAAAGCTGATACTTGACTTGATGTCCATAAGCTGGACAATTTTAGGGTAAGATTTTCTTTCAACTCAACTTTAGTCCAGACATCCAATTTTACACTATTTCTCTCAAAATAAGGTCCAGGAGCTACCACAGTTATTTTGTAATAGACACAACCAGAGAATTTCCAGACCCTCCTGCAGTATAACAATCAGCTTCTCTTTGCATAATCTGGCAAAGATAAAAATTAGAGCTAAATCAAGATTATCTTCTTTCACTGAGATTTCATCTGCTCTAAATAATTTTGACTGATTTTACAACATTTGAGGAAACTGTATTTTTCTGAGAATTTTGCAGAGAACTGTATACAACTTTCCACAATCAGTAGTCTGGAAGATCCAGATGCAGATGATTTTGTGACTACCTAGTGTTGGATATGCAAAACTTTATACTAGATTAAATATACAAAGTAAAGAATATTAGGCAAATATGAGGTATACTGAAAGATCAGATTTTTGAGAGCCTACCTTTGTTGATTCAACTCAGAGCATCTCAAAAGTGAACTAAAGTACATTTACTTAGTTATTCTAGCTTAGTAATATTTACATCACACTGCCAGTAACTGGCAGTCTGAAATAATAAAACAGTATTTCCTTGCTATTTCTAACACTGACCTGTTTTTTTTTTTTTTTTTTCTTTTATTCTTCCATAGTGTCCTATTGAGTTCCACTGCATTCTTCCTAATATTTTTTGCAATCAATGTTAAACTGGTAATAAGTCCTCAAATCAAAACAAAATTTAGAAAACAAAGTTAGTAAGCACATTCGACAAAAAATGGAATTCATGAACAAGTTTATTATTTTCAGTCCCTCCCAAAAACATACAAATATTTTAGACATATTGTCAAAATATGTTTGTTACTTTTTCCCTAATGACTCAAGTTTAAGTGTTCCATATGTTTCAATGCAGCTATGCTAGCAAGAAATGAATGTCCACAACCAATGATTATGTTACATTCACCTTTGTATTTTTATCAATAAGGACATTGTGTATTTGTGTTTGCATGGTGATTGTTCTAAACCTTGGAGAAAGGAAGGCCAAGCTGTCACAAATGAAAATATTTTTTAATTATATTTTTTCAAAGAAAAAAAAAAGTTCACTCCAGTGTACTGTATTGGGATAGTATTTGTTATTATTGCTCCATATTTTCAGCAAATTTTAGTAATAAAATGATTTGTTTCACCCAAAAGAGAATGTAAAAGCTTATTTTTTTCCTTACTGCTACTTATAAGAGAGATAGGGAAATTTCAGGGAAATTACAGAAAAAAATTGAAAAAAAAATAGTTTTTATAAATGACAGGGTTTTTTTGTTTGTTTTGGTTTGTTTTTAACATGAAAGCTGCAAAAAAAGGTTGGCTTAACTTACTGATCAGCAAAAAAATCCAAACAAAAATTGAACCATTTAACCAGATTAAATCCATATGTTTCTTGCCATAAATATATTTATTTATTAATTTTAGTGATAAAATCGATGTATGGCATGATGTGGTAATATCAAGTTGATTTATATATAGTCCTTCCACTGCAACACAAACTTTCTAGCAAATATTTGATACAGATATACAGTAGCATTCAAAATGACAAAATGTATACTGCAAAATGACTTATAAAAAGTTCATAAAAAGATTAAGAAAGCAATAAAAATAGACATCATATTGCAGAAAATGTTGCTGCTCTCTTTTTTATTATGTACAAGTAAATTAATGTACTTGCTGAAGAATCTTTCTATGAGAATCATGGGTCTAATTTAGGAAGAAGTGTGATTTTTATTTTTTCACAATTATTTTGGGGTAGAAATTAAAATACTCCCTCATTCTTGAATGTTACCCCAGCCCCTGAATCACTGAATCCAAGACAATATGAAAGTTTCAAACATCTGAAATGTTTTAAGTGCTTTGTTTTAGCTTAACTTGCAATCATCCTATAGTTCTTCAGGTTGTTATTCTCTCTTGTTACTTACATTTGGAGCTTGTTGTGATCCTTTTCCTCTCTTTTGCTAGCATGATTCATCTAAGAGTCTACAGCAACAAAATCATCAATTCCCTGAGTTTGTACACAAATCAAGTCACCACTAGCAACTGTTGAATTGTCCCCAGACCTCATGTATCATATAGATCAGGACAATCCATTTCCTTGGATCCTGCAGTAGTCTGCTCAGGAGATGGCTAGCAGAAGATCAATCAGCCTCATAGCTGTATATTGAGATGAAAAATAATTTGAAAGATGGACAGAAGCGTTCTATTTTCCTGGAGGCTGCCATTTGAGCAACTTTCTCTTAGATTTTCTTTTAAAACAAATAAAAAAAAATAATGGCAAACATGAAATTATTCCTTATTGGGAAAAACTTTCTTGATAATTTCTTCTGTACCCCTGAGGAGGTGACACCTTCATTCACATTGTAAATGGATTGAAGACCAATTTGTGTGCTTGCCAACACAGAGACAATGTTCTTTATACCAACTTTGTCATTAAGCTGTTTCGTGCCAAATGTGAGTACCCATCTTGAAGGGTCTGGTCACTGATCACGTTAATTGGGAACCCAGGGCAGAAATCTGGCTCCATGGTTGCCTCCATATGATTACTACTAACAGGATTTACCATGAACAAAGAATTTGTCATACATAGTCAGAATTCATTTCCAATTATCAAACAATTCAAGGGAGTGGGAGTGGCTGTGTCTGGCACTCTTCATTGTTACTAGGAATGTGTGTGATTGCACGTCAACGGGCGAGGGAGATGCCGGCTGAGAACCTAGAGGAACATGGAAACTTAGTACAATTTGAAGCAATTAGACAAGCCCTGGTTTTGACATTTTCATCATCTCCTGTACATCTCTCAGAGATTTGTTCCAGTATCAGAGAGAACAGCAATACATTTATCTCAATCCCCAGCGCTATGTGCCACTGCCAATGTTATTTCTACATCCTTTGATAATTCCTCATCTACCATCCCTTGGAAATCTGATCCCCAATTTTAAGCAAACCTCTGTTCCCTTCACTTGTAAATACAAGTCTCAGCTTAACAAGAAATCTCCTGCTTTGCAGTTCATGCGTGTCTAATTCATGGCTAGCATTATGAAGATTATAATGATCTTTCTTTTATCTCCACTCAGCTAATATGCCAGTGATGGGGGGAAAACAGAATATTTTAGTTGATCTCTTCTTTCTATGTTGTTTGACACTGTGGTTGCTTCTATTTTTCACTCTGCTTCATATTCTTGGGGAGAACTAAACCCAGCACAGCCTTTGATCTTTTTGACTGTTTTCCTCAGTGGATGAAGCAGCCTCATAAAAAGGGCACAAGCCCTTTTTAGATGATAACATGCTGTACATTTTCTATCTCATTCAGCACCAGGGTGTTTGCCCAAAGCTCACCATCAGTATTCTGTCCTGTTTTTATGTCTCTATTATCTACAAAAAACACTTCCTGATCTGTTTTCTCATAAGGTCCATATTAATTTACTATGATCATTTCATTTCCTATGCTTTCACCTTGTATTAGTTTCTGCTGAGGCAGGCAAACTACATATGCTATTTTTCTCTGCAAGCAAAAGAGGTCTTTTTAGCCCCTTACTGTGACACATGTGCTTTTTTTTTCTTTTTTTCTTTTTTTTTTTTTTTCTTTTTCCATGGTGCTTTTAAATTTTATACTTTAGCATCATTTTAATATCCTTATCTGATTCCTTCATTTAGCAAGGTCTTAATTGTATCATGCAAATTGTGTGGTATAAAAAAATCTTCCAAATCTTTCTGAGTGTTGTTATTTTTTTTCCCCTTTTATTGAACTTCTGTTTGGGCAATATAGTTTCTGGCTACTTCCATGGATTTATAACGAAAATATTTATTGGAAGAGAGCTATTTGTGTTTTCTCAGGTCCAACTTCATCATTCAGGGTTTTCATGTCCCACATTATCACACATTTTCAGGTGCCTTACACCCCAGAAATTTATTTGATATTCTTCAAAATTTCACTGGAAAATTCAGGCTTCAACAACAGCTAAAAAATTAAATAACTAAACTGACTATTGCTTTACTTTCACAACCTGCCAAATCAGTAGATACGTAAAATGATAACACTTTCATTTTGACATTTAGTTGACAGAGAAACATACCAAAATATATTCTATTTCTCTGTGCTAGAGTGAATACTCTGTTTATTATGATTACATTTATATGAATTACATTTTTTTTGTCTGTTTAAAGTAATTTAAAATAATAACCTGAAGCCAAATCTGTGCTCTAAAAGGCGGCTACAACACATCTGATGAAGGCTATCTACTGAGTGATTTCAGTAGTTATCGATGCAAGAAACTGAAAACTCATTAAGCACTCAGTTGTTTTCTATATAGGCTCATGGGAAGTTGCTTTTGCAATTTGATAAAAAATATCCTGAAATAGCATAAAAAATTCAAAAAACTGAAAATATGAGAAAAAAATCCTTTGTTTCCATAACCAATTTAGAAAAAAAATTTTGTTAATTAAATTATCTGTGATTAAGTAATCTTACATTAATATTTTCCCAAATACTTCTATGAATTGAAAAGGATTATTTGCTTCAAACTCCTTGTAAAGAAACTTTTGAATAACTTCACAACTTTTTATTTTGCCACCACAAAAAATCAATGAAACCAGCTCTTTTCTCTGAAAGGTTTCAGTTTTGATGAATCACCTTTTTCTGATGGAAAAGTGTTTTGTTGAAAAATTTTCACCTGCTCTGTTCATGGTAGTGGCTTAGTTCTGGATGAATGCTTCTAGCAATCAGGATAGCAGAGAAGAATATAATCTGCAGAGCTATTGACTACTTGTTGAAGACTAGAAAGAGGTTAACAATAAAACCTCCTGCAATGTACATTTAAGCTACTTCAAGCTAAGAGAGGTATATCACAGGTCTCAAGTGGATGGAAGCTTCTATTTAGTTCACTTGGTAAATCTGCTGCCTACACTTTTTTGAAAATGCTATATGCATTTAGGTCTTGAAAGATCCAGCTCATTTAATGCAAGTTGCTTATTCTCATCACCTTCTTATAAACACATGGGAACTTAAAGTTTTGCAGACACATTTCTGGACATGCTCGTACCTCTCCAGGTAGTCCAGCAGGGGATTCAACTGAACAAAGACCTTGTTTTAAGATGTGATAGTAGATGCAGAACCAGAATCTAACTCTGTAATCCTGACACATTTAGCACTCACCTAACACTACTGCTTTATCCCATGAAAGCCCTTCTACAAATGAACATAGTAGTAAAAAGGAAGATATATACACAAAATAAAGAAGAAAATCGGTTATGATTATTATAGAATCACAAGGTTGGAAATGACCTTCAAGATCAGCTAGTCCAACCGTCCTCCCATTACCATTGCTACCACAAGCACTAAACCATATCTCACAGCTCCTCATCCAGATGCCTCTTGAACACTGCCAGGGACAGCGACTCCACCACCTCCCTGGGCAGCCAATCCAGTGCCTGACCACTGTCTGAATTTCCTTATGTCTAATCTAAACCTCCTCTGATACAACTTGCGGCCATCTCCTTGGGTCTTGTTTGTTGTATGGGAGAAGAGGCTAAACGCCTCTTCACCACCTCTCCTCAGAAAGTTGTAGAGTGCAGTGAGGTCTCCCCTGAGCCTCCTCTTCTCCAGACTGAACAATCCCAGCTCCCTCAGCTGTTCCTCATAAGACATATGCTCCAGACCCCTCACCAGTTTCATTGCCCTTCTCTGGACACGTTCCAGGGTCTCAACATTTTTCCTGTAGAGAGTGGTCCAAAACTGAACACAGTAATCAAGGTGCAGCCTCATCAGTGCTGAGTACAGGAAAATGATTTACCTCCCTGCTCCTGCTGGCCACACCATTTCTAATGCAGGCCAGGATGCCATTGTCCCTCTTGGCCACCTGGGCACACTGTTGGCTCATGTTCAGCTGAGCATCAACCAACACCCCCAGGTCCTTCTCTTCTTCACACTCATCCAACCACTCATCCCCAAGCCTAAAGCACTGCATGACGATATTGTGCCCAGAGTGCAGGACACAGCACTTGGCCTTGTTGAACCTGGATTATTACAGATTATATAATTACAGTTTTGCAATCTATTCTGCCTATGGAAATGTAATATAGCACAGAGAAAGATGTCCAGGAGCTTTCTAGACTGTGTGGAAGATAGCTTCCTTATGCAACTGGTAGGAGAGCCTACCAGGGGTGGTGCCCTGCTGGACCTGGTCTTCGCTAACAGAGAAGAACTGGTGGGAGAAGTGAAGGTTGGGGAGCGTCTTCGGCAGAGCAACCATGAAACTGTAGAATTCTCCATTCTTGGAGAATTAGGCCAGCAAAA
>NW_024962253.1:4520139-4583676 GCF_019238085.1 Lagopus leucura
TTTTGCTGGCCTAATTCTCCAAGAATGGAGAATTCTACAGTTTCATGTTTCAGTTTTTTTTCCTTCAGGATATTCTTATTCAGGAAACAGGACTGAATTTCTATAATAAAGACAATTGGTAATCTGAAAGACTGTGAAACATGGTCTTTTCCTTATAAAAATGACTGTTAAGTACTGAGAACAGCAACCTCCTCCAGCTGATCTGGCCCAGTACACCAGTCAGCTGCTATGCCCTGCCCAGTGCCTGGGAGACAGGGTCTCTGCCCAAGCTAAGGAGCGTAGCTGCCACTTTCCCTTCAACCAACAACAGATTCAGTAAAGTTGAGCCTGTTCCCAGAGACATACAGGCACACACAGACAGGCTGGTCATGGAATCTGCCAGCCAAGGGCTTCCTTCAGCAGCTTACACATGGGGCTTGTGTAAACATAGACACAGATGGACAAGTCCCCTTTCTCCTCTTCAGTGTTGCAGACAGAGGGTCACTGGTGCAGGCATATACAGCACTCTCCAAGCTCACCAGCACACACACAGGTGACTGATCTTGTGGTGGACAGGATCAGAGTTTGGCCAGAAAAGCATAATCACTACCTGTTTTACAAATAACTGGCCCTTGTTTACCCTTTTCTACATTCTATTCTTTGATCCACCTGCTCTCTCTTGCTCTACACATTTCCACAGGTTTGTAGAACTCTGCAGTTTCTGCACCCTTCCAGTTGTCCCAGCCCTCCACACCTTAGTTCACATTTATCAGCTTCTATATCTGGGTTGATCTTCCTGGAATTGGGCCCCTAGTTTGACAGCCTATCAAGCAGTGTGACTGGGAGGTTTGTTTCCTATCACTGTCTCACTACTTAGTCCTCAGTCAAAGATATCTTCTTGTGTTCTCACATGCTCTCTGAATCTAGTGTTTGTTCTCATTACTGCCTCTCTTTCTCGTCTCTTTTTGCACCTGAAAAGGTCCTTCATTAGGCAACCTTAAAGGAGAAGACAGTCTCATTCTGCAAAACCTCATAACTTCCTATGGATAAGGGGAAAAGAATTATGGAATGTTGATGGAAATGTAAACTTATTTATTCTTAGTCAAAGTATTGTATGTTTTTGGTGTTATTTAAAAAAAATTCATTTTTTCAGGTTATTTTACGGAACAACACAAGATAAAAATTGCTGTATTTAAAATATGAAACCAGGCTTAAAATTATGCTATTATGCTTCAATCCTTTTCAGTTTTCATTAACAGATTGTACTTTCATTTCTTTAAAATTAGTGCAACACTGTCCAAAAGAAAGATGCTATCAAATTGTTGAGAAAGACCTTATGATGCAGGCCAGCTGACCTTATGTCTCCCTTTAGATGTAGGTGGATTGAGCCCCTGTTTAGAAAGGTGAAAGAAGGTTGGGGGAAAAAGAAAAAGCCATTGTACCTTCTCAATGTAAGGTAAGATTTCTTATTCACAGCACTTGTACATTGTTCAGTGAGAATGAAGGGAATATAAAGCAACTAAGACCGGATGTATCTCTAACTTATCCTTCACAGTCATTCTGACAGGAGGTTTATATAGTTGTAAAAAATGTTTCTTTCTGAAATTTAACAGCTGTTTCCAAGACACTGATGTGTATTGAACTGTGTTTATATTTATTACATTGTGGAATGGTGATCCTTTTTTATACATTGGTAGCTTTTAGATAGATTGAAATTTTATATGAATTCTCTTATTTCACAAGCTGGGGATAAAGGGAAGAAGAAAAGAATAAGCAGTGTTATTGAGATGCTTTATGACCTTCAGTGAAAATCATATAAAAATGATTTAGGCACAAAATATCTACAGACCTTAAAATAAAACCACAAATAAATAGAGACTCCAAAATCAAAATAATCATTTATTTACTCATCTTTCTTTTCACTGATTCAATTTAATAAAGAATAACAGCCTTGATACCACAAATGTCTTCAATCTGTTGTCTTGGCTACTCAGACTGGGTCAGACTGTAACATCTTAGAGTGGGATATGACCAGGGGAAGTTGAAAAGTCAAGAGGATATCAACGCTTCAAACAGAAGGTGGTATGACACTAAGATTTAGTAACTGTTCAGAAGTATGTCACCTCGACAGGCTGGAAAGGTGGGCCTGGGTGAATCTGATGAGGTTCGGCACAGCAAAGTGCAAGGTTTGGCACTTGGGCCGAAGGAATCCCAGACATCCATACAGACTGGAAGGAGCGGTCCTTGAGAGCAGCCCTGTGGAGAGGGACGTGGGGGTCTTGATGGATGAAAAGCTTAAGATGAGCCAGCAGTGTGCCCTTATGGCTTGGAAGGCAAATGGTATCCTGGACTCCATCAAAGGGGGGTGGCCAGCAGGGAGAGGGAGGTGATTGTCCCTCTCTGCTCTGCTCTTGTCAAACCCCATCTGGAATACTGTGTCCAGGTTTGGAGCCCCCCATACAAGAAAGACAGGGAGCTGTTGGAGAGGGTCCAGAGGAGGGCCACAAAGATGATCAGGGGACTGGAGCACCTCTCCTATGAGGACAGGCTGAGGGAGCTGGGCTTGTTCAGCCTGGAGAAAAGAAGGCTGTGGGGTGACTTCATTGCAGCCTTTCAATACCTAAAGGGAGCCTACATACAGGAGGAGAATCAACTCTTTGAAAGGGTTGATAACAGCAGAACAAGGGGAAGTGGTTTGAAGTTGAGGAAGTGGAGATTTAGGTTGGATGTCAGAGGGAAGTTCTTTACAGCGAAAGTGGTGAGGTGCTGGAGCAGGCTGCCTAGAGAGGTTGTGGATGCCCCGTCCCTGGAAGTGTTCAAGGATGTTCAGTTTTGGGCACTTGAGTACCTGAGGTACATTGAGGTTCTGGAGCAGGTCCAAAGAAGGGCAACAAGGCCTGTGAAGGGCTTGTACAATATGCCCTACGAGGAGAGACTGAAGGAATTAGCGCTGTTTAGTATGGGGAAGAGGAGAGTGAGGGGAGACCTTACTGCTCTCTTCCAATATCTGAAAGGTGATTGCAGCAAAAGTGAGGTTGGTCTCTTCTCACTGGTTACAGGTGAAAGGATGAGGGAAAATGGCTTCAAGTTGCGCCAAGGGACGTTTAGGCTGGATATCAGGAAAAGCTTATTTACAGAAAGGGTTGCTAAGCACTGGAATAGACTCCCCAGGGGGGTGGTTGAGTCACCATCCCTGAATGTGTTTAAAAACCATTCAGATGTAGTGCTCAGGGACATGATTTGGCAGAGAGTTGTTAGGGTAGTATGGTTAGGTTGCAGTTGGACTTGATGATATTTAAGGTCTTGTCCAACTTGAGTGATTCTATGATTCTATGATTCCACGATTCTATGATTCTGTGATTCTGTGATGCTATTATTCTACTTCAGGGACAAGCAAAAATTAAAACATATTATTGAGGATATTATCACACAGTGGGGCTGAGGAATAGGTCACCAGAAGGATATTGTCTTTACGAAGGATGGCCAAGGTAAAGGTCTAATTCATTGAAATCTAAAAATATTATTTCTACAGACAAGTTTTTGAAGGTGAAATGATAGGCTGGTCGTGTAACATTCCTCCATGAACTTATCCGTGCTGACTGCAGGAGTGGTATCCAAATGGCACTGAGACCTAACACGTTATTCTTTCACTATTTACCAGCTACAAAATATCTAAATGCAGAACCCAAGGTTTTAAATAGCATGCTGAGGGAATATGCTACTTTACAAAAGATACCAGTCTTTTCATTCCTAACCTAATATTACAGGGATTACATATATTCATTTCTTCTTTGGATTTCAATCAAACCTGAGATCTCATATCAGTCTTTAAGTTATTGGTCTCTCCCACCAGATCTGAACTGTAAAAAATATTTGTAACACCTGACTCTCACATTTAAACAATGTTATTTTAAAAATATGGCCCTCAGATTATATAAACTTATATCAACTTTTTTTTTTCCCTCTCTCCTGTGAAGCATGGCTTAAAAGTCACAGCTGGCACATTAGAAAAAAGAAATACAGTAAAATGAATAAAATATACTCTCATTCATAGTTTCCTAGAGGCTTCTTGGTTGTTAATTGAAACTTTTGTCTACTTTATTGAACAATAAAAGTGACAGAAACTACTCTCAGGTGTCCTTCAGTATTAAAAAGAGGATAAAGGGTTCCTAGCAAAGGTGACAGAAATTAATGTGGTGAGCCCAGCTATCAAACATTTTGATATGTGAATTGCCTGATATTTCTATAATGCCTTCTTATGATTGGAAATGTTATCACTTCTATTGAATCAATAGAAAATGTTAAAGCTCCGTGGAACCCCAATTACAAAATAAAGCTAGAAGGTTAACATCTGGGACCGGCAGAGATAGAAACAATTTCTATTGTCATACCTTTCTGACAAGTAAATGTCAGAAACATAACACCTTCCGCCAGGCTCAGTACAGAGCACATGTAAAAGAGTGATTGCAAGGCAGTCTCAAGTCAAATCACCTGTCATCTCAGCTTTGACGTGGAATTACTTTTGTTTTATGCATCTATTAACCTTGAACTATCAGCATTTGTTTTAATGTTCTGATCTGAAGTGACCTAAATGTACTACTTTAATGCACTTACTGCTGTAGCTAAAAAGGAGAAAGAACAAGGGGAAAAAAAAAATCTAGGAAAGGGTGAATAAAATTAGTTGTGGTTTCTGAAGCATGCCAGTGAGTGCAGCAGCTTATTTTCCATCTCCTATCTTGGGGCAGAAATCTCAGAAGCATACCTAGCAAAAAAAGATGGTAGAGTGGAGAGGTGTCAGTTGCATCTCATTAAATCGTAGAAACAAAGAAAGGTTTGGGTTGGAAAGGACTGTAAGGATCATCTGGTTCCAAACATATTGCCATGGACAGTGTTGCCAGCTACTAGATCAGACTGCCCTATAAAGCATAGCCTTGAATGCCTCCAGTGATGGGGCACTCATAGCTTCTCTGGGCAGTATTTTCTAGTGCCTCTCTTTCCCTGATGGTCACTCTCTTTTGATCCGGGTATATAGTTGTTCTTCTGCACTGCAAATGCACACTCTTGATTCATATCAAGCTTTTAATCTGTCAGGATCCATTAGTCATTCTATGCTCTTATTTACTTCTTCTCCAAGTCTGTATTCATACGTGAAATTGCCCCAACCCAAGTGCAACACCTTATAGTTCGCCTTGATGAAATTTTCAAGCTTGCCTAGGGCCCTTTGGATGGCATCCTTTCTGTTCTGTCAGCTGCACCACTCAACTTGGTGTCATCTGAATACTTGGCGAGAGTGCACTCAATCCCACTGTTTAGCGCCTAGACTCTAGGCCATCGATAGAAGTACTGAAGAGAATCAGTCCCAAAACAGACCCCTCAGGGACACTGATTGTTGCTGGCCTCCATCTGGACATAGAGACACCTTGCAGAACACCCCTAACCTACAAGGTGACCCTGAACATCTCACTCATTTTTGTCACACTTGGGCTTAAGAGAAGGAGGGATGAACTTTAGAGGATGAGGAATTCTCCATCTGCTGCAAGATTGCAGGAACTCTCAGTGTTCCTGAGTTAAATGATGTTTGAGCCACAACTTAATGAAAAATGACGTGTCTGAAAAACAGTATGAATGATCTAAGCTTCTCAGGCAGGTAGTAATACACAGATGATGGTGATGTTCTCTGACCAGTACAACCAGAAAAGTAAAATAGTGGCTGGATGTGGAAACTATTGTTAAAGAGATTATCCTCAATTTCTACAAACATAAAGCAAATAAGAATACAAATTTAAGAGTGAAAATTTCCACTGTTGTTTCCTTAGAAAAGAGGAGTAAATCTTGTCATATGTATATTTAATACTGTTTCCAAGCCTTATTGTCCTGCAGGGTGGAGAAGGAGGGATTTGCAAGATGACCACCTACAAAAATCACTTTTTGTGGAAGATAAAGTCTTTTGATCACAAGCATTAAATGCAAATAGTACATATATTAGGCTTATTTAGATTACTCCTTAGGCACTTTACATGCTTAATATGACAATTGTCAATTTTTTTCCGAAGAACGATCATTCTTAAAAGAGTCTATATCCAGAGAGCTGATTCTTCAGTGGCATGAATAACACTAAGATGCCACTTCAAGACAGTAAGACAGTGAGGTTTAGCTGTTTAAATTTCATTTTGGAATCTAACTTAGAAAGAGCTAAATTTTTTTAACTATATGAAAGTGAGTGAAATAGACTTTTCAAACATCAAAGTAGTGAGTGTTTAATGTTTATTAAAAAAAAAAAAAAAAAAAGTATCCCTCAGATGAAGAATTTCCATACAGAGAACTAGACACTTATCTACATTAAAGATGTTTTTATTTCAGCTACCATCATCATCCTCATCTACTCATCTAATGTGATTTGTACTGTTATCAAACATCAGTATGGAATTTCCCCATGACAAATGATTATGCAGAATTTTGGTGGACCTGCACTGCCTCACTGTCTCTCTTATATGTGACTTCCTGAGGTTAACACTGTGCTTGGCATAACTGCTTTTTTTTTTTTTTTTAATGACATGTGGGCCTGAGACATGGTTCAGATTCCCAGTTAACTAGTAAAGTATTAGGTAGAGAATACTGCTAGTTTATTTTCATTATTTCAATAACAATGAATTCAATAACTTTATGACAATTTAAGGATTCGTAGATGAAGTTTGGTTGACCAGAAATTGCAGTGGTTTGATGCCCTCTTGTATTTGTAATTAGTTACTAAGAGTCGAGAACTCAGTCCCGCTGCAGTGAATAACTTTCTATGGAGATTTATCTGTCATCTGAAGAGATAATCAGAAAACATATAGATTCCTGAATTCAAGGAACATGTCCTCCAGGAAATTCCACCACCATGGCATAACTAGATTGGAAGATTCATATATTTTGGGAGTATAATGTTTGCAACCTTCTTAGCAAAGGATGTATTGAACCATAAATGTCTGAAAGATCATTCAGTTTTGTGAATATTAATGTAAAGGCAGGGCTGAAGTATTTCAGCTGGAAAAATATTAGCCTGGAGATCCAAAGGTCACTTGGTTGAGCTTAGGTTTCAGCAGTGTATTTGGGATTCCAGTGCTGGGCTCGCCAGTGCAGGAGAGACATGGACATACCAGTAGGAGTCCAGTGAAGGGTCACAGATGATGAAAGGAGTGAAGTACTTCTCCTGTAAGGAACGGCTGAGAAAGCTAAGGCAGTTAATTATTCCAGGGAATAGACGATTCAGAAGGAATCTTATCAATGTGTATAAAAACCTGAAAGGAGGGTGCAAGGACAGAGCCAGGTTCTGTTCAGAAATGTCTAGTAATAGGACAAAAGGCAGTGGCCACAAATAGAAACACAGGATGGTCCCTCTGAATACCAGAACACAATTCTATTTTATTGTGCATGCAACTGCCTACTAGATCAGGTTGTCCAGAGAGAATATGGAATCTTGTGATTCTGTGATCCTGGAATAAAATATTCTTCAAGATCCACCACATGTATAAATCTAGAATATTGATTCACTGCTGTGTCTCAATTGGCTTCCATTGAGTTACTCTGGCATATATGCAATGTAAAAGAAAGAATCAGGCCATTAATATAGTAACAGTTGTAATTGCATTTTTTATTCATGCAATGCACCAAATGTGAAATTAACAGCTTGTTATGTGGGTGTTCATTAATAAGCACAATAGGGGTTCGTAATAGAGCTTCTAGGTGCTAATGCAATATGAATTCATGAATTAATAATTGCCATTAATTAAATATACAGACAAATACCACCCATCAATGACTGACAAAGTTAAAAAAAATCATCAGCCTTTCTGTTACACCTCACTTATGACTGTTTCTAGGGCTTTTTCATAGATTGATGGAATGAAGTTTGGTGAGGGGAGAGAAAAAGATGTGAAGTATGGAAAAGCAGTCCTCTCAGGAATGAATTATTAGAATGGGACAGAAGTAGTGGAAAATAAGGAAGACAAAATCACTAACAGGGAAAAAGCCCAGATGGCCTATGGAAATGATAAAATTAAGTCTTAAATTGATGGTGATAAACTTGAGACTTGATTATCCTGACAGATGTGCATGTGACTCCCATTGACTTCAGTAGGAGGTGTGTGCGTGATGGGGAAATCAGACCTTAGAGCTACTGAACTGTGTTCAGATGAGTGAACTTGAGGTATTAAAACCTCTTGCTAAAAGTATTAACTTCAACTGTATTCAATACCCTGAGAAATACTTGCTGAAAAACGTGGCTGACTAAGATGTTTTCACTAAGTAAGTAAAACAAACAAACAAACAAATAAATAATTTAAAAAAGGTTTAAAATCTGATGAAGATGAAAAGCTATGGTGAATCTCATGGAAAATCTTTTCCTTCTCTAACTCTCCCTTTTCACTTCCAAAATGTTACCAAAGCCCAAATAAGTTTTATTGAATTACTCTGATGCAAACGTGAAACAACTCCAGAAACTACTCTGATTTTACACCAGTTTGTACCAGCTGTATTGAGATGCAGATCCAGCTTGAGGGGTGTAAAGAAATATGAGATAATAACATAAAATGACTAAAAAAGGTCTTGTCTGAAAACATGAACAATAACTCTATGATTGAAAGAATGTGAACATTATAGCAACTTTAAGGGCTATTAAGCCAGTTCCTATGTGAATCTGTAGTATGAATTGTATAAGCATTTGGAGTGTGTTGATGATAAAGGGATTCATAAAAGTTGTTATGCTGATTTTATGTTGATGGATGTTAGAATATAAGGTGAAATATTAACCACAGGAAAGTGAGACTAATGTTTAAGTGCTGTGATGTATGTGTAATTGAAAGCAATTTCTTCTATACAACGAGGAGATTGTGGGCATAAGTGAAACAAACTTTGAATAAAATACAGGTAAAGTGAAATCTGTTGGGTGTTCAGAGCTAGGAAACAAAGGGAAAATAAACTTGCCTGAAAAACAAATATTACTACTATAAATAATTTGCATTTATATCAAAATTTCTTTTCAGAAAAAGCCCAAAGCAAGTAACCCACTCGCTAAAACATTTATAAATAATGCTGTATACATAGAAATGCATTTACAATACCTTTTTCTAGGGATCACATCTTTCTTGCCAAAATGTTTTCAGTCATACAGAACTCTAAGAAACCCAATGTAATTGCTTACCTCCTAAGAGGTGAAAACTGAAGAAGTCAGAAATCAGTGGCAAAGACTAGCTAAAAAGAATTGGACAAATAGATACGGACTATTATTCTGAAACCAGTATGAATTCTGGTGTTCACAGCTGTGCTGAAAGTAATCACAGTCTAGCAGTAAATGGCATAGTAAATACAGTGTAATCATGAGAAAAAGAGGTGAGGGTCCTACTTTCTAGGCTTCTTTGTCTCCATGGAAGTTCTCATGTCTGATTTTCTATTCTTTCAAGGTAGTGATCCTCATTGTCACCACCTCGGTAAACCATTTAACTGGAATCAAGTCATTTGAAGATGCACTAATGGGAAAGCCACAAATATTGAAGCTATACCTTGTATACGTTATTGGATGACAAATCAAATGCAGGCTCTAGTGGCTGTGGGCAGAAGAACTATTTCAGCCAGCTGATAAACAGCAATGGCTTTTTCATGATCTTTTCATTCCTGATGAATGAATTACGATGTTGCAGCAATATTTTAATCAGTAAGAATTTGAAATGACTGGCATAATCATGTCTCATGACGACTATAACCATTGTGAATTGCTGTGGATAAATACTTTGCATAGTATAGCGTTTTGTACCAAAACACATAAGACTAGTTTACATTTAGAATTTTTGTAAAACCTATTTCTAAACATGATTCTAAAGAAGTACATGGAGTTACAGTGATTTAGCTATGGCTCTGATATTAAAACTGCACACATAATATTAATTATAATGTATTTTTATCTGCAGTTGAAATATCCTTCATACAGTAGTCATTCTATGCCATCATTTACTTTGGATAACTCTCCTAAAGCATTGGAATAGGCTCCCCAGAGAGGTGGTTGAGTCACCATTCTTGGTTGTATTTAAAAACTATTTGGATGTGATGCTCAGGGACAAGATTTAGCAAAGGATGGGTAGTTAGGGTAGTGTGATTAGGTTGTGATTGGACGTGATGATCTTTAAGGTCTTTTCTGATCTGAGCAATTCTGTGTTTCTATGAAAATTTAAGATCTAAGTACTTTTACTTAACACTGGTATAGGAAGCTACTTTCTGCTAGGACACACATCAAAAGAATACATGGAGAAAAGCACAGATAAATTATTAATTTGATGTAATAAGGAAGAAGACAAAAAAAGGTAAGTCATTTAAAAAAGAAACAATTCAGTCAAGTGATTCAGTAATATAGTGAGTGGTCTCTTTATTCAACTTAGAAAAGATTTAAGTTCTGTGCATGATTTTAATGCTTATTTGAGATAAAATGATCCAAGAAGCATGAAAACATTTACAATAGGTTAAGATGATAGGTTAACCTATAAATAAGTTAACTGCCAGAAGTAGAAGGCAGAGTCAAATAGTAATAATTTCATCTATCCTATTCCAGGTCATATTTGCAATCAGATAATATAGGATGCAAACTTAATTATTGGAATTTTTCTAGAAACTAAGACATTAATATTATTATTATAATTTATCGAAACAAGATTTTGTATTTTTTTCAACTGTTGTGAATAGAAGGTTGCCATTTTTGTCTCTTACTTTTGTTTTATTCCTTCTTCTTCAAACCTCCAGAGGAAAAAAAAAAAAAGAAACAAGAAAAAAACAGAAAATGATGACCCAGAGCTACTGGTTCAGAACCTCCGGCATTTTCAGCACTTCACTGAGATATGCTAACTATTCCTTTTTTTCTTTTTCTTTTTTACATACACTTTTTTTTTTTTTTTTTTTTCCTCCATTTCTTATTTTGACAGTGAAATAAATGCTATTGCACTGTGCATTACTGCATATTGTTTAGATACTGATGAATAGAATCAACATATATCAATCGTATAGTTCAACTAGTGAATATTCAGACTACACCCTCTCCTACTGAATTTACCTCTCTGGAAAATATATCAGTTAAACTTCTGAGACTGATCTTGTTATCAGAGCTGTCAGAAAGTTCAAAGATTGAGGCATGCAGAGTCCAGACCATGTTATTCTTGACTGAAAAAAAACACAGGCTGTGAAGAACATAAGCCATTCCAAGATGAACAAAATAAATTTTCTTTTCCCATAGATGTTTCTCCTATGATGAGTTGAATTTGATTTAGAGAAATAGTTAGTTTTCCAGTTAAATAATATTTCCCTAGTTCAGATACTCTTTGTGGATCTGATGTTTAATGAAGTCACTTACCGCACTCACCTTTGCTAAGGCAACTTTCACAATTTGTCTCTTTATATAGCTTCCTACTTTCAAGAAATTTTGGAAATCAGCTACTTTCAGAATCTTTCTTCCCATATTTGTCTTAAGTTTTCCAAACAATCTGAAGTCAATAAGAAAGAAACATAGAAATTCAGAAGAAATATATATATTTAAAAGCAATGGAACTGCTAATGATCTAAATTTTCAAAAATATCAGAAATGATTTTACATTATTTGAAATAATGCATTTTCTTTGTTTTGTTCTAATGAGACATGGATAAAGGTCAACATTCAGAGATGAGAAACCAAGGTATAAAATTTTCAGAGGTTGCACAGGGTTGCCTTCAGCACATCAATGCCATTGATTGAATGCTACAAAAAAATTAGGAGAAATAATTGACTTTTCTTGCAATCCTGCTACTTTTCACTCCTTCCAACAGACCACATCCTCTGCCAGTATATTTGCACTATTTAGGGGAGATTCCTACTGAGCTAAACTAATTTTCCAACTAATGCTTATGGCAGTTGCATATTGCTATCTGAAAGGAAATTAATAATTTTGTGAAAACTGAACCAGTTGCATTCCAGAAAGTTGAGTGTTTTGTTGTTGTTCAGTCATCCAAGAGGTTTGTTTTTGTTTTTTTTTTTTTTAAATGCTTCCTTTTTGATTCTACATGGGCAAATATTAATAACAGTTGTAAATTTCTCCCTTTTCCTGTTTCAAATAAAATAACTTTTTGCTTTCTATTCTTCCTTCAGTGAATACTTACCATGCTGAATTGAAATGACTGGAGCAGACAGACGTATCTGGAAGTTTCTGGATATAATGGGGAAACCAAGATTCCACGGATTATAATGCCAGTGCTTGGGGAGACTGAGGTGGAAATCATCTACACAAAAGTTACCATAAACCATAGATAATGTATGTGAATGGCCAATATAATTAATAAATAAATAGATTCCTTAATTCCAATTGTATTATACAAAAAATACCATCACCACGTTTAATCCCCCGCTCCCTGCTCAAGTCATCCCATAAAAAAAAAGAAATTAAAAAAATCCAACAGCAATCAGTGCAAAACTTATTTACAGGCCTTGGGTGAAATGAGATGTGCCTCGAAATTGTGTGCTTTTTTTTTATAATCAGTTCCAGGAAAGATAGTTCTAGCAGGCTTCTTTGACATGATTCTTTTTCAGTATATAAGGTGACACACTGAATTTCTCTTTCTGTCCTTCCCCATTTCTAATCTGAATGCTTCTTTACAAACAGATAAATGCATGTTCTAGGAGAGCATCTTGAAAATAGAACCAAACCATCCAGACTGAACAAACATACATGCGATGTTGGAACCATGAAGGAGATTTATAGCAACCAGTTACTCAGTTTTCCTATTTTCCTATATTGTATGAATACAAGTTAACTGAGAGGAGGTTGTGATAGCACTTATAGGTTTCCTGGAATCCCTTTAATGGAAGCTTCAAACTTCCTATTACTTACTCTGAAAGTAATAACATTATGAAGAATTAATTCAATGTGCTGAAGGATTCTGGGATTTAGTATATTTATTTCCTGACAGGAAGGTTCTGTCAATTCGCGGGCAGATTGAACTCACTCGTCTCTTCATTGCTTCTTTGGTATTCTGCCTTATAATCATGCATCTTCTGCACTGTGAAAATATTTATTCGATGCAATGAAAAGAAATTTATTTATCTATCTATCTATCTATCTATCTATCTATCTATCTATCTATCTATCTATCTATTTATAGCTTCAAATAGTTGTATTTTTAAACATCTTATTTGTCACACAGCAAACTGATTTTTATTTTTTTTCTTCAATAAAACTGGTCAGGCTTGACCTAATTGAGAACAAAAATACCTTTTTCATCTGAGTATTTAATTCTCAACAGCTACCCCATCTATTTTGGTTGTCCTAACTGAGTACTTTATTTTATTTCATGTTACTTAATTTTATTTTCAAAGTAGGAATATCACTTCTTGTTTTACTTGCCATGCTGTTCATTAGAAGCACAAGGAAGAGGGATGGAGCTGAAAAGTAATTCAAGACACCAGTATTTCAAACAATTGATGGAGCTATCTAGACTATGGGGAATTCAGCTGCCACAGGAGTCACAGTTATGAGTAAGAAAGTTGGAGGCAAATGGAAGAGATTAGAAGAAGAGGGGTTAAATTTCATTAAAAGATGTCAAAATCTCACTACAAAATAATAAAAATAACAATAGCAATTACACAAAGTAAAATCTGAACAGAGAACCAATCCTGAAGTCTAATTTCAGTTAATTCAGATTGAAAGTTTTGCCCTTCAAACAATTACATTTGAAAAATAATCAGTTCTGAACTCAAAGTAGCCCCCCTCGTGTATCAGGAGTTCATTGTTGAAATATCTGAAAAGTGGAAAATTCATTGAATTTTTCAGTTTTCTTGTAAAGATACTGACTTGAAAGTACTCATATCTTCAAAAAAAAAAAAAAAGCACAAAAAAAACCCACAAAAACAAACAAACAAACAAAACCCCAAAACATTTTCATGGAAATTTTTACTCTGTTCCATTTCCAAACTATAGTAAGGCACTGTTTTGTGGCATGCCTTGAATTGTCTTTCAAGTTGTCTAATTCCCGAGTTGTGAGCCAGGTGTTACAGAGAGCAAGGAAGAAACGCCCAGTCAAGGAGTCCTCAGTTCATAATGTTGGATCATATTTGCTATGTAGCACTGCAAGTATAATGGTAGCTGAAAATGCTTGAACAATTTAAGAAAAGTTATTTGTCTACTAACATAGAGAGTGGCTCTGCATGACAAGAGATATTGGGATGGAGAATATTTCTCTTGGGTTTCATTAGCATGAGCTCTAGCATCTGAAAACAAACTCTTCCAGACTATACAAGGCACTTTATGAGCTTCCTAATTATTGAAAAGAGATCAGCGCTATCAATAAATCATTACTGGAGCCTGTCTTGGATCTTAAAAGGGCATGAATAATCTCCTTCTATAAAAATATAGGGGTTGTATGACAGCTTACTCAGACATATCCCAAAGGAGATTCATTTCTGCTTTTGACCAACAGAATAAATCTTTAGATTTCATGGATACTATACGGACATAATATGCACTGACTCGGACCAGAACTTAGACTCTCCTTAGTTCAACTGCAGCCATCACCTTATGAAAATACACATCTGAGTGTCTTAATCTGTGAATTGAATCCTAAACATTTCTAGATGATGTAACTCAGGCAGATGAACCTCTTCACTTCTCACAAAGTATTCACCAACACACTAGTAGAACCATTTATCTCATATAGCCCTTCTGCCATCTCCAAATGGAAAGCGAGTTGCTGATCTTAAAGTAGTTTTCATTAGACATGATATAAAAATATATACCTCTGAACTGGTATTTACTGGCAATTTTGTCTGAGGAGAAAAATTGCCAGGAGAAAAGCCAAAAACTGAAAACTGAATAGCCCATGAATATGATTAACAGCACACTTGGAGACCAGATTTGAAGCATTCCAGGAGACAAGACTTTGCCATTAATCTGCTAATCTTTTTCTGTGTGTTTTTGTTGTTGTTGCTGTTTCTTCTTTGTTTTTGCATGGAGTATACACAATTGTTTTCAAAGCTGGCAAGATGATGGATGAGGGCTTTCATAAGCACTGTGGATCTTGAGAAAATATTACAATCACCAAGAATATCACCATAAAAGATTAAAGATGATCTTTTGTGGACTCCAGAATGTATGCTAGCTCATATTCAGTGGTCCACATCTCATTCTGAATTATAGCACCACAATTCAAGGTGCATTTAGAGTTTGCTTTTGCCTATACAATCATGTTGCTGCATTTTGCAGGATCCTGAACTTTGTGCATCTACATTTTGGTTATGGGGTAGTAAGCTCAATCCAACACATCTCACAAGAAACATATTTCTCTGTATAAGTCTTTTCATCACTGAAATGCCATGCAGACAGCACACTCAGCTGGCCTCATGAGAAAACTGCAAGGCATTGGATATATGTACGTGAAGGGGAAAATGAACCCTATCTTTTTTGTGGACACATATAGAAGAAATCCTACTTGAGATTTATGTATAATACTGCCACAAAACCAGAATGAAATGGAAGGAGAATCTTGAAAAAAAGAAGTAAAGCCTTGTAGTTAATACAGTGACTGGTCCCATATAGTTGTTTAAAGAAGGGGAAAGAACTGAGTTGTTCAGAGCCAAGGGACTTATTTCAGTTCTCACTGATCAGCAGCAACTTACAGGTTTTTGAGTTTTTTTATTTGTTTGTTTTGTTTTGTTTTGCTTTGTTTCTTGTTTGTTTGTTTTGTTTTTTAAATATTTTGCTCTCTGATTTTGGAAAGGGAATTGTATACCATCTTTGGACTTCTGTTTGAAATTCAGAAAGGACCAAAGAAAGCTAAGCTGGGGTTCTGGTTTCAATTACTTCTAGTGGTGGAGCAAAGCCACATCATCTGTCTCAAATGGGACAGAATACCATTGGTAGAGACTATTGCTGGTGTTCACAGCAGCCTCATAGCAGCCTCAGCCATGCAGCCCTGTTTGGGAATGCCCAGGGGAGCTGTGGAAGAAAGCAAATGCTAGCATAAAATCTCAGAGGCACATGAAAAACTGCTCAACAGAGAGCGTTCACAGAGCTTCTGCCTCTTTTGGCTAAATGAAATTGTGAAGATAAAACTCTTTGTAATAGCTTGAAAATGAGTGATGTCTGTTTTCTGCTGAGGATAACATCACAGAACTTACTGCAACATAACCAAAACTATATTCTCTTATTGTCAGGACATGTTATTCTGCTTTAAACAGATTTCCCTGGTAGTGTGAAATTCAGGGAGTTGTTTCAATCTTCAGATGCCCACAAGCATCTCCTGTGGATAGTGCTGGGGGCTGCATGGCCATATCTGATGGCAAATGAGTCTGAATTTTGAGAAATGGGCTTGGTTAATGGTGGTTATTGCCATTTCAGATTAGCAAATCTGGCATCAAGCACTGATTTCTTCCTTCCAGATTATGATAAAGAGGTCTAGCTATAGAGCATTATCTAATATAAATAGACATCCTTCTGTACCATAGATAATAATGATATGTCAGGTGACATACTAGGCTAAACCTCTTTGCATACTAACCATAAGCAGCATTTATCATTCACACTTAATATTCATGCTGTTAGGTCTAAGTATATTTGCCTCGTTGCAGGAGACAGACAATTAGATGGAATAAATGCATTTGCACGGAGATCTAGAAATAAATTTGCAGCATCCAGCTATTGGGGTAAAACTGTGAATTGCAAGAAATATCTTTATGCATGAAAAGGGTCAGAATAAAAACACATAACAAGGAAATTTGCTCTTCTCTCTGTTCAAGAAGCTTGGAGGATGCTGAAATGAGATTTTACCTGGGCAGGACAGGAAAAATTGGGACAGTTTATTTATCCTGTGGAGGAAGCACACCTGGAGATTTTAGCACATCCAGTTCTTCCCCATTTTGCATTGCATGCTCCAAGCTGTGGTGTTCCACACTCTGCAGCCCCTTTCAGTGCGTGACAGTATCAGTAAGTGGTATAGGTGGAACAGATCAACTCCATTCAGATCAAGGCATTTTGAGGGCTGAGATTGGTTCACCCTTACTATAGTCCTTGGAGGCAGTAGCTCTAACTCCTGCTCACATCCTGTCTGTGTATGAGGACACCCAGCCCCAGGAATCTCCTGACTGCATTGATTTGTTTCTCTTCCGTTAGACTGTTCTCACTCATTTATTCTGTGGTAATAACATCTCTATATTCAGGCACCTGGCCATCCAGTGCTCCAGAGGCTGTTGTAGCACTGTCCGACTGACGGCCTTGTCCAAGATGCTTTGGTGATAGTTGCAGTGGTGGGAAAGGAGAAGACGTCTAGCAAGTTAATAAGTCTCACTTCTTACAGCATCCAATATTTTGTATCACTGTCATTTGAAAGGATATCGCTTTGCGAGATTGATCCAAGGTTGGCATGAAGAATATGCACTCAAATCTCTTTTAGAAAGATTTATAATATTAACCTCAGGCTATTTTTAAGTCACTGTCGATCTTTATAGAAGCAGTGCTGAGATTCATTTGTTTTCCAGCTGGCAGAAAGTCTCTGTTACTTTTTGTAAGCCGGTATTGAACAATTTGGCTTTGGGTCAAACTGGTTTAATGAACTGTCTAGGGTTCAAACTTCATGCTGCCATTTGCAGATGTTCAATATTCAGACTGTTTTAGCAAACAGAGTTCATTAATATTTGTGGCTAAAAAGCCTTCATAACATTGATGCACAAGTTTCTACTGCAAATCTTTTAAGTATCTTAAATCTTCTTTACGTGGAGAAATAAGGTCTGACTCACCCCTTGCTTACACTGCTAGTTTCATGTGAAATTCTACCTGCTTTTCTCCTGGCGTTTCTGGGAACAGAATCAGGCCTACACATTAAAATCCTTTTCTTGAAACTTTGTGCAAATATTTTATGGAATGCAATACACATAAAACCATCTTCATTTTCTACAGATGTAAATGATTCAGCTGCAAGTGATTCCAAGTCCTTATAAATTTAATATAAACTTATAAATTCTAAACATATTGCATAGGATATATTAACTCTTCTGTGTCAATGCCAGGCTGATAAATTCCATAGTATTTACTTTTTTTTATGTGATTGACTATGTTTGCATTTATTTGTGACATTCCTTGACTTTCTTTAAACCATACTACCTACAGAAGCTTAAGAACAACGTTTCTATTGTGTCCATCTTAAGCCATGTAAATATGTTCAAAGGTGTTTTAACAAGGAGAATAAAATACTGCTGTCCTTGCCTGTAGTAGGTAAGACAAAAAAAGCAGAAGAGTTTCAGTAGCAGCAATAAAAATAAGGGTAGTAGGGAATATTGGAATAAGCAGTTGGATGAACTGACCAGAGAAGTCATGGACACTCAAATACCAGAGGCTTTTCTAAACAATTGAGCCCGAAACTGTCAGGAATGGTTTAGATATAATTGATCCAGCCTTGAAACAAGGAAATCATGTAGTGAACTTTCATGATCTTTTTTCATCCTAGTTGTCCATGAGTGTACATTTGGGGGAAGTTGTTGCGGAAAAGTCAATATAATTTATTGAAGAAGAAACAAAATTGACAATTTGGCCCTGATTCTATTTTTAAGGGGAAAAACAAATAAACAGAGCAGAACACACATATTTCTATTTTAAAATGCTTTTCATTACAAAAATATACCTTTTGCATTAAAAAGATAGATAGATGTTTCTCAGTTTACCATACCTTTATCTTCAGGTTATAGTTTTGTCTTGAGTTTCATTAGACTAGGGAAAGGATTTTTATAGAAGTTATCTGTCTCTTGCAGTGTTTTAATCTTTTTGTTAAGGTATATGATTTAAGAGTAAATAAGATTCAATGAGTAAACAAGTTATTAATATGAATAAATAATATCCAGTAGAATGAATGACCAAAATGGCAATATTTTAAAAAATATCTGAGAAAGAAAAACCCTTCTAAAGAATGTAAAGCCCCAGCAATGCTTGCTCAGATCCTGTTTAGTTGAGAAAGTAACTTTCTTTCTCCATGGTGTATCTTGAGAATGTGATGTGTTTAGGCAGAGGTTTCTATGACCTTAAAACAGCCTTTACTATCTTGGAACTGTGGGCTACTCAGCACATCTTGTCTACTGGCTTGCTCTTTAGACGCTCCAATGATACCACATATGCCCATTCAGCTACTTCTTGCCTTCTTGCTGAGTTTCTTTTCTTTCCTTCTCTTTTTTTTTTTTTTTTTTTTTTTTTTTTTTTTGGCTGACTGTGAACACTATATAGTTTAGCTTCCCTACCAAGACTTTGAAATGACTAATTCCTGCAACATATTTCAACACATCCTTAACTGCTAATTGAAGTCTGTGCACAAGGCAGTGAATGGTACGCACCGATGGGAACCTCTCTTGCAATAATGTGCCGAATCTGCTCTTTATCTCATTCATTGCCGACATCTCGTCTGTTGCAAGTCCAATCAATTTTTGTAGCTTTAAAAGATATGTCCTCTGTTAACTTTCTATATGCCAAAAAAACAGGGATGGAAAATTAAGCGTTACCTTTGCAGCAGTGAAACTTGATTGCTTCCAGAAGACTCAGGGAAAAAATGTTGTTGACATTTTTTTACTTCCAGTCTCTGCATGGCAATAAGGTATGATGGCTGATTTATCAAAGAGAGTGTTCTCATCAAGCAGGAGAGCGAGAGAGAAAGTTCACGTCGCACAAAATGAGCTGCTAATTTCTTTTCCATTTCACTGACAATATGGTATTGGAGCAGCTGTGATTAGAACAATGGATGTTCCCAAACGGTGCTCCATTTAACTCATGCAACTCTGCAAGGTCATGCAGTGGGAGAAGGAACTAAGGGCCTTTTCTTTTTCTTTAATCTTTTCCCTATTTTTTTACTTTTTCTTTCTTTATTTTTCCATTAGAAGTGGAGAAGGGGAAGGCAGGATGAATGGAGGCTGAGAAGTGGTGGTGCTGTCTCCAAAGCTACATTTGGATTCCTCCATTTTCAGTTCAACCAAGAAAACTTGAAGCTGCCCATGAGCATACCTTTATAAACTGGTGAAGGCAATGGGTGCAATATTGTGTACTAACTTGTATATTTATTTACTGATTTGACTAAAATTTGCTTTAGGCTCCCAGTTTAATAAATGGCAAATAAAGAAGAATAAGTTAGCTTTGAGAGTGGACTTCTTGGATTTAGGATAAATCTGACTTTCTACATTTCTGAAATGCAGCTGCTTGATTTTCCTCCCTTCACTGCAGCTTACTATCATTTCGGTTTCAGGACTTGGATCTTTCCCTTCAATGCTGACTTTGCATCAATAATGTGTTGGATGGAATTGCATCTCTTCTAAACTTGTGAAGTAAAATAGAACAAATGATTTTCATATCTTCTCTGTGCCTAGTACTTTGGCGTTTGTCTTGCTCTTACAGTTGTATTAATCCATGCAGGGTGAAAAAAATGTATTCCAAATGATTTGTCATGGACTGTCTATATTTGTACATAATCTGCATTCTAAAAAACCTCTGCAATTAACATTGGACTGGAGAGCTTCAATAGTCATTGTGCTGTACTACAATCTAGATAGCAGGAATGTCAGATTCCTTATGTATTTCATTTCCATCTGTTTTGATGGATTCCTCTACTCCTTTCTGATCTGCACTACATAAGTTTGGAGCTCATTTAGCATTTGTTTGGTGTACACTGGTTATGGAGTTGCAGAGGCTTGATCTGTCATTCTCAAGGATACTCTTCATGTGAATACTCTTTGTAATTCTGAAAAGAGAAATAGTAACATCATTTTGTAATATTTTTAAAGCCAGACATAAGTGTCAATATAATTTAAAAATAGGTAGAGAAAGTTTTTTTTTTTTTTTTTTTTTTTCAAACATTGAAAAGTACTGTTGGTATGTTTTCCTGTATATCAGTCTCTAAGATGACAGTCACTTTGTGCAGGTGTACAAATGATAATTATTAATGGACATGTAATGTCTGTTTCTGCTGAGAGGTATTACACAAATACACTTTTGTTTTCCTCTTTCTCTTTATTTTACTTTTTCTCCCTTTCTCCCTTTCTCTCTCTCTTTCTTTCTCCCTTTCTCTCTCTTTTCCTTGTTCCCTCCCTCCCACTTTCCCTCTCTCCCTCCCTCCCTCCTTCCTTCCTTTTTCTCTCTTTTTTTTTCCTTTTTTTTTTTTTTTTTAATCTTTTCAGAAGAACAAAGCACTAATTACAAGTCTACAAAGATCACTGACGCTGGCGTCATGCTGTATAAATAATATGACTGTTTTCCTGAGATGCCTTGTTATGCATCACAGTACCACTTTTATGTCAAGTAGTGTGAATGCATTTGTTGTTTTATTTTAAATCCCAGGGTCTACTCTGATGTTTAAAATTCCTAATTTGAAGGAAATCTCTAATTTGAAGGAAATCTTAAAACATCCATTGTTAGAAACCTCTTTGTTTAAAACTAAACAAACAGACAGACGTATAAAGTGTCTCCTCTCCTCTCCTCTCCTCTCCTCTCCTCTCCTCTTCTCTCCTCTCCTCTCCTCTCCCTAGGACAGGGAAAGCATGGTCTAATTTAGTTGTTAACATTTAAGACCTGAGTAGAGAATATAATTTAAATGGAAGAAGAAGAAAAAAAGAAAAGAACAAAAGAAAAGAAAAAAAAAAGAAACAGGAAAAAAAAAAAAGAAAAAAAAAAGATCAAAGACCAAAACTGTAAAAGGAACAAAGCAAGGGCAAAGCCAGAATTCAGATTTTAATGAAGCAAGCAACCTTTTACAAAGACAAACTTCGCCTGAGTCTTTCAGAAGCCCAGCTCAAACATATATTTACTGCCTTCTTTTAAATAATTATTTTTATATTCAAGTATATATATGCATTTAAGAATGTTTGAGACAGCAAGAACTCAACGTCCCCAAAATAAGAAATCAGGAAGATGAAGCAGAGATACTGCATGGCAGAGGAAGGACTTGCTGGTCAGGATGGAGGAAAAAAAGGAGAAATACAAGCACTGGAACCAGGGATGAGTGTTCTTGGAAGTATATAGAGATGCTGTCTGGATTTGCTGGTATAGTCAGGAAAAAAAAAAAAAAAAAAAGCACAGATGGAACTGAATTTAGTGAGGAATATGAAAAGCAATAAGAAGAATTTCTTTAGATACTCTGGACAGAGGAAGCAGAGAAAGGAGAGTGTACCCCCTCTGATAAATGCAAAGGGACAGTTTATCTCCTCAGGCATTGAGAAGGCGCAGGTACTTAATGAGTTCTTAGCCTCAGTCTTCTCAGACAGAGATCCTTCCCACACCACTTACATCTCTGAACTTCTATGATGGGGTGGGGAGAGTAAAATCCCTCCCAGTGCAAAAGCAGAGTGATTTCAACACAGCCTCATGAGGCTGAAAGTGTACAAGTCTATAAGACCAGACAAAATGTATCCTAGAGTCTTGAATTAATTGGATGACGTGGTTATTAAGCTGCTCTACATCATGTTGAAAAATCATGGCTGTCAAGCAAAGTTCTGTGTGACTGGAAGAAGAGAAACATCACTCCCATATTCAAAAGAGGCTGGGTGACTTTGGGAACTACAGGCTGGAGAGGGGAAAGGGACAACATCCAGAGAGACCTGGACATGCTTGAAAAGTGGGCACATGAAAATCTATTGAAGTTCAACAAGACCAACTAAAAAGTGTTGCGCTTAGCTTGAGGCAACTCCAGATATGAGTACTGTGTGGGAGAGGAACTGAGAGCAGGCCTGCAGAGAAGAGAGTACTCGGGAGTACTGGTGTATGAAAGGCTGAACATGAACCAGCAGTGTGCTCTGCAGCCTGCAAGGTCAACCTACTTTGGTTGCATGAAGAGATATGTAGTTGGGAGAAGGATGTGACTGTCCCCCTCTACTCTGCCCTCATGAGGACTCATCTGGAGAAATGTGTCTAGGTCTGGGGCCATCAACACAAGAAGGATGCAGAGCTGTTGGAGGGGGACCAGAGGAGAGCTGCTAAGATGATCAAAAGGGCTGGATCATCTCTCCGATGAAGAAAGTTTTAGAGAACTGAGCTTCTTGATTGGAGAAGGCTCATGGGAGTCCTCATTGTTGCATCCAAGTACTTGAAGAGATCTTACAAGAAGAATGGACTTTTTACATTGTCTGATGGTGATAGGGAAATGGGAGAATGGGTTTAAAGTAAAAGGGGAGATTTAGATAAGATGTTAGGAAGAAACTTTTTCTCAGTGGTAAGGCAAAGAAACAGGTTGTCCAGAGATGTTCTGGGTGAACCGTCTTTGGAGTCATTCAAGGCCAGGTTGGATGGGATCCTCTGACTGCTGGGTGAATAGGAAAAAGCAGTAAGGAAACTCAATGGAAGTAGATAAAAAGAATTATAAGAAAGTGACAAAACCAGCTGCTCATCCAGGGTGCTTCTGTGTCAATGTATGCAACTTGGGAATCAAACAGGAGACATTGCTTTGCTACTAGAAAGCCATGATACAGTTGCCATCATGAAAATATAGTGAGATGATTCCTATGGCTAAAGTGTGGCTATGACAGCAAAAAGTTTTCCCGAAGGGACAGGCAAGGTATGAAGGGAGGGGTTAATGCTATCTGCATCAGAAAAGGAGTAGAATGTGAAGAGCTGTCCCTAAAGAATAGTCATGGACAAGTAAAAAACATATAGGTGACAGAGACCAAGGCGGCAAAGGGAACCTTGTGACCAATATCTACTACATGTGATCAAGCAGAGCCTATAGGTGAGGCCTTCTACCTCCAGCTACAGGAGGCTTTGTGAATGGAAGTACTCATCCTGCTGGGTGACTTCAACCACCCAAACATCTGATGGAAAATTAGAACAACAAGCAATTCCTGTAAGCTAACCAGGAAACTCCTGGAATGCACTGAGGATAACTTATTGAGTCGGGTCATAGATGGCTTCACTAGGGGAGATACAATATTGGACCTATTGCTCACCAATGAGGAGGAATTTGAAATACCTTAGCATCAGTGATGCTCTAAATTTTCTCCTTTGCAGAAACAGGGATCTTTCAAGTATACCAACATGGACTAATGGTTGAATTAAAAGATAATCATTCAGCACCAACCAAAAATGCATTTTGGAAATGGTAGTATACAAATCTTCTTCTCTCACTCCCTCTATGTACATTTAATCTTTCTAGAGATGTGTACATGAGGATGAGTATGAAAAAAAAAAAAAAAAAAAAAAAAAAAAAAGTAAAATGAATGAAGCAAAGAGAGAGAAGGTTTATGTACAGAATTTAGAAAATAATCACTAAGCAGCTATCAGGCTTTCTAAGACAAGTAAATCTGCTTCCAAAGTCAGTGATATCTGTGGCTTGAATAAGAAATAATAAGAAGAGGGAAGACATTTTACATTTTCTTGTGTCTAGAGGACTGAGACAGTATATATGTAATATGTGCTTTAGTATTTGAAGTATTGAGGAGTATTTTAGTGAATAGTGGGGATTGTTACCATGTATTCTTATCCACAGAGATGAAAGAGAAATTAACCTTCCAGATGCAGCAGTTTTGTATTTTCATCGAGACCAGAAAGCAAAGCTTAGAATTGTTCTGTAAAACAGAAATCATGCTCTTCCAGTCACACAGGAGACCAATTTGTCACTACTTTTGAGCCACAATTTGTCACTACTTTTGAGCCACAAACTATGTCAGAAGGATGTCAAGGAAATCCTTCTGTGCAGCAAGACAAGTTGGTAACGAAAAGATCACATTACCAGAATTGTGATTCATAGCCCCCTTACCCACGTCATCTAAATTTTAGCTTAAAAGTGATGTTTGAAACCATATAGGACTCTCAGCTTTCTTACATCTCAGTTAATTTCTCCTGACTCAACCAGTTCCAACCCTAAGGAAATCTGCAGTTCAAACAGAAAGTACTTCTTTCTAACTGCTCCTATCAACTGTGTCCACTGGAGAAACTTTCTACCAACCAAGCTTACTGCTGAGTCTTAATGTTACTGAAGATGCTGCTCATTTTAATTTCAGATCTTCAGTCTGAACAGGATATTCAAGGTTATGAAACTTCATTACATAAGCAGAACTTAGAAATTACAGAGCGTTACTCCTTTATGACATTTATTTAGGGATTCTTGAGAACATTGCTTTTTTTTGTTTTTTTCTGTATCAGTTCACAGATGAAAAGATCATGTTTGTGGAACTGCTGCATAATTAAATCCCTATGATCCACTTTTACTGGAAAATATTCAATATTTTGTAGGATATCCCATTGTCTCATTAATGTGTTTTAGAATGCCTAGAGTGCTTAATTTCATCACCTAAACTGTCTGAACAATTAAGTTAATTGGGAGATTTATGAGTAAAATTATATTTGCACTGGATGATGTAATCTATACAAAACTGGAATCTATCTGTAAATACCATGATCTTTGACCTCACTACAGTATTATCAGGCTCTTGCCACATCTCACTGAATATCCTCCCTGAAAGGTGTTTTGTAACAGATGACATGTTGGAATGTTTAAATTGAAATAAAAATATGCCATTTATTCGTATCATCCATCTTTTGGATAAAGGCAATACTGGAGGATAGGTCTTCACTGGTGGTCAGGATTCTAGTCTTTTTCACGTCCCTGAACCCTGCATCACCAAACCTCTATGTGGGGACCAAGGAGGTAAATCCCTCCCCGCTGTAAGGGCAGAGCAAGTCCGAGAGTGCCTCCTTAGACTGAATGAATACAAGTCTATGGGGCCGGATGGCGTGCATCCCAGGGTCCTGAAGGAGCTGGCTGAGGTGGTTGCCGAGCCACTCTCCATCATATTTGAGAAGTCGTGGCTGTCAGGTGAGGTCCCGGATGACTGGAGGAAGGGTCACGTCACTCCCATATACAAGAAGGGGAGCAGGGAGGACCCGGGGAACTACAGGCCGGTGAGTCTCACCTCCGTGCCTGGGAAGATCATGGAACAGATCCTCCTGGACAACATGCTCGGTCACATAAAGAATGAGCATGTGATCCAAGACAGCCAGCACGGCTTCACCAAAGGAAGGTCATGCCTAACTAATCTTGTGGCCTTCTATGATGGAGTGACGGCATTGGTGGACGAAGGGAAGGCGACCGATGTCATTTACCTGGACCTGAGCAAGGCCTTTGACATGGTCCCCCACCACATCCTCATCTCCAAATTGGAGGGAAGTGGATTTGATGGGTGGACGACCCGATGGATAAGCAATTGGTTGAAAGGCCGCAGACAGAGGGTGGTGGTCAATGGCTCTATGTCCAGGTGGAGGCCGGTAACAAGTGGTGTCCCCCAAGGGTCTGTCTTGGGACCGGTGCTCTTTAACATCTTTATTAATGACATCGATGAGGGAATTGAGTGCACCCTCAGCAAGTTTGCTGACGACACCAAGCTGAGTGGTGCGGTTGATATGGTGGAAGGAAGGGATGCCATTCAGAGGGACCTCGACAGGCTGGAGGGCTGGGCTCGGGTGAACCTAATGAGGTTCAACACGGCAAAGTGCAAGGTTTTGCATTTGGGCCAGAGGAACCCCAGGCACCTGTACAGGCTGGGAGGAGTGGTCCTTGAGAGCAGCTCAGCAGAGAAGGACCTGGGGGTCCTGATGGACGAGAGACTGAACATGAGCCAGCAGTGCGCTCTGGCAGCTCGAAAGGCAAATGGGATCCTGGGCTCCATCAGGAGAGGGGTGGTCAGCAGGGACAGGGAGGTGATTGTCCCTCTCTACTCGGCTCTTGTGAGGCCCCATCTGGAGTACTGTGTCCAGGTGTGGAGCCCTCAGTACAAGAAAGACATAGAGATTTTGGAAAGGGTCCAGAGGAGGGCGACTAAGATGATCAGGGGGCTGGAGCACCTCCCCTATCAGGACAGGCTGAGGGAGTTGGGCTTGTTCAGCCTGGAGAAGAGAAGGCTGCGGAGTGACTTCATTGCAGCCTATCAATACCTGAAGGGAACCTACACCCAGGAGGGGAGTAAACTCTTCAAAAGGGCTGACAACAGCAGGACTAGGGGAAATGGATCCAAGTTGAAGGAGGGAAGATTTAGGTTGGATGTTAGGGGGAAATTCTTTACAAGGAGAGTGGTTAGGCCCTGGAACGGGCTGCCCAGGGAGGTTGTGGATGCCCCGTCCTTGGACATGTTTAAGGCCAGGTTGGACGGGGTCCTGGGCAACCTGATCTGAATGTGTATGTTTGGTGGCCCTGCTAGGCAGGGCGGTTGGAACTACATGATCCTTGAGGTCCCTTCCAACCCGGGTGATTCTGTGATTCGGTGATTCTGTGTGATTCTGTTTCCATGTGACACAAAGAAAATTTCCTTGATGTGAAGGTCCAGCTTTTCCCTTACATCTTACATGTAAGACACCTAGAATTCAACTTGAATAAATTTAAGATAGGGTATGAGTCTGTCCATTCACATTTTTGAATGAGAAAGAAGAAAGAATGATTTGTCCCATCATAAAAAATCAAATCAAAATCATTTGGGTTAACTTTACCTTCGAAGAAGTTAATGTGTGTCGCCTTTATTAGTTTTGACTAGTTGACAACTTCTATATGGTTCATCCTAGATGAGATAATGAATAATTTTACCAGCAATCCACTTTACCATTTGAGCATATGAGTTCAAACACTCGTGTTCAAATTTCTCCAAAACTCTAGAAAAAAAAAAGAAAGAATATTTAAAAACTTCTGCTGAGAAAGAAGTTGGAATGAGGAACTTCACCGTGCTCTTTCATAACAGGATCTGTAAATTTGAGCTCCTTGCTCCCCAATAGCAGTGGCCAGGATGGTGGGAATCAAAGCAAGCAACATTGCAAAGGTAGTTGAAGTAAGGGAGAGCTTCCCCAGAACAACACTGATGGTTAACAGAGCAAATTAACAGGTACAGTGCAGTATGTGGGCATCCAGGGATATCACAGAGCTCACAAGACAATGTTTCTGCAGTGAAACATTTTCACTGCCTTGCTAACTGGTCTCAGATGGGCGTAGCTGTATACAAACCAGACTCAAAAGTATTTTCTCCATGAACCCTTGCACACTATATTAATTGCATTATTGGAGATGTTGATATCCTATTGTATTTGCTGTATGCATCACAGTTGGATGCAGAATGGGAGTTTGAATAGACTGCACTATATAAAAAATAATTGGGGAAACAAAAATAAATCAAAAAGAAAATGTGTATGGGTCAGTTTTCAAATATGTCAGCAGCAACATTCTTGTGTAAAAAATAACATCTGTATGTCTACATATTTATAAGGAGAGATACATACACATAGTGTTATTATTATTATTATTTTATAGCTTTTCCATTTTAATTGAGACACTTTGCTGCCTGTAACTGATTTTTTGATTTTTTTTTCTTTTTTCTTTTCTTTTTTTCTTTTTTTTTCTTTTTTCCCTATTCAAAAGCCAAAGTCAAAGAAAAGTTTAAATGACCTTAGAGGGCTAAGTTGTGCTCTTGTAAGACCTCTCGTATGATCTCTAGAATTGCTGTTGACAGAAAGAGCCTGACTGACTGAAAATCAATGTGATCAGATGTTTTTATGGATTATAGTGGCTTTAGCTAATTACACAAGATTGTCTTTCTAGATCCAAGAGGTTTCAAAGCAAACTCCAGGCAGATGTATGCAGGATTAATCTGCAGACTTGACAGTTTTTCCTAATTATCTTTTATAATAACAGAAACTAGATCATCACTAAACTACTAGAACAAATAAGTTCTCTGTCACTATCCCATATGCACATTCTCCTTTGCTTTCCATGTGTTTGCTTTCAAGCATTTGTTCTAGTTGTTATAAGCACATCTCAGCATTTTACTCCAGCTTTCTAGTTTGCTTAAAGTCAGAATCTGTATTACTTTTTCATTTCTCACTGTTGGAATTAATGCCTGATCAAACTGGAGGATTTGTTCTAACGATTTACTTTTGTATGACTCAGGAAAAAAAACAAGTGACAAATGTGAAAATCCAGTGGAGTTTGAAAAATGGGAGGAGGCACCTCTTGATTTACTTTAAAATATCATTATTCATCTGAAAATATGTATTCACTTAAGTAAATACGTAAAATATTAAATAATTTATTTTCAGATTGAGTGAAATAGCATGAAATGAACCATTTTCCATAACAATTTATTTTTCAGTATTGTTGTTCTATGGTTTATTTGGTTGTTGTGATTATTTGTCTGTAACAAACTTTCACTATGTTTTGCAGGAGAATTCTATTTGTGCCCATAGCTTGTATACAAAGCTATGATATATTAACACTAAAATTTTAACATGATCCTACTTCAAACAATTCTAAAGCTCTTCTAAAATTATTTGTGACAATTCAGGTTAGTGTTCTGGATGCATGAATGTTTTTATGTTTAGGGTATTGTCCTATGGTGTAAACTTAAAGCATATGTCCCTGCTTTGGAGATCTTTCCTCCTAGTGCTTAGAACACTGCCCTGGAAGCCATTGCTTAAAAGTTACCATTCCCATGAAAAAGTTTCAATTTCCATAATTCTATCATTCTTTAGAGTGACTGATAGAAAACAACAAGCTATTTCTTGTTAAAATCTCCTGTCAGTTTTACCGTTTCAGGCTTTGCTCCATCTCATGAACAGAGATGAGAATAATGATTTTTATTTGACAGACACTAGATCTCACTGTAAAGAAACCCCAAAGCCTTCGAATTGAGTGGTTTTATAAGGCTGAATTAATTGATACTGCTAAAGATCTTTGAAATCCAGGGTCAGAGGAGCAATTTAGATGCAAATTTCTGTGAGTATCTGTGAGTTTTCTTCTTTGAGTCAGTGTGGAAAAGCACCCTGTAATACTCTCACTACATCATACACCCCAGTGTGATATCTCACAATGAGAAATAAAAGAAAGCAAAACAAACAAAAAAAGCTTATTTGGAAAATAAATATTGATTTAAAGTAACTTCCTTCTTCCTTTATGATGTCACATTATTTTTTTTAAGTCTCATTGTTTCTATTTTGATCCTTCTTGAAAATACTACAGACTCATTCTCCTTAGTGATGCTTACATCCACTCAGTAATTTGAACATGATTCAGTCAATTTTTTGAGCCTATTAGCTGTGACAAATAATTTTCCAGAAAAATTTTGTCAACATTTCTGTAACAAGACAGAGATGATGATGAAGAAACACATATCAAAAAAAATTCTAACTGAATAAAAATGGTAACACTCAACTTCAGAATGGTCAGTATAGATAAGACATGTTGTATGCCCACATTTAATCCCAAACAGCTAGCACTTGAATTGATTCATCCTTGATAATTGGCTTCTCATTGTCTTTACAGAGTAGGAAAGTCATGAGTACTTATTTATGGTTCTAAATATGGCACTTTTTGTGCTGTGGATATAGTAGAAGTTACAGTATATATACATTGTTTACCACACTGTGACATTATCTTGGTGTTGTGTCATGTAGCACGACTAACTTTAGTATTAGTCATTGCAAGGAACTGTATCATGGCCAGGATATCCAAGTCCATCTCAATCAGGGAATGACTCTACCTAGTGTACTATATTCAACTCTGGAGCCCCAAGAATTTTTCATTGGACTAGATGGAGCAAGTTCAGAAGAGGACTGCAGAAATGATCAGAGGGCTGAAACATTTCTCCCATCATACAAGGCTGAGGGAGCTGGGCTTGCTCATCCTGGAGAGGAGGGAGCTCCAAGAGAGACCTTAAAGCAACCTTTCAACTTAAAAGGATGCTGGAGAAGGACACTTTACCAGGGAGGGTAGCAATAGGACAAGGAGGAATGGCTTTGTTCTAAAATAGTGCACATTTAAATTAGGAACAAATTATTGTAGAGATGCACTCGCACAGACTGCCCAGAGAAACTGTGGATGCCCTGTCCTTGGAAATGTTCAAGACCAGGTTGGATGCATCCCTGGGCAAACTGATCTATGTTTGGCAATGCTGCCCTCAGTGGAGGGGCTGCAACTAGATCTTTAAGGTCCCTTCCAACCTGAGCCATCCTATGATTTTAAGATTACGATTTTATGATTTTATGACCTGAGTTCAATAAATTTTGCAGGTATGAGGGCACATTAAAAATAGTCTGTGAAGTTGGTTTTGATTAAGCCTCCAGCTCTAGCTTTGTCTAATGGTGGTGACACAAACTTAGAAGGTGGAACAGGTTGACTTTTCAGCATTCAGGAACAGGATGAAATGCCTGGGAGATAGCACTGACTTAGAAGACTGATAGTACTAGAGGTTGGTGCAAGCTCAGAAAGATATGAAATGGCAGTTTGTTGCTGTGCTTCCTTCTACTCAACAGTGCGCTCAATATGCAGTGTGAACACTGAGATGTACTGAAACCAGGCCATAGCTGTGTTTTTAAAAATCTCTTTCAGATCTTGGTCAGAAAGTACCAACTCACGCCGGAAACCACTGTGACACAAACGCCCAGTTCTGTTCTAAGCAGTCACAAATTACACTATCAGTAATCAGTTTGTCACATCTTGGATAACTAGTGACTTACTCATACTCACCTTTGACTTATTATGCTTTACATGTGATAGCTTCTCCCTTTGTACTCTCCCTGCCTAAGTTTAGAGGTGAGCAGGTGTAAACTGGAGTACGTGTAATAACTTTAATGCAATTCACGGCAGCTACGAATCTAATCCTCCATACTTTACCCCTGATTTATCATTTTTACAACACTTCACTGTGAGAGTTTATGGCAATTTATGTCATTACACAAATTATACAAATTGCCATTAACTGATGTAATGTACTATAAAGAATTGGAAGCATGAAGAAAAAAATTATTTGAATTTTTCTTCTGCATGTTTGCATTGCTTTATAGCTTAATTCATCAATTCAGTTAATTGAAATTTATATCATTAGAAGAAAATGCACTGAGGTGCTTTTTTCATATTCTTTTTGTCTGGTTTTTAAATTATCATTTCTTCTTTTTTTTCTTTCTTTCTTTTTTTCTTTTTATTTTTCTTGTTCTTTTTTTTTTCTTTTTTTCTTTTTTTCTTTTTTTCTTTTTTTCCATTGGGCCATAATTGCTGAATCTTTTCTCTGTCAAAGAAGATAAGGTGAAAATGACAACCATCATTTCTATCTCTTTCCCCGGAGAATGAACATATCACCTCTGTGTTAAATTTACCTTCACACATCTTTGCTTTAGGCTTGTGAGTTAATCCCAAACAATACCTTTAATTCTGAAAACACAACACAATTTTCTGGAAGACCAATAAACAATCTCTTTTAGTTTTTTAATCTCCCCCTATTTTTTAGAGACCTTTCCTTTTCCAAAAATATTTTGATTTGTCACTGTATGGTTCATCTCAAAGGTATGTCTCCAATTATGAATTGCAAAAATACAAAGCTATATTAATTCTTCATTACTGAGAAGCATCAAATAGTAACAAGGTTCTTTTTTATTCTGCATGCTATAAAAACTCAAACTAAATGACTGGTCTTCCTAAAAAAAAAAAAATAAAGTTGCAAAATGTAAGATAAGGGATGTATTTGTAGACAGTGGATCAACAAATAGGTGGAAATAACATCAATGCAAAACATCTTCCCCTGCTACCATCCCAATACAAGGTGCTTTCACTTGGAATACTGCAGGAAAGTAAACTGAAAACATTTTATAAGAATTGGTTTTCTTCTTTCAAATGTGTCCTTGATTTCATATTGAATTAGTCAGTGGGTTTTAAAGTGAAAGAAAAAGAAGAAATTGAATATGTTAATGGCTAAGCTGGACCTGGAAAGTTTTATAGGTCTTCAAAATTAGCTTGAAATATCTCAACATTAACAGACTGACTTTTCTTTAAAGGAAAGCTAGAATTGGGGTTCAATAGATAACCAGCCTTTTGAAGTTTTTAAGTAGTAGCTTTATATTCTGATGAATGCAGCATGCAAAAGTGACAACCTGATTCATAAATACAACAGGAACATTTTTTCTACATCTGATTGCAATGGATTTAGCCATATAGACCTCTCGTGCATTAATTCTAGCTATATTGCTTCATTAAATCTCTCCAAAGTTCTTCAAAGAACCCTTTTATACTCAATAAGTACAGACTTTCAATATACAAAGGCCTAAAGGTTGTTTCCATCTTTATACTAATAAAAATATCTCAGCATTACCTTAGTAGTGTAGGCTTATTCTCTCATGTCAAAATTGACCAAGGATGCTTTTGATCCTGTTGTCCGGCTCTTGCGTGATCTGATGCTTAAGCTACAATTTCTCTAGGGCAAATCTTTTCCCTCTTTAAGGATAATTCACATCACTAGGCTGCTAAGTAAGCTTCATTCAAAAATACTAAGAATTAATCCCTATTTCAGATGAGTACACATACCAATATGATGCAAGAAGAAATATCATCTTATTGATAAATATGAGTATGGTAACAATTCTTAGAGTGGTGTTGTCATTTTGGGTTATGACAACAAATACAAGCTGGAGCATGTATGAATAGAGCTTAGCATTGCTGGAAAGGACTCGGGGGAGCTGGTGCTTGGAAAGACAGACATGAGCCAGCCATGTAACCTTGTAGCCCAGACATGAGCCAGCCTTACCGTGGGCTGTATCAAAAGAAGCATGGCCAGCAGGTTGGGGGCAGTGATGCTGCCCCTCCACTCTGTGCTGGTAAGACCTCATCTGGAGTATTGCACCCGGATGTGCAGTCCTCAATACAGCTGAGATATAGACCTGTTGGAGTGCATCCAGAGGTAGGTCACAAAAATAATCCAAGGGATGGAATGCATCCCATATAAGGGCAGGCTGAGAAAGATGAGACTTTTTAGCCTGGAAAAGAGAAGCTCTTACAGAGAGTAAACGCATAACAAAAAATAAATAAATAAAAATAATAAAAAAAAATCTGTACCTAAATACATATTTTTGTTGAGAAGTTAACAGATTGAAGATGTTTATAATTGATATTCATTTTAACTAATTTCAGCTGTCTAGAACATGTTATCTACTTTGCAAAGGTATTCGTAGACATTGCAGATTCAGAGAAGAACGGCAGACAATAATTTGTGTATTTTAGATAATTCAATATTTTTAGTTTGATAAAATAAAGGAAATTGTATAATATCCTAAATGGCACATATTAAAATATAAAGTTTTAAGATTTACCCGGTAAAATGATGCTTTAAAAATGTGAAAATATACTGTTGATTCTGTTTAGGAATCTTCTCCTTATCAAAATCACTTGGAGCCAGGAACACAAATGCTACTTTGTAGGTCATCAAGGTTTCTCTTTCTTTCTTTTTTTTTTTCTTTCTTTTTTTTTTTTTTTTAATTAAACTCCACACAAAAAATGTAATGACTATTGTTCCAGGATATGTACAGACACATGAGCTGCCCTGACTCTAACAAAATAAATGAATTAACCACAAAATATTTGCCATAAACATCTGAAGAACTGAAAGAGATTTTGGGAAAAAGCAATGAAAAGGCGAATAAAATATTTGGCATTTAGATTTGGAAACAGTGAAATGAAATGCATGTTTTCCTACTATCTTACTTGTTTTATTTGGTTTTGACTTATACTTAACTAACACAACTTCCTACTTAACTACTTAACTTAACACAAATTCCAAGCAGAGTGAAAACATTATCAAAATAGAAAAAAAAAAAAAAAAAAAAGAAATGATAAGTAAAAAGGCAAAACACTTAGCTGTAATTGCAATGTATTTTCCTCAAAGGATTGATAATCTTAATGTAGTTTCTTTTATTACTGATTGTACTTCACCACATTTAAATGTGCACCTAAAATTCATCCATTGTGAATTTAGCCCATATGTAACACAATCAAAAGAAACTCTAGGGAAACATGATGTGATGACTTCTTAGAGATCAGCAAAAACAAAGGAGAAAGAGCTGTTTGTATTTCCAGATAGAAAGAGATAATTAAGGGAAAAGAAGAGGAAAAAAAAAAAAAAAAAAAAAAGAAAAAAAAAAAACACAATAAAGAAAAACTAGAAATAATAATTAAAAAACTGGCTAGCTTACTGCAAAGATAAAACTGTCCAGTAAAATGAGCTAAACATTATGTGCTTAGAGCAGGTCTTAGTGAAAAATTTTAAATTTAATCACCCTTCTAGTGTTAATATCGTTTTCCATTAAAAGTTGCAATTTTCCTATTGTCTTTCAGCAAGGTTACTCACTAGATTTTCGTTTTACAGAGCTAATTTTTGAAGTAGAAGGAAATGATGCCATTCATACAGACAATCATTGTGACAATATTTCATGAAGTAAGATTAGATGATTATGAGGAAAGATTTCAATAAGTGGGCAAGTAGTCATTTTTCCTATCTTAGGATGGATGCTGAAAAATTTTTGAATAATTAGATGAAAATAGGGATTTTCCACTCACAAATATTCATTCCTAATAGTAGTTTAGAGTAGTTTAGAGCACACTTGTGCTCAATTTTTTCCCCTAAAATGGTCTGGTTTTGAGGATATGCTTCTAAAATGAACAAAGAAAATATGAGGAAATGAATGCAGAAGATCCTTCAGATAAATAAGAGATGCTGTGAAAATTGTGAATGCTGATAGTAGGAGATGCAAAGGGGAAAGAACACTCTTTTTTATTATTCCTACATTCATCTTTTTTCTGTTTTGGAGACTTCCTTGAGGGACTAATGAGCCCTGGGGGCAGCTAGCTAAGCTTTCGCAGCAACTTGCAGCAGTTGAAAATGAACATATGTCTTCAAATCCAGCAGCTGTTCTTTTTCCAAATTAACACAGCTGTCTGCAAGGTTCTAATATGTCAAATGAACAGGGTAAAAGAGAAGATATGAGCAAAGTGTGGAATTAAAATATATACATTAAATGTTACCTTGTAACTTTGCAGAAAGCAGTGAGGTATTAGGAAGAGAGCGGTGGGGAGGCATATTTACTCTCCTTCTGGAATGAATGGATATTCTTTGTTGGTACAATAAGACTTGATGCATGCAGCCCTTGTATTCCTTGCTGATAATGTCAAGGGATATTTTTAGAATCATAAAATAGAATCATAGAATGGTTTGGGTTGGAAGGGACTTTTAAGATCATCAAGTTCCAACCCCCTTGCTATAGGCAGGGACAGCTCCCACTAGACCAGGTTGCTCAAAGCCCAGTCAAGCATGGATTTAAATGTTTCCAGTCTCAGTGGACAACCTATTCCAGTGTCTCACCATCCTCAAAGTGAAGAATTTCTTCCCGATGTCTAGTCTAAATCTACCCTCTTTTAAAATCATTTCCCCTCTTTCTGTCATTACCTGCCCTTATAAAAAGTCCCTCCCCATCTCTCCAGTAGGCACTCTTCAGGTACTGGAAGACCACTATAAGGTCTCCTCAGAGTGTTCTCTTCTCCAGGCTGAATAGCCCCAGCTCTCTCAGCCTATCCTCTTAAGGGAAATGTTCCAGCCTTCTGGTCTTTGTGGCCCTCCTCTGATCTGCTCCAACAACTTTATGTCTTTCTTCTCTGGGGCACCAGTACAGGGCATAGTACTCCAGGTGGGTACTCCAGGTCTCACAAAAGCAGAGCACCTCCCTCAACTCCTGCTTCTCTTGATGCAATCCATAATACACTTAGATTTCTGAGCTGCAAGTTCACAATGCCAGCTCATGTTGAATCTGTACTCCCAAATCTTTCTCCTCGTGGCTGCTCTTAAGATTGGGATTGCACTGACCCATACACAGGACCTTGCACTTGGCCTTATTGAACCTCATGAGGTTGGCATGGGCCCACTTCTCAAGGCTGTCCAGGTCCCTTTGAACAGCATCCCTTCCCTCTAGAATGTCAAATACACCACTTGGCTTGTGCCTTTTGCGAACTTGCTGAGGGTGCACTTGATCCCACAGTCCATGTCATCTACAGAGAGGTTAAATAGCACTGGTCCCAGCATTGATCCCTAAGGAATCTCACTTGTCTTCAGTCTCCATTTGGTCATTGAGCCATTGACTGCAAATCTCTGAATGCAACAATCCAGCCAATTCCTTAGCCAATTCCTTTGGAAAAATCCAAAATTTCATCCATCAAATCCAGATTATTATGTGGAAAACAGTCAAACGCTTTATGCAAGTCCAGGTTCATGACATCAGTTGCTCTTGCTTTATCCACTGATACTGTAACCTGATCATAAAAGGCCACCAGATTTATCAGGCATGATCTTCCCTTGGTGAAGCCATGCTGGTTACCAACAAGGTAACATTAGTTTTTGGAAAACTAATCTTCAGAGCAATGATGGTAATAGAACTAAGGTACTTCAGAACAATTTATGGAATTTTATGACAGTATGACTTCTGTGTTACTGTCCTTACTGACTTGTGATGTGCTTGAAACTGGAATCCTGATGGAAAGTTGTACTTGTTCAGTATAAATTTCTATAATGAACTGAGTAAACATCATATATTATAGAATCACAGAATCATAGAACAGCTTAGGTTAGGAGGAGTCCTAAACATAATCTAGTTCCAGTCCATCTGTCATGGACAAGGTTGCCAACCATTACATCAGAATGCCCAGGGCCCCATCCAGCCTGGCCTTGAATGCCACCAGGAATGAGGGAACTGCAACTCTGGGCAGCCTGTATCAGTGCCACACCACAGCCTGAGAAAATAATTTCTTCCTAAAATCTGAACTAAATCTCCTCTTTTAGTTTGAAGCCATTTCTTCTGGTCTTATCACCATCAGATTGTGCAAAAATTCGGTCCCTCTCCTGCTTATAAACTTCCTTTAGTGGGTGCTGGAAGGAAGCAACGAGATCTCCCTGAAGTCTTCTCTTCTCTGCACTAAACAAGCCCAACTCCCTCAACCTTTTTTTCATAGGAGAAACACACCAACCTTTTGATCATCTTCATGATCCTCCTCTGAATCACACTAACTGCATCCTTCTTGTGCTGGTGACCCCAGGCCTGGACACAGTTCTCCATGTGGGACCTCACAAGGGCAGAGTAGAGGAAGACAATCATATCTCTTCCCCTGCTGGCTACCTTTCTTCTGATGCAGCCCAGGATACTGCTGGCCTTCCAGGCTGCAAGCATGCACTACTGGCTTATACCCAGATTTCTGTCTACCAGAGCCCTCAGGTCCACCTGCACAATGCAGTTGTCAAATTCTTCCAGCTTGGAAGAACACATACATGGTATATCTTCAGCCCAAGTTTAGCAGCCTACACTTAGCCTTGATAAACCTCATTAGATTAATGTGGGCTCACTTTTCAAGCCTGCCCTGGTCTATCTGGATGTCAACCCTTCCTTTTGATTTATCAATTGCACCTGCCAGCTTGATGTCGTTCACAAAGTTGCTGAGGGTTCACTCAATTGTCTATGTCAAACGAAAAAAAAGATGTTGAAGAGCACCTGTCCCAAGACTGACAAATCATAGAATTATAGAATCATAGAATCACCAGGTTAGAAAGGACCTATAAGATCATCTAGACTAACTGTCCTCCCATTACCACTGCTACCACAAACTATTTCTAGTAGCTCCTCATCCAGATGCCTCTTGAACACTGCCAGGGACGGCGACTCCACCACCTCCCTGGGCAGCCATTCTAGTGTCTGACCACTCTGAGAGAAAAAGTTTTTCCTTATGTCTAACCTAAACCTCCTCTGGTACAACTTGTGGCCATCTCCTCGGGTCCTGTTTGTTGCCTGGGAGAAGATGCTAATAGCCTCCACATCACAACCTCCGTTCAGGAAGTTGTAGAGTGCAATGAGATCTCCTCTGAGCCTCCTCATCTCCAGACTAAGCAATCCCAACTCCTTCAGCCACTCCTCATAAGACTTGTGCTCCAAACCCCTCACCAGTTTCATTGCCCTTCTCTGGACACATTCCAGGACCTCAATGTCTTTCTTGTAGTGAGCAGCCCGAAACTAAATGCAGTATTCGAGGTGTGGCCTCATCAGTGCTGAGTACAGGAGGGTGATTACCTCCCTGCTCCTGCTGGCTACATTATTTCTAATGCAGGCCAGGATGCCATTGGCCACCTGGGCACACACATTCAGCCGAGCAATGACCAGCACACCCAGATTCCTTTCCTCTTCACAGTCATACAGCCACTCAGCCCCAAGCCTATAGCACTGCATGGGGTTATTGTGACCAAAATGCAAAACCTGGTACTTGGTCTTGTTGAACCTCATCCCATTCACCTCAGCCCAGTGATCCAGCTTATCCAGATCCCTCTGAAGGGCTTCCCTACCCTCAGGCAGATCAACATTACCTCCCAGCTTGGTGTCATCTGCAAACTTACTGAGGGTGCACTCAATCCCCTCATCTAGGTCATCAGTAAAGATATTAAACAAGATGGGCCCCAGTACCGAAACCAGGGGGACACCACTTGTAAAATATAGGACATCACTCATGATGGGTCTCCACATGAACTGACTGACCACAATTCTCTACCTATGACCATCCAACAAATTCTTTATCCAGTGTGGGAACATATCAACAGCCTTACACAAGTCCATCTAGGTCATAGCATTTATCCTTTCTTTATCCCCCAGTGCTGTCATTCCATTATAGAAAGCCACCAGGTTGGTCAGGCATGACCTGCTTTTGGTGAAACTCTTTTGGCGTCTTGGATCACCTCCGCATCTCACATGTACTTTATGTATATCTTCTAGGAATATCAAATTCATGATCTTTCCAGGCCTAGACATGAGGCTCATTAACCTGCAGTTCCCTGGGTCTTCCTTTCTCTCTTTCTCTCTTTCTTTTTTTTTTTTTTTTTTTTTTTTTTTTTAATATGGGAATGATGTTTCCTTTTTTTTAGTCAGTAGAGACATTGCCTGACAGCTACGATGTTTCACAAGTGATGGAGATTTGGCAACCACATTAGCCAGTTCCTTCAGGACCCTAGGATGCATTTTATCTGGCTCCATAGACTTGTGCATTTTCAGCCTTGTTGAGCTAATGAGTTGATGGCTTACTGGCTTTTTCCAGCCTTAATGACTCTGATTCTCTGTCACTCAGCAGTACATCCCCTTCCTCTCAAACTAGGTAAGAAGGGGGAAGGGGACAAAATGAGGGCCACTGGGGTTGAATGGGTAGTTCAAAGCTCAAAACAGAGCTTAATGGATTATGAGGGTGGAGTTCAAAGGGATGGAGAGAGGCAGGGGGATGCTGCTTCCCAAAAGTGTCTGTATACTAATGTGTGCAGTATGGGAAATAAACAGGAAAAGTTGGAGATCTGAGTGCGATCGCACGGCTATGATCTCATTGCAATTGCAGAGATGTGGTGGGACAGCTTGCATGACTGGAATGTTGTCATGGAGAGCTGTGTGCCTTTTTAGGAAAGATTGGCTGGTGAGGTGGGGTGGTGGAGTTGCTCTTTATGTGAGAGAGCAGCTAGAATGTGTTGAACTCCACCTGGGGAACAGTGGTGTAGCAGTAGAGAACTTGTTGGTGAGAATCAAGGGGCGGGCTGGTATGGCTGACACTGCTGTAGGTATGTAATACAGGCCCCCTGACAGGAGAAAGAGGTTGATGAGGCCTGCCATAAGCAACTGTAAGTAGCGTCACGATCCCAGGCGCTGGTGCTTATAGGGGACTTCAAATATCCAGATATTTGCTGGATGACCAACACAGCCAGGCACGCATGGTCCAGACGGTTCCTGCAATGTGTTGAAGACAACTTTTTGATGGAGGTGGTGGAGGAATCGATGAGGGGTGGGGTGTTGCTGTACCTTATTCTCACTAATAAAAAAGAGCTCGTCAAGGAAGTAAAGGTTGGGGGCAGCTTGGGTTGTAGAGATCATGAGATGGTGGAGTTCAAGATCCTGAGTGGAAGAAGCAAAGCAAAAAGTAGGATTGCTACCCTGGACTTTAGGAGAGCCACCTTTGATCTCTTCTGGGACCTACTTGGAGCTATCCCGTGGGCTAGGGTGTTAGAAGGTAAGGGGGCCTGTGAGAGCTGGTCTGCATTTAAACAGCTCTTCTTCCAAGCTCAGGATCAGTGTGTCCCTGTGAGCAAGAAATCAGGGAAGGGTGGCAGGAGACCTGTGTGGATGAGCAAGGAGCTCATGCACAAACTCAAAGGAAAGAAGAAGGTCCATGAAATGTGGAAAAAGGGTCTGACCACTTGGGAAGAATATAGAAATGTTGTCAGGACTTGCAGAGATGCGACGAGGAAGGCTAAAGCTCGCCTGGAATTAAATCTGGCGAAGGTGATAAAGGATAATAAAAAAGGCTTTTTTTAAGTATGTTAACAGAAAAAGGGAGAGTAGGGGGAATGTGGCTTCCCTACTAAGTGAGGGGGGTGTTCTGGTAATGGGGGATGCTGAGAAAGCGGAGATATTGAATGCCTTCTTTGCTTCTGTCTTCAATGAAAAAGCTCTCCCTCAGAAATCCCGGTCTCTGGAGGTTAGTGAGAGAGTCTGGGGAATGGAAGACTTCTCTTTAGTCAGGGAAGAGGTGGTCCGAGAGCACCTAGGCAACCCCAATGTTCATAAATCCATGGGACCCGATGGGATTCATCCATGGGTGCTGAGGGAGCTGGCAGACTTGATTGCTGAACCACTCTCTGTCCTTGTTGAGAGGTCTTGGAGAATGGGGGAGGTGCCTGAAGACTGGAGAACAGCCAATGTCACTCTGGTCTTCAAAAAGGGCAAGAAGGAAGATTCAAGTAATTACAGGCCAATGAGGCTTGTCTCACCTCTGTCCCTGGAAAGGTGATGGAACAGCTTGTGCTGAATGCCATCTCCAGACAACTGGAAGAAAAGAAGGTTATCAGGAGTAGTCAGCATGGGTTCACTAAGGGGGAGGTCATGCTTGACCAACCTGGTGGCCCTCTATGATGCTGTCACTGGCTGGGTGGATGTGGGGAGAGAGGTAGATGTAGTCTACCTTCATTTTAGCAAGGTATCTGATACTGTCTCCCACAACATCCTTATAATAAAGCTGAGGAAATGTGGGATAGATAAGTGGACAGTGAGGTGGGTTGAGAACTGGCTGACTGGCAGAGCGCAGACAGTCGTCTTTGGTGGTGCAGAATCTGGCTGAAGACCTGTAACCAGTGATGCCCCCCAGGGGGTCTGTGCTGGGTCTGGTCTTATTCAACATCTTCATCAATGACCTTGATGAGGGGATAGTGGCCACCCTCAGCAAGTTTGCTGATGATAGGAAACTGGGAGGATTGACTGACACACTTGAAGGCTATAGGTTGGGGATGACCTGAAGGAGAAGAACTCTGCAGAGAGGGTCCTGGGTGGGACAACAGGTCAGTCATGAGCAAGCAGTGTGCCCTTGTGGCCAAAAAGGCCAATGGCATTCTGGGGTGTGTTAAAAAGAGCATGACCAGCAGGTCGGGGGAGGTGATCATCCCCCTCACCCTCTGGTGAGGCCTCATCTGGAGTACCGCGTCCAGTTCTGGGCTCCCCAGCACAAAAAGGACAGGGACATCTTGGAAAGAGTGCAGCCACAAAGAGGGCCACAAAGATGGTGAAGGGCCTGGAGCATCTCCCCTATGAAGAAAGGCTGAGTGAACTGGGTCTATTTAGCCTTGAGAAAAGAAGACTGAGAGGGGTCGTGATCCAGCTCTATAAATATCTAAGGTGTGGAGAGCAGAGTGGCGAGGCCAGACTCTTTTCTGCAGTGTGTGGAGACAAAACAAGGGGAAATGGACATAAGGTGCAGCATAGGAATTTCTGCACAAATGTGCGCAAGAACTTCTTTACGGTAAGGTGATGGAGCAAGGATACAGGCTGCCCAGGGAGGCTGTGGAGTCTCCTCTGGAGATGTTCAAGACCCACCTGGACACCTGCTTGTGTGACTTGGTATAGGGAACCTGCTTTGGCAGGGGGGTTGGATTCGATGATCTCTGGAGGTCCCTTCCAACCCCTATGATTCTATGATTCTGTGATTCCTCCATCGTATCTGTTCAAAGCTCAAGTGATAAGCACAGCCAGCTTGCTTCCTGGTATATTCTTGACTTTCCTGGTCAGTTGAATCCCATTTGATGTCAGCACACATACTGTATTGAAGTTTTAGAACATAGAACCCAAAGCCCTGTGTGTGACACTATCCATGCAGGTACTCATTCTACTGATCTGTTCTCCTCCTTCTCCATGGTTTCCAGTCTTCATTGTGGAGAACTGAGGAGAATACTGTGCTCCTAATTCCTTCAACATAGGGATTATGTCCCATACAAGGGAAATAAAGTCCATTTTGGATATTTTGTAATATTTGTTTGCAGCTTCTTTTGACTCAAGTTGAAAGAGCAGGAATGGATAGTAGACCTCCAGCTTTATCATACCTGGTATACTCCTCCTGATGTCCTGAATGTGGATCCCTGGCAAGCAGTCGAATGTGTTAGTGCCTCTCAAATGTGAGTCCCTGCTTAATAACACTTTTCACCTTTTTTTGTTGGTACTGATTCTGACTTGGGTCTTTGGTTGGACCATCTTAATGTGGTTATTCCTTTCGAGCTCTGAACCACTATTCACACTCCTGTCTCTTTCCATCCCCAGAGCTTGATATCTGTTGGTTAGGAGGACTTCAAGGACAAAAGGAAATTTCCTGTGCTTTGAGAAGATCCAATAGTCCAGCCTCCCTCTTGTGTGTTTTTGTCATCTGTCTCTTCAGTGTTGGAAACTTGTCCTTGCAGGGACATAAGACAGGGCTGTTGGTTTGCCCGTGCCACCAGACAATATCATCCGTTTATCTCTCTCTCCAATTGCTAGATAATCTCAGCCTGGGGATTTCCTCATGTTACTTGGTCACCTGATCAAAATGTTCATCAAACTAAGCACACTTGCACCCATGACACCAACTTCTTTCCTCAGGTCCTTCGGGGACTTCCAAATCTAGAGATTCTGATCAGCTCTGCCTCTCCTTAGGAAGTCAGTCTGGGTGAAAAGGTTATTTCAGTAAGTTTCTGTCCCCTCTGTTTGGGTTTCTTACTCAGCCTACCTGAGGGACTGACAATACAATATTCAGGTCTGAATCTGAGCATAAAATTTTATGACAAATTTGAGAAAGTGCTAGTATTCATGCAGGTTGACACAGAGCAAATTGGAGTGCCTCCATGAATGTGCAGTTCCCATGCACCTATTGCTTTCTGTCCATTGTCTGCAAAGCTGAGTGTGGGATAATTTCCTCTTGTTAAATAAAACCTTTGGAGGGCTGCACAGAGGAGGATTTCCTAATGGCACGCACAGCAATTCAGTCAAACTGGCTGTCATTCTTTTATCCTGATATTTGTCACATTATCCCATTAGCAAATGAGTATCTCAACAATTTATGCACCATGGATCAATTGTTTGATACTTAGAAGAACTTGCAAAATTATTTATATTTCTATTTTATTTGTTATAAACTCTTTGAATAATTGCTCCCTCCAGCGCTTTCTCCCATGGATTTATTTATTTATTTTTGCTGCTATTGTTTCTAAAGATGTTTGAGCAAGTGAATATCCAGAGATCTATAAGCACATGGGTTTAGCAAAAGGAAGTGTGTTAGCTTGTAGTTTGGCTTTTATGCACAGACATGCAATTAGAAGTATGCTCATTTGTACATAACTTGCAAAGTATCAAAAATAACAAGTATTTTTCTGCTTTTTCAAACTCTATTTCAACTTACAAAACAATGACTTAAAAGATCAGCTTCCCCTCTTCCTCCTTCTTTGTTTGTAAATAAAATGATATCAATCTTTCCATTTGGGCAGATGAATCTCTGAGATTTCTGATGCATCTGGGTTTCATTTCTGTCAGCAGTACTCTGGTGGTAGTCTTTTTATTTTCACTACACTTGAGGTTAACCCATTTTTCAAATGAAATACTCTGAGCTTAATTTGACTCTATGGGGAATTCAGAATGACTCACTTGACACCATCATCTTCCTTCTACCCTCAGACCAGAAAATGAAACTGGAAAGAATGTCAGGTCTAAATAATATCCTTTGCTGTTGTCTATCCTGAGTGAATTCTTTTCTTCATAAAGCTTCTGAGCTTCAAGCTCTCTCTCTGCAAAAATAAAGATTTTTATATTCCCAGACAAAGATTAAGTTTCTTCCCACTACCCACTTGAATGAAGAAGTCTGGCTTGCTTCTCAATTAATTCCAAACAAATTATGTGACCCTGTAAGGTGTCAAATATTGTTACTTTCCTCCATCTTTTCATTCATCTCTCTTTTCAGATGAAGGGTTGTTGGAGAAGTTCTGGAGAATAGAGATGTTCTGTGCCTGGCACAGCAGGGACCCGGACTTGGTTTCTTGTGGGACTAAAATAATGGCAAGGCAGGTTTTTGTTGTTGTTTGTTCTTGTTGTTTTGTTTTTGTTTTCTTTTTTCCAAATAAGAAAACTCAATTTATGCTGAAGTCACAATGCAAGTTAAAAAATGCTTCTCTCAGTAGAATGTGTTTGACAGAGCAGGCAACAAGTGAGAAATTAATAAAGTGGTAGTTGTGTATATACAACTGATTTTCCCATCAGTTGTACAACTGGGACTTCACACATCTCATTGCCTCGGTGCTTACATAAAATAAGCATTTAGGAAGATTTTAGAGTGAAAGGCCATCCATAGGCTCATAACACTGTATGCAACAAGTGCTCCATAAAAACAAACTAACAAATATATATATGTGTTTTTAAATTCAAATTCATATTTGATTTTTTTTTTTTCCTTTCCAATGTGATTGTAATAGCAACAGAGACATCAAGGTGAGTTTGGGAAATAGCAGGTTCTCAGCTCAAGTTTTTTGTGGCTTCCATACAACCTTACCATTATCTTAACCCATTTAATTATTAATACCTCCATGGTGATGAATCAAAGTGCTGCATTTGACTGGCACAGGGTGGTAAGTGCTTTAAAAATCATTATCCTAAACACAAAAAGATTTTGAATAATCCTTCAAAATGTCAAGGCATACATCACATCAGCAATTGTTACATATTTTTTCTGAGAGAAAAGTTAATTTAAAGCACTTTTGATGTTTAATGACACTCATGACAGCAGCTTGAAATTAACCCTCTACATTTCCCTTCTCCCAGTCTTAGTGGTCTCCATATAATATTCTAGGATGGTAGGACATTTTCAATGCATCTTATTAAAAAGAAATCATGGGCAGCTTTAGGAAGCTTGATGGATGAAAAGCTCCACCAAACTTCTAAGTCGATCCACAGGAAGCTATCAACTGGGGACATTTTCTTTTCAAATCTATTCATAGACTGCTTCCATTAAAATTCTTCTTTTACTGAAGAAGATTGTCCTCTTGCTGAGTGAGCTTCATGGGGAAAGAACAAGTTCCTAGAAAATATGATGTCCCTTTCCTCTGGGAGCAATAAAGCTCTTCCAGAAATTTTTGCTAGATGAACAATAATGGGGAGAATATGCGATGACTGTCAGATAAATGTGTCAACTACCTATGTATTAGCTCTAAGAGAAACTTGAGTGTTTGAGTGTTTACAATAAGTAGCACCATGGTAGTGAAGCTGTGGATCATGAGACCAAAAAACATTTCTAAAAAAGCAGCTTGTGAAACTAAAGTAACTGGAGAATCATAAATACAATAATAGAATCATGGAATGGTTTGGAAGATATTTTAAAATTGTTTAGTTCCAACCCTCTGCTATATGCAGGAACACCTTCCATTATACCAAGTTGCTCACAGCCCCACCCAGCCTGGCCTTGAATGAATTCGGAGAGGGATCATCGACAGCTTCTCTGGGAAACCTATTCCAGTGTCTCAGTACTCAAATAGGAATGAGTACTTCTTCTCTGTGCTTTTTTATTTTATTTTTCCTTATACTTTGTATAATTTATTCACATCAAACCTTATTGAACCCCACAGAAGTTTAAAAACTTTCCATCTATCCCAACCATGCCACAACTGCTTCTCTGCCTTTACTTTCAGAATGTATTCAGTATACTGTTTCCACAGAGGGATCTGATATGCCAATCATGGAGACTTGTTAGATTAGCAGCAGCTGGAGACAGCAAGAGACATCATAACAGTGTGATGGTGAAAAGACCCAAAGACATTGTGGGACAGACTGTAATATGATGTATAATTCAGATCTTTCCAATTGGGATGTCGGGGTCTAAAGAGCTATGAACACTGGTCGAGCAGACCACAGCTGCGGACCTCCCTATCTATGTCCTATCATATGTCCTATCATAGAAACTGATAGAACATGTTTCTGTGTCTCTCTCTGAGTTCACTATACATAATATGAGCAATATTTTTAGTGCCCAGATGATTCTGACTAGATGAAGGAAATGCTTAAATCAGGTAAAATTAAAGTGAGGTCTTGGGCAGAGAACAGTGTGAACCTTCAGGTGTAACCTGTACCAAATTCAGCCTCATAAAGTGCAGTGTGTTGAATGAAGAAGCTAGGAAATGTCAGATAAAAACGCAAACCTGATTTATGTGACTACCAGAATAAAAATTTTCAGTCAGCCATTAGTGAGCCTTAAACCCAACCTACAGGATATAGGAAGAGAAATGTACCTTCAAGGACAAATAGAATTCCACTCAAACAAACAAACAAACGAACAAACAAACAAACAAATAAGGATTTTATAAAAATGTACTGATAAAATAGACATATCAAGTTAAAATATGAGGTGAGAAACAATAAAGATTTTTATCAGTAGTGTACTCATTATTCAGTTCTAATTAATCTAGTTTTTAAATCTCTTTCAGGGATTTAAAGATATTACTTATACATCTTTAGAAGCCTACAATGCCTTACATCACAGTAGGAGTACAGGACTAAATTAGAAAATAAATAAATAAATATGAGAGATTTGTAGACAAGTATTTCTAAATTCATCAGTACTGTATTTCTGCAAAGCAAACAACCTGCCACTCTACAGAAAACAATGAAATACTTAAAATTTCGGAGAGCATTTTGTGATGACAAAGCATTTAGATGTTACAGATGCAGCTCAGTGAGGCACTTTATAATCAACAAAGAAAATGAATATTAATTTAAAAAACTCTGCAATTATGGTACAAAATAGTGAAATCCTGCTCAAGTAGGGAAAGCAGCAAAACCTTGGTTACAAATTTTTACACAAATAGAATATTTTCTAATCAAACTGCCAGTGATTAAGTAATTTAAGACACACAGAGAAATATTTCAAGATTAGTTTTCAAGTTTTGCAGGCTACATCCCATTTTCTCCCCTCCCAGCTTAAAAAAAATGTTAAGGCAATTGAGTAGAATTTCAGAATCCAGATCCAACTGTATATGTGGGGCTAAAATATTTGCCAGTAGTTTCCATTTTATTATTCATTATATTTGTTGAGCTATAATAAAAGACTCTAATGCTAGTTGTATGTCCCACGCAACAAGACTGAATACCTCAATAACATACTTCATGATAATGTGTGCCCTTTTTTCTTGAGAAAAGCATATATTGATGATAATGTAGCTAGTTTGGTACCCATTCAGTCTTGTACCTTTCTAACAAGTACAAGAACAGTCTCTCGACACAGGGGTTTGAATTTGGTTACCAGTTACCAGCATATTCCATAGATTTGCCCATTTCAAGGTCAGAAAATGTCAATATAGCTATGTAAATGAAAACCGTATATGATACAAGCTATAGATCTAAATGGTTCTCATCTATATTACCTTTGGTGACTTTGCAGACTGCTGATGAAAGTTGAACTAGAAGACATCACTACTTATGTCATATTTGAATTAGTACAGAATCTGTTTGGTAAGATAATCCTCAGCAGTTCAAAAACCTCACTGCTCCCTGCAAAGAAGGAATGATTTGCCACAATCTAGCTGCATCTCTGCATCTTGTGCAACTACTTCTGGTTCTCTGTAGTTGCACCTGTGTAAAACAGGTGAATATGAGAGAAGTGCATCACTACTTTGCTAGGAAAGTTCTCATCTAAGCTGTCATTCACGAGGAGGCTCTAATATCCATGGAAATGCACTATAGACTTTGCTGCCTTTTATTATGGAACCATTTAGTGCATTTACATTTTCTGTGAAACTCAATCAACTTTCCAGCTTTTCTTTTTGAACCTTTTTCCCATTACTCTGTTAATAATTATTGCTTTCCTGGCATCGTTGTTCTGCTGGCTTATTATGCATTCCTCAGCATTGTGAAAAATTAGAAGTGGAAAAAAAATCACATGCTTTTCAGCTGACTTAACACTGCGTAAAATGCTGAAATTATTAATTGAACATCTTGATTATAAATTAGGTGGAAATAATGTTGAAGAAGCAGCCCCTAGTCATATAGGTTTATTATTAGGGCTACATACTGAATGATTTGAATTCCATTCTTGTAGTGGTAAGTATAGTTATTATGGACGAATGTGAGCTCATGGATTTTGGCTGAATATCAGCTGAATCAAGTAGGATATTTCATCCATAATTTAAAATTGTGTGTTCTAAAACAATGCCTGTGTTATCTCCTGTCACCACCATTGCTAGAGTAACATGCTTATGATCTTACATAGGATAAGGAAATTATTTCAGCCACTACGGAATAACTAATTGCCCATAATATTGTTGTCAGCTGTCCCTCTGTGGAGCAGAACCCTATTGTGCTTAGCACTGCAGGCTCACAACATAATGTTTGCAGTGCATTCCCATGATGACTAGAGAGTTGCATCTGCTATGGGAAATTTCAACATTAATACTGGTGATCTATGATGACCTTATATAGTTAGTTTGGATCACACTCACTAAGTGGAAAGATATTATCTAGCCTTCTTGGGTGCAGGTTTTACTCAGTGTATTTTGCAGTTCCAAGGAGTCACTCAGTTGGATACTGCACACAATTTAACACAATCTCATAAGTCATAATTCCTTTATCACATCAATTTACCTTAGTATTACAGATTATATGTATGCTGGACTATTATTCGTGCAATGGAGTCAAATCCAGCTGGCGACCAGTCGTGAGTGGTGTTCCCCAGGGGTCGGTGCTGGGGCCTGTCCTCTTCAATATCTTTATTGATGACCTGGATGAGGGCATCGAGTGCACCCTCAGTAAATTCGCAGATGACACCAAATTGACTGGAAGTGTGGATCTGCCTGGGGGTAGCGGGGCCCTACAGAGGGATCTGGACAGGCTGGAGAGCTGGGCTGGAGCCAATGGGATGAGTTTCAACAAGGCCAAATGCCGGGTCCTGCACTTCGGCCACAACAACCCCAGGCGACGCTACAGGCTTGGGGCGGTGTGGCTGGAGGACTGCGTAGAGGAAATGGACCTGGGGGTATTGATTGATGCTCGGCTGAACATGAGCCGACAGTGTGCCCAGGTGGCCAAGAAGGCCAATGGCATCCTGGCTTGCATCAGAAACAGTGTTGCAAGCAGGAGCAGAGAGGTGATTGTTCCCCTATATTCAGCACTCGTGAGGCCGCACCTCGAGTACTGTGTCCAGTTTTGGGCCCCTCACTGCAAGAAAGATATTGAGGCCCTGGAACATGTTCAAAGGAGGGCAACAAAGCTGGTGAGGGGTCTGGAACACAGGCCATATGAGGAGAGGCTGAAGGAGCTGGGAATGTTCAGCCTGGAGAAGAGGAGGCTCAGGGAAGACCTTATTGCTCTCTATAACTTCCTGAAGGGAGGTTGTAGTGAGCTGGGGGTCGGCCTCTTCTCTCGTGTCATTAGTGATAGGACCAGGGGGAATGGTTTCAAGCTACGGCAGGGGAGATTCAGGCTGGACATGAGGAAGTATTACTTTTCAGAAAGGGTGGTCATGCACTGGAATGGACTGCCAAGGGAGGTGGTGGAATCACCGACCCTGGGGGTGTTCAAGGAAAGACTGGATGTTGTGTTGAGGGACATGGTTTAGTAGGAGCTATTGGGAATAGGTGAACGGTTGGACTGGGTGATCTTTTAGGTCTTTTCCAACCTTAGTGATTCTATGATTCTATGATTCTTTAATATATACAGCACTGACCTTGACAGAGCCCCAGGCTGGCTAAGCCATTTAGGCACAACCATAATAGATACGTTAAACAGAAGCTACAATTGTTGTCTATCCAGATAGGCTTGGAGCTCAGGATCTGCTGTTTGACAAATGTGCCCATTCACCACTGCTGCAGCATTGCAAAGGAACTGTATTCATCTTAACAAATATTGAAAAGGGAAAGGCAGATCCGATTTGAGGGAATTGAAAGGTCCATCTATGTTTCTTTGGGGGCTCTAGAGGGTTAGGGGAAAGGTTCGTCTGAGAGGTTAAGAGCTTAACTCCGTCCTGGATTGAAGTAAGCCCTTAAATCTCTACAGCTTTTCCTTGAGGCTGAAGAAATCTGATTAGACCTTTGGTATTTTAAATTTCACAGTACTCTATTTCTCACTATTTTCTTACTCTCTTCTTTTGACTCCAAACTGTTTATCCTCCTCTGACAAGAAAAAAGACCTAGTGGTTGGAAATCCTTGCTGCGGCCTGGTGATCTGCTGAAATTTCTTCACTGTTCTGGTTCATCTGAGATCTCCAGAGTCACTCCTGTAAATTTCTTGTGATGAGAAATTCACTGGGAACTTAGGCTGTCTTACACTGGTAAGATATGTTGCATACCTCTCAGGATTACCATATTTATCCCAGAGTCTTCTGGATACAGAAAGATGTGGGAAGCCTGAAGAATATAGGGCTTTATCATATTCTGTGGCATAGAAGAACTTCTGGGCAAAATAGCTGAGAACATGTAGATGTACACATTAAAGAAAATAAAATCTACACAGTTCCCACTTCTTCAAGCCCTTCTCTAAATCTGAATGAAATAAATATCACGTACTTAAAGGCCTACATTTAAATAAGGAAATGAACAAATATTGCTCTAAGTTGCCTAAAACCAAAAATGTTTCCTGCACAGGAATCCTGAAAGATAGTTTAGGCAGCTATTGAGACAAGAAGAGGATACAACATTTAATTAACTACCCTGAGTTCAATGAACCACCTGACAAATCTAGCAGATTTCTGTAGTTATTCTTCCATAACACCATCAGCTTCATTATTTTTCTTCATAATATACAGTGCTGCTGACACAAAAGGACAAAAAAATACCAGTGCAGATTGCTCATGTAAACCTATTCAAAATGTCTGGAGATGCACTTTTACAGGATTCTGTTACGGAGCTTTCTCTTATGTCACACACTGTTAATCGGGTGCTTAGAAAATTAGATGCTGTCTGTGTATGATTATTGGACAAGCAACAAATAGCATCAGATTACTTTGTTCTGAGGTAGCCAGTGAACAATATGAAGTGCTACAGACTTTAGGTGGAATTAGGAAATAAATTCATTTGACTGACAGTGGCAATCAAGCCTTCCTTGTTATTTCTGTATATCACAAGTAGTCAAGTAAACTCTTATCAGTTTACAGATGGCTTGAAACCTGCTTGAATGTAACTCCTTTTCTTGGGTTACATAAGATATTAGAGATGACCATGCACATAAAAGCTCTGGCTTTCAGAAAATAAAGCCAGAAAAACCAACAGAGCTGGCTCATTCTTTCTGGAAGCTTTCAACTCCATGCAAGTTGTTGTTCTCATTGCCTACATTTCTGGAGTTTTTACCTTAGCTTACATAAACACACGAACAGTCAGCATCCATTTAATATTTCAGATATGTTGTCCCAAAATCTTAGACCATTCTCCACTAGATAAAGAGACAAGTCTGCAGAATGTGCTCAACGAAAGCTTATTTTAGTGTGATGGGGTGTGGTTGTGATTCCTAATACACAGATAAATATATTTTCTTTCTCCTATTTATTAATGGATAAAATGTGCCTGCAATGTTTACATGTTGCTTTATCCATGAGTTATTATATTTTGTTTCTATCCTCCATTACCTTAGTAGTGTCATTGTTAATACTTGAGAAACAAAAATGTGGCATAATGATTGCCAATTATTGTATTGATTGTTCATTTTTGTATGCATGTGCATTTTAATTCTCTATGAAAAATATGATGAGTTAGAACATCTAGCCTACGGTTTATGATTTGACAATAGTCAACACCAGATATTTGTAGAAAGTGTATAACAAATCGGGGCATGCAGCAAATATGCCAGCTTTTGGCAAGGGATTTGAATATTTAATGAGACCAGGACTGCATTTGTATGGTCACATTCAACAGCTAGGGACCTTTCTTCTCTATTAAACCTCTTGTTATGTCTATTTCACCTCAGTATCTTACATTTTGTAGCAGGCTATCCAACACTTGATGCTATAAAAATCAGAATTAAAAGAAGTAAAAGAATTTCTTCCCTTCTGAAATTCCTTTTCGATATCAGGTAGAGCCACATATTTTCATAATCAAACTCCTAGCAAACAAGGAACCTGGGATCCGTCAGAAACCCACAGTTTACAATATTAGATAGAACCAAGGAATCTTTTTGGCACTCAAAAACTGCAGTTTTAATGAAACTTTTCTGATTAAAGAGTATATACAAATGTGCTGGGAAAACTCAAAAGCTGTAATGAGAACTTTAGATAACATGGCATTGTACCAATCAAATATGCTATTAAATTAAGGAAAAATAAATAAATAAATAAATAAATAAATAAATAAATAATCCATGTAAACTGTGACAAATGAAATGAAATTCTAAGTATGGTGTTCACCTTTCTAAATTTTGTCTGTGTGAATGTGCGACAAACTATAAAAACTGAGCATCAAGACACAATCTGTAGTCAAGAAAGGATATAGCATCCAAATGAACAACAAAACTCATGAGCAGCAAATTCATCAAGAGAAAGATTGATAGTGGGGATAGAGGATGATCAGTCACCCTTTTCCAATACCTGTTTATCTCCTTTGACTGCAGAAAGTCTGGAATAACAGCTGAAATTTGATGCCTAACTTTTAGACAGATAGAATTAAGTGAGATGAGTCCTATCCTAAATATCTACCACCCCATCACTTTACTTCATGGATGGATACATTGTTGTTAATGGCTGATTTCATTTTCAGCTCTTACAGTGGCGAATTGCTCTTCCTTTCTGCTTTTCTGTATTTCAGGGGAATATTTATACTGCGTAAATAAAACTTTGTCCAAATTACAGGAAAATAAGTTTTCTGCATATTATTTTAAAAGCTTTCATACAGCTTACATAATGAACTTAGTCTTTCAATTGTTCTTTGAATGTTAAAAGAAAAATAAAATAGGGTAGGGGGAATTTTCCATACAGCCATATGAGAAGACTGTAATATACTGCACTCCTTATTCACAGATACAAAACCAGAGTTTGCAACACTTTTCTCTTTCCATTATTTTAGTCCAGATAAAACTACCTGATCCCTGTAAACAACAGCCTAAGGTAAATCAGCATACAGTTTGCCTTTTTGATTTATAGCAATGAGCAGTTTCGTGTAAATCAACCAATGATCCTCAAAGAAAGGTGCCCTGAGGCTTAAAGGCAACTGAGACTGTGCTTAGAAACTGACTTCAAGTGGAGCAACCTGGCTGAAATATCACCTCCTCAGTTTGAGAAAGCTTTATATTTTTAATTGAAAGCAGGAGCGCTAGGCTGAAAAATAAAAGGCCTCTCATTTCTTTGTTGAGGCCCCATGGTACCACACATCAACATTTATCTATTTGTTTGTTTATTTATTTATCAATGAATTCATTTCCAGTTTTGGAGGTGAGATGTATAGCTGGATGTACTCGAGTGTTCTAATGTAAAATAACCCCTTCTAGCTACCTCTGCTGGGAGAAAAACTCATTCCACATCGTTCTTGATTGAGGTTTAATTTCAGTGTGTGGTTCCGATGCAGGCGAACACAAATGAGTAGCAGAGAAGATTACAGAACAATGGCAAATAGAAATATAGTAATATTCATTTCATTTTTATTTTGCTTGTGCTGAAAGTTTGGAGATTCTTGATTTCCTTGAAACCCAAATGTATCTCCATATCTTCTGTAAGACTTCATGTCGGGAAAATTATATCCACAGCAGCAAAGTGTCAATGAGTGACAAAGAAGCAAGCAGAAAATTTCATCAGAGAAAGAATTCAGCACAGGGATACAATCTTGCACATTTTCCATTCCATATGTCTGAATGATGCCCATCACTTTTGAACAGGAATGAACAAGAGGAAATGTCTTTGTAAGAAAGGAGATTTCAGCAACTAGCTTCCTGTCGTGTAAGTGGAGGCTAGCAAATGTCACTAATGAAAAACAAATACAATTAAATGTCACGTAAATAATAACGCACCCAGCTACTCATTTTCCTTGCTCTTAATTGATCATCTTTCTTTGTCCTGCTTTTGAAAGCACCATTGGGTAAAGGACAAGCAGGTTTCCATTTGAGGACTTTAAGCACAGACTTTCATAAGTATAGCCCTGACTGCCATTTATCTCAAAGTATCAGTTCTTCAAAGACATTTTAGATGAATTTCTGAAAAGTGTGGAACAATCATTCTAGTTTGACAGCAAGTGTTTCTTGTTGTTACAGCTAACAGCATAATTTTCTTAGTTCACATGACTGAGACTTGATTTCCACTGCTAAAATCCTCAGATTTATTTGTAAGTAATCTTGTATAAGGGTCTTTTTGTTTTTGTTTTTAGAAAAGGAAAAACAAACAAACAAACCAAACCTATTCATATAAAATATATAAAAACCATATATAAACCTAACTGAGGTATTTTCCTCTGCAGAACCAGTGTGTACTCATCAAAGATCAGAAGAAGCAGAGATATTAGTGCTTTTACTTCAGATGTCAAAATTTGCAGTGGATTGTAAAATCTGTTGAAATAAAGTGAAAGGGGAAAAACAAAAAGCTTTCTCCTGAAGCTTTTCAAAAGAGCAAATGAATTTATTTATCAACCTTAAATATTGTATATACCTGTTCCCAATGGATTCACATAGTACCAGGAGTTATTGTTGAAAAGAGATTATTTGATCTATTATGGGTCAGATTTTTTATCAGGCTTCCTAATTAGAGTTCTCTTTCTCTCTCATTTTAAACCAAAACCAAACAAGAATAAAAACCACCACAACAAAAAACACAAATGAATGAAAGCTTTCATCACTACTAACAAGATGTCAGGTGTTTTAAGGCAGATGACTGTGATGTATATAAATATGCAGTATAGCATGTTGTCATTGTATCTTGCATTTGGATCTGGAGTAAAAATCTTGATCAATTCAATAACATTTCAGGGAAATTTTTAAAGCTTCTAATAAGAACATAATATATCATAGTCTAATTTAGCAATAACCTACTAAAAGTTAATTTATGTTTAATGAAGATTAGTCATCTAGGCACCCTATAAAACATTCAGATGGCTTCACATGAAATAAATCCCACTTTTGGAGTCCCTTTCACCAGGGAACTACTGCCACATAAAATTTTAATTGAAAATTTTTTGGTATCAAATGGTAGTGGGAAATGGGAATATCATCTCAGTTAAAAAAAAAAAACCTTTTTTTTTTTTTTTTTTTTTTTTTTTTAATTTGAAAAATTTTTTTTTTAAAAATTATTTAAAAAAATTATAAAAACAAAATTCGTAAAAAAGTGAGTCTGGAATTAAAAAAAAAAAAAAAAAAGAAAGAAAAAAAAAGAAAAAAAAAAAGAAAAGAAAAAAAGAGAGAGCCTCTCAATTAAAAAAAAAATAAAAATAAAAAAAAAATCAAGCAAGCCAAGAAAAAGCAGACAGTCCTCTCCAAAACAAACACAAACCATAAAAATTAAGGGACAGATATCCAATATTAAGTCAAATCATATTCCATCTAAACAATGAAAGCCTGAAAAATAAACACAAGTTAAGAAAGGCTAGTTTAATGAAGAGTTACAATTAAACTACTCCCTGCAGAACACTTTCTATCTCTGATATAGTTTGGAGTCACTGTAGTTCTTGTTGCTCTGTATGGAGTTTTTTTCTGCCAAGCAAGAACAGTAACACAACACTGTTTTCATTAGTAAAAATGCAACTCTCTGCAGAGTAGGTGAGATTTCAGAGGACTATGGTGACAATGTATTAAAACCTCACCATTCTGTACTGCAGCAATTCATCCATGGTGAACTTTCTTTGTGAATTTTTTTACCTGAGGGACATCAGTACTTTTATGACATTTCTACTAATCGTTTTGTTGAAAGATCCAGAAGATTTAGGTCCAGAAGATTTAGAAGTTTCCAAATTTATCAGATACTTAAGAATTTTAATCAACTACAAAACAAGATATATGGGAAAAGCACAAGATTTCAAAGAAATTGGTACAAATTTTACTTTCAGCAAAACAAATAATATACTCTCAAACAGAGATTCTCATTAACTTAGAGAAATGTGAATGAACTAAGGTTTTAGATGAAACACTACGCAAGATCATTTCATAAACTACTCCAAGTATATCCTAACAGATCAGATATACTAGAAGCTCAGTGTTTGAAAACAAAATAAAACAGCTTATATATAGGAACTCTCCAAAAGTAATGCCTCCTATTTTATTATGTTAGTCCACAACATCAGAGGAAGATGTTAGCAGCATGGCAGTAGAGACTGGACTGGACCACAAATCACAATTTGTTGCTGTGTGACAGATGGCAGAAGAGGGGCTGTCTGACAAAATGGCATCTGACATGGGAGTGCATAGGAAGCAAAGATTTGGAACTGACTTCTTCCAAGCTGAACAAAATTACAGCCATTGACATTCATCGACTGCTGTGGAATGTTTGTGGAGACCAAACAGTGGATGTGAGAACAGGGAGGTGGGGGTGGTATGTTTCAGCAATAGTGATAGTGATGTGAAAGATAAACTATATTCTGGATGACAGTGCACAGCTGTCACACCATGAAACAAAGAACATCTCGATCAATTCATCCAGGTGAATCATTAGATTACTATCAAGAAACTGAGTATGGAGCTAAATATCAGTTTCAGTATTTTAGAAACAACGATGGCAACATCGGAATATTGCAAACTTTGAGCCAGATTGGACAAACAAAAGCTCCCACAGGAACAGAAAGAATACTATCTGCAGTTTTTCAGGACTTGTTGAACCAATACAAAACTGACAGTGACATTTTACTGGATCATATCATTACTGGTAATGAGAGTGACAACAGTAGGCCATGGAGTGGAGCCAGGTGAATTTCCCCATCAAAGATAAAGTCAAGACACAGTGCTCAGTGGGTAAAGAGATATGCATTGTGTTTTGGAATACTTCATAGTACTGACAAAGCTGAAGGCTTGAACTTCTAGAGTCAAGTCAGAGAAGCAAGAAACCTTCCTCTTGCAGCATGATAAAACAAGACTCCACAGTTGTGTGAAGACCATTGACTACCTTGTCTGAATTTTCCAACCATACATAATTTCATTTTTTTTTCCATTCTCACTTCCATCTGTTTGAGCCAATGAAAATGGACTGCATGGACAAAATTTTCCTGTCCATGACACCTTCACAGAAGCTGTGAAACAGTGGGTCACTTCCTCTGGAACAGACTTTTATGGGTGCAGAATGCAGGCTCTTGTTAATTGCTGGTGAACATGCTTAGCTATCTGTGGTGTCTGTATTGAAAAATACGGTTTTGTACTGTGAATTATCTCTATGAACTACTGTTATTATGCACTTCGTTATTGTTGCTTTGATGAAAATAAATAGGCGGCTTTACTTACTGAAGAATCTATGTATTTCTTGGAAAATATTATTAGCATTATAGTAGTGAACCGTTTTGATCAGAAGACTGAGCAATTGAGAGAAATAAATAAAAGCTGCACTATCCATACTAGATTTAATAGACTATATGTTAAAGGACTGGGAAAACTTTTTGCAGAAACAAGCCTCAAATTTACATCATAATTTTGCTGTTTCTTCCTGATAATATAGAGAAGAAAGGAAAGGGAAACCATGTAAGTAAAAAACACGCAGTCTCTTATAGGCAATCAAGTTCTGTTTATAAAGGTTTTTTCTTCAGCTGGAAAAATATTGAGCTAAACTCCCAACCTTATTGAAACAAAGTGAAGAGATTATGAATACCAATCTCTAGGGAATCAATAAATATACATGGGATTTCTTCTTGAACAATGGTCTAATCTGTGGTTTTATTATGTATTATTATCAAAATCCTGGCTGTGTTGAAGACACTGATAAAACAATGTGATTTTACTTCATTTTAATTATATTTCCCTTTCAAAATGTACATAATCATTCTAGAGTTCTGAGGCTGACAGTGTTTGTCTCCAGTTCTATATATTATCCTACCTTAAAATGGTGGAAGTATGATTTATCTTTTTTTTCTTCACTGATCCTTTAATAAGTGGTCAAAAAAGAAACAGACAAAATCAAACCAAAATGGAACATGTCTCATTTGGAAGATAATTGTGATGTTCTTTCTCTGAATCATAGAATGGCTTGGGTTGAAAAAGATCATAATGATCATTTAGTTTCAACCCCCTAACATATTTCACAAGAACCATCTTAATATAGTCTGACGTGTTTTGATGTTATTTGTGTTTGTTGTTGTTTCTGTTTTGTTTGTTTTGTTATTGCTGTTTGTCTTCTCTCCTGTATGGTATTTATTTTCTATATTTGCATTACCAAAACATTCTAGCAAAAGGCTAAAACTTTCATGTCTGTATGGAGAAAAAGTATATTTAAAAGTAGAGGGAAAAAATCAGAAAGATTGTTTATTTCAATGAACATAAAGATGTCCTATTCTGAAGGAGATTAAAAAAATAAAAAATAAACAAAAAATTAAAGCTTACTATGGACCATAAACATAATCTGTACATCTCTGAAATACATAGATCTGACTATCTATCTTACTATCAATTCCTTTCTCCACTCCTCTCCCCTCCCTGTTCTTCACCTTCAAACGTAAAATTACTCTCCATTTTGGTAGAACTGCTTTGGTTTCCAATTCATTATTACAGTATGATATGAAATGTCAAACAGGTATTTACATCCAAATTATCTACGTGACTACATGCTTTAAAGCATGTGAATGTATGCTCTGAAGTTCAGGATGCATTTATATCCATTCATCAACTAAAGTCTTATAAGCAGCTGTGTTCTTTCACTATTTCAAAATCAAATTTTATGGTGTTTTGAAATCTTTTTCAGATGAACAGGTCAATAAAAATGTAAGACAATCCCAAACCACTGGTGAACCATGACATAATGCATAATGTTACCACTCTTGTGACAACTGCCTGGAAAAATAACACAGGTCACATCAATGTCTTCAGTAGCTTGTGACTTTGTTTACTCCATTCCAGGTGCCAGGGTGGATCCAGTCCAGCCCAGGAAGAATGAACTGGCATAGATGGAATGACAGACATTAGGCATAAGTACTTTTTATATCAAGCCTTTGGCAAGTTACTTGTTGGAAAAATCTGTTCTCATGAACACAATCCAAAATCTGCAAGTTGTGTTACTAAGGCATATGATAACTTCTACTACCCAGGGATATGGTAATACATACCATCCTGGGATACAGCAAATCATTGCCAGGATAATGGCTCATTCCAGATACCAGTCAAGGTCCTTTTTGACAGCCTTAGGGCATTTTGAAATAAAAGGATTTTTGGATTGGGTTGTTCAAAGATTATGTTCTGTTTATCTATGTATCTATGTATCTAGCTAGCTAGCTAGCTACCTATTATTTATTTATTTTCCATCAGAAGTCATGTAAACATCCTTTGAATGAAAAGGGAATGGAACTCTGCATGATTCGCCTACTTTAGTATTATTTAGTATTATGCATTTAATGGTACTCCCTTGCCTACCCTAATGCTGCATCTAATACAAATTTATTTATTTATTTATTTACTTATTTTGCAGTGTATTTCTGTGCCATATACAGAGCACAAAAAAAAAAAAAAAAAAAAAAAAAAAAAAAAAAAAGGTAGAAATAAGGCATTATAGCTTGCGTAGAGCTGCAGATCACTTCCAGTATGAGGTTTATTACGTCTGGAAATAAAAGATTAAATATGATTAACTGCTACACAATTGATTTTTTTAATGAAATTCGAAATTGTTTGACATATTCAAGCAGCATTATTTGGCCAGCTTTAAATTATTGGATTATATACCAGATAAGTTACTTAATGTATCTTTAAATATGCAGGAAACTCCATTTCTAATGTGCATTTAAATTTTATATATGAAATTTATGCAGCTGGTTAAAAAATATATGATAACTTGTTCCACTGGAAAGAATGAAGAAGGAAATTTCAAGGAATTGTATGTTGTTGTTTTTTTTTTCAAGGAAAACTCATTCTAAAATATTCTGCTTTTACTTTTACAAGGGATTCACATGAATCATGAGAAATGTGATTTTCCAAATAGTGGAGATGATAAAGTTAATTCAAGTTTGAGAAGAAATTTCTGAAAAATAAAGTAATGAAATCATAAAACTTGAACCTCTGTATGAGTTTTATCCAGTATATTGTGTAATAATTGTTCTTAATTAAATGTAATTAATATCACATAATATTCATCAATTAATATAAACTGAGTGATATTACTTCACATTAATTAAGATGAATTATTATTAACTATTGGATTAACCTACAAGGATGCTAAACTTATTTTTTAATTATTTAAACATCAAAATTGCACATTTTTCTAAAGCATGCAATAATTCTGTGTTGCTCTAAATTTCTCATATGATTCTTGTGACTCATGTGACTTGTATGATACATTAATATTGTATCATAAGTCCAGTTTTCATGTGCAGCTGAGTAGTTACAAATTAACTAGGTTACTTCATGAACATATTAGCTTGCATTCTGAAAACATGACTGTCATGGTTTAATGGTTTTTCTTTGGTTTTCAGTATTCTGCGTCAAAACATCATGTAGTGTACTAGTCATTAAAGTGTTAATTTTCCAATTCCTGATACCTGTCCCTGTGCATTACAGAAGTCATGGGATCTGGCCCTTCCGGGTGGGGGGCAGTATCTTACTGCCTTGCAGTGGGTGCTGGAGGGTGCTTTCCTAGCTGTTCCAAGCTCTTCAGGTTTGACTCGGTCTCGGGAACTCTCTCTTCTATCTTGTTTGATTTATTAGTCTCAATTTCAATTAAATTGTATTATATTGTGTTGGTATCATAGTAAAAGAAGTTTTCCTCCATAGATTGTTGCCACTGTTTTTTCCTCCCTTCCTTTCTTCCCATTTTTGTGGGGCTGTGGTGGGGGAGGAGGGCAGGGGCCCACTGCCTCCTCCAGTCAGGGGCATAGATTGATCTAGTCAACTCTGTGATAATGACCTTTGAGTCATGCATAATAAGAGGTCACCTTTTTTCTTCAAATCTAATCAAACTGACTACAGGGATGCGTTAATGGTTCTGTACTGCTTCTGGGATTAAGTTGCCAGTGGTGAGTATTGCACACCACACACACAAACACACATGCACACACGCACACAAACACACGCAAAGAAACAGAAAGCATTGTTTCACAATAAACAGTGTTTTTCAAAAGATAATTTTCATATACATTTCCCTCAAAAAACGTATCTTCGGAATTCTGCGTAATACACATGACCTAAGGCAACAAATGGATAAATGACCTTCACCAGGAGGTCTTGGAAGGAGCAAAGACTCCAACATCTTTTGCGAGTTTCACGCTAAAACACTAACACATCACTCCTTCATCATTTTTCTTCTCCCCATTTTTCTGGGGGGAGGATTGGCACCAAAGACTTTAGGAGAAATTTTATTGCCTACATGGTAAAGGATTTCAGACTAGATCGCCTCTTTGTCCTTGAGAGCTCAGAATGTCAAGGGAGCTATAAAAATACAGTACAGCCTTAATACCACTGTTTCTGTGTACAGCTTTTACTCCCATAGTCTCACTGGAAGCAGGAGAAAGAAAAGAAAAGAAAAATAAAAACAAACAGGAACCAACCACACACATGATCATGCAAGAAAAGTTCCTTGATTCAGTCCTACTGACCTTGCTCCTACTTGTTGTTTCTCCATATTATACAGTTAATTCTTACATATATCTCTGGGAAATAGAAATCTTCACAGAGATACAGCATGAAGGAGAAACACTTAATGGCCCACATTACAGCAAGTTCTATCGATCTGCTTTCTTTTACTTGTAGACATGATTGAGAGCTCAAGTAATTGAATTTTCATCTCATACTCTGACATTTATTTTCCAAACTTTTTTTCTTTGTTCTTGAGACATGCTAAATAAACAAAGGCAAGACTGAAGCAGGGGCAGATGCAGCCAAGGTAAGTAGAGCTAAAATCCTACCATTTTCAGTACTGTCAATCTGGACTCCCCATAGCATAAAAATATTTTTGAATCTTCCTATGAAGTTAGTGAATGAACAGAGTTGTAATTCCTTTGATTCTGAACTAAGTCCTGATGATTACATAAGGATATTCAATCTCCATAACCGCATAAGAGCCCAATTAGTTCTCAGGTTAAATTTTAATATAGAAATTGTAGGCATCCAGCAGAAATTTCAGAAGAACAATTCCCCATAACCATCCAGAAGTCAATTACTATCCTTTTACAAAGACCTTAGGCCAGAAATGCTGGACAGTATAATGAAGTAATTTTGGAAACTCATAATATCTCACAGTACCTTACTTTCTTTGTCTTGGGCTTTCAGATGACATGATAAAAGGTCCACAGACAGTTCAGCTACTACCTTATCAAAACCACCTTTTATCAGTGCCTCTGTCCCTGGAAAGGTGATGGAACAGCTGGTGCTGGATGTCATC
>NW_024962253.1:4626409-4638683 GCF_019238085.1 Lagopus leucura
AAAAAAAAAGACCTAATTAGAAGTAATATAAATTGGATAAAAAATACAAAAGAAAATCTAAATAAAGCCCAGGATTACCTCTACTAATTATAAATTAGAAGTCATTTTTAGTAAGCACATAAGAGATTAATAGAAATGTCTCAAGTGGTTTTTACTTTGTAATTCATGGATTGTAGTGGTGATGTAATTTAACAGCTTTTCTCATGAGCTAATATATATATGAGTCCAATGTACACGCATGAATGTGTCTGCCTTGATTTATGCACGTATTTCTGCCCAGACTTCTCCAGTTTCAAAAGAAAATATAGATGAGAAAGCAAAGAAGCAGTGTTCATTTTCATCCAGTCTCTAAATAGACAACGCATGAATTCACAGAGTAACTACAAAAAGCTGGTAACAGGACATCAAGCAGTACGTACTTCCAGAAGACAAATCACAGTTGATTCACAAGTGATACATACATATTATGCAACTTTGCACTTATCAAATTTAGAAATCTAACCTAAACTAGTTGTTCAAGTTTGAAGCTTTCATACAGAGAGTTAAACCTTAGCAAAGTGGTGTATGCAAAATACTGAACTCTGAGATGAGAAGAATACCATCCAAAATGTAGTGCTGATTAATGTATATAAATTGTGAATAAAAGTATTGCAATGTGATGTACTTATTAAAAGGGAGAAAGTGAAAAAAATATTGGTTGTTAATTACTTGCTTTACTTTATTAACATACTACACCTCAGAGTAACTCAGATCTGAAGTAGGTAAATTGAACCAGACCTCCTTTGCTGATATGAAATTTACAACACAAAGAATGTGAATAATGAGCAGAGATGGGAATGGAATTTAATGCACTGATATATGCAATGATAGTTTTATACAGGTATTGCATTGCCGTTAGAGGCTCAACTATATGAAACAGAAATCATAGCAGGAAAGAAGAAAATGAAGAGAGCATATCAGAAAAAGAAAAGCCTAAACATAGCAAAACCTGGTGGTAAAGAAATAGGAAGTCTTCCTTATACCTCTGGAAGAAAGAGAAAGGATCCGACAGATCCCTTCTTAGGAGAGTCCCACAGGGGACATCAACAAGAACTCAAGAGAAAGATGTGCAACACAGTTATCCTGGTGCTACAATAAAAGAATATTCTCTCTTACTTCACATGCCTAAATTAGGAGACTATACATATATATATATTTCCCCAACAAGAGAGAAATCACTCCCCCAAAGAGTGCTTTTGATGAAAAATCAGGTTTCATTTCACTCCCCTTCAGGCTGCGGTACCTGGGTAGAAGGCTGCTTTAACCTTGATAGAGAAATGCAACTTCACAGAGGTTATTGTGAAACTCAAAGTGAACTAAAAGCTCTAAGTGATGATTTACCCAATCCATCTGTTTAAGAGTAGTTGAAAAAGTGGCTGCAGGGAAGAGATAGAGCCCTTGAGACCGTATCTACCAGATTTCTGGTCTCTAATTCTGCTCTTATTTCAAAAAATAGAATTAACAAATTTCTTCATTTCTATCATGAGTGGCACCAATGTAAAAATAAAATAAATAAAATAAAATAAAATAAAATAAAATAAAATAATTAGAATACAAAACATATGTCCTGTGTATTTCTATTAGAAAATAACACAGATGGTCACAGATACACAATGTTTATCTGTGTGAATGCCAGTGGTTCCAAAGAATGAGGGCCATGCTACGTGCAACGTCAGCCAGACACTGAACTCAATACAACAAGGAGCATTCATGGATTGAAGTTACCACAGGAATACTGAAGAGTTAGTCATAGATTTGATAATTGATGTAAATACAAGAAAGAAAAATAAAAATAATAATTAAAAAAAAGGCATATAATAATGATTCAAGATGGAACACATCCAGCATTGAGGTCCATTCAGTCCATGATTGTTTTCTACTGACTGCAGTGGGCACTGAATTGAATACAAGATGTCAGAAATTTGTTTATGCTATGTGTCTGGACACAACTATTACAAGAAATATCCTACAGCTCATTAAGTTAATCCTAGTGGAGTTTTCAATGAGGAAGATGCAATTAAAATTATGTAGTTTCAATTTCAAAATGTCTGAAATGAAGGAAATTATTAATATAATTCCTGTTTTACATAGGTCTCTGCATAAAGAGAAATATTTATGTTTGAATTTTATTTATAAAATAGGATAATTTGGGAAAAACAACAACAACAACAACCAAAATATTTTAATAATAAATAAATACAAAGCCAAATTCATTTTAGATTGTTAGACAATATGTAAATAATATTTATTTGATACTGGTTTCCGGTCATTCAAACACATTTATTCAAACAGTCAACATAAATTTTTTGTGAATCTTTCACTGGAATATGTTATGTTGAGACCACTGATTAAATATGGGATAATGGCAGGATAAGATCTCACAAAAATAATTTGTATGTCACTGAGCAATGTACTACTGTTGGGAAAATCTCAAACAAATTACAAAACCATTGTACATTTATGCATTTCCTGGATTATATCAAGGATAATCAAATAAAAATGATGAATCTTTGCCAGCTATAATTAAAGTAACATAGAATGTTAAAAGCTCTAACAAAGATATACCATGAATAAACAACCATATGGGACTGATCACAGTAAAGCATAATGCACAGGATTCATCACTTTTTAACTTTTATGACATAGTCACTTAATAAGTAAATGTGCATGATGCTCTGTTCAAGGCACGACATTTACTCTTCAGCGGAATTACACAGACTAATTTGGGATTAAGATATTTTCCAAGCTATCAGGATTGTATATTCTATTTGACACTGACAGAAGGAGTCTACTGAGTGCACTTATTCACTCCAGCACAATAAAAATCAGTCATATAGAAGCTTTCCTGTACAGCATAGCTACAGAAGACAAATAAAAAACAACAGTAGAGAGAGAAAGGAGAACATAGAGAGTAATACATGTGAAAAATATAACTCAGTATTATTTGAAAGCTGAGAGTAAAATATTTGATAAGAAAAAAAGATCCAGGAAATCTGATTCAAAAATCTAAGATCTGTCTATCTACTTGTTATTGAAACACTTAGAAATTTATCTAACAATGGTTAAATGCAGGAACGTGGTGATGCCTGAGAATGTTGTTGACATTCAGGGCATGAACAAGATAATAAGAAGAGTTTCCAGCCCAGCCTCATATATTTATGAAAGTATAATTGTAATTCACCAGACATGTAAGATTCACCAGGATTTCTCCATGTACTGCTACAGGAAGGTACTTTTCCTGGCCTTTGTAGTTCCAGGAGCAGGCTATCGTGTTACTCATTCTCTAAAACACACAGTATAGCTCAGTATTTATAATAATAATAATAATAATAATAATATTTAATACTTACAGAACATGCCTGATCCTTTTTAAAGCATTCCAGTTTTTTTTATTTATTTCTCAACAAGTCACGTGAAATGCCTGCCATATGTTGAAATAGTTATGTCAGGTAGTTTAGGAGTGTTAAAATTTCAGAGAGGATGCACTTCAGAAGAGTGGAGAAAAATGTAAATATAAAATACATGCTTAGGAAAGACTCAAAAAAAAAAAAAAAAAAAAAAAAAAGAACAACAAGAAGAAACTCACAATTAAAAATGGAAGGTTTTGATTGATTTGATTTCTTTTTTATTTTATTTATTTTCTCTCCTTTTTAAAGGATGAAGGCATTAAAAATAACACATAACGGAAAGAGATTAAATAGAAACTAGAGTCAGCTCCTGGAATCCATCTAATTTACAAGTTGAAAATAAATTAATGAGCAATAACCTCAGAAAGAGATCTTAAATTCTATAGAATTATTGGGATGGCTTCTGAAGTTGCCTCACAAAAGTCTACTTCTTAAAAGTGTGCTTATTAAAATGAACATGATAGAAATTTCTGGAAGTTTTTTCATGACCCTGAATGACAACTTCCAGTATCAGTATAAGCTGGGTACAAATCAATAGAACTTAACCCTGCTGAAAAGAACTTGGGGGTTCTGGTGGATGGCAAGCTGGACATGAACCAGCAATGTGTCCTTACAGCCCAGAAAGCCAAACATCCTACGTTGCATGATCAGGAGACTGAGAGAACCTGAGATGAGATTTCTTTCGGCTTCATTTTTCAGCAAATACTTTGAGCTGAATTTGAGCTGAACTCTTCTATGGTAATACAAAGGCTAGGTAAGTAATGAAGATACAGGCATTTACAGATCACTGCATAGCCAGAATGTAGTGTTTGCACTTTGGCATTATTCATATGAATCAGAACGTTCAATAAGCTACACCATTACTTCTATTTAATACTTACAGACTGTTGTGCACAGTAGCCTCTGTGCAATGCCAAGTAACTGATGAGCAAGAAGATGAAGAGTGAAAAGGTCTTCCTTTACATGTGGTTGAAAGGGACTTTAAATTCAGTCTCTAGAATCAAAGAAAATTGAATTCTGGAATATCTGGTCTGTAAGTAGTTCACTTCTATGTTACAATCTGCAAAATTCTCTGAGAAAATTGTCCTCTGGATACATGCTTAGTATTTCTACATTGTTTTTTTTTTTTTTTGCTTTCTTTTTGCTTCTTTCTTCTCATTTATTCCTACCAAACAGATATCCTTATTACGTATCTGCTTGTTTCATTATACAGTATTGTCCTTTCTTTTCCTCTTTTAAAAGGACTACTTCTGTCACTCAAGAAAGTTTGTTAGTCTGTTAAACTTAAATTGCTAAATTGCTGGAACTAGGTAAAAGTTAAAAAAAAATTAAAAATAAAAGGAAGATAAAATAAAAAAAGTGCAAGAAGATCAGAGTGAAGGGCAGAGTATGTGTATATGCGTATAACAAGCATAATGCACAAATATATGTGTGTTTCATGTGTTTTAAGAACAATTTAAGAAGAGAAATAACCTGAGAGGGAAGCAGCTAGTTAAGTTTATAGACATTCAGCTTTTAAATTAGGGTGGATAGATGCATGAACAGTGAGGTGGCTTGAGAACTGACTGACTGGTAGAGCACAGAGGGTCATTGTTGGCAGATCACAGTCTGGTTGTAGATCTGTAACCAGTGGTGTTCCTCAGGGGTTGGTGCTGGGTCTGGTCTTGTTCAACATCTTCATCAATGACCTTGATGAGGGGATAGTGGCCACCCTCAGCAAGTTTGCTGATGATACGAAGTTGGGAGGATTGTCTGACACGCCTGAAGGCTGTGCTGCCATTCAGCGAGACCTGGACAGGCTGGAGAGCTGGGCAAAAAAAAAAAAACAGATGAGGTTTAACAAAAGCAAGTGTAGAGTCTTGCACCTGGGGAGGAATAATTGCATGCACTGGTACAGGTTGGGGAATGACCTGCTGGAGAGGAGCTCTGCGGAGAGGGACCTGGGTGTCCTGGTGGACGACAGGTTGGCTATGAGGCAGCAGTGTGCCCTTGTGGCCAAGAGGGCCAATGGCATCCTGGGGTGCATTAAAAAGAGGGTGGCCAGCAGGTCGAGGGAGGTGATCCTTCCCCTCTACTCAGCCCTGGTAAGGCCTCAGAGTACTGCGTCCAGTTCTGGGCTCCCCAGTACAAAAAAGACAGGGATCTCTTGGAAAGAGTCCAGCCACAAAGAGGGCCACAAAGATGGTGAAGGGCCTGGAGCATCTCTCTTACGAAGAAAGGCTGAGTGAACTGGGTCTGTTCAGTCTTGAGAAAAGAAGACTGAGAGGGGACCTGAACCAGGTCTATAAATACCCAAGGTGTGGGGGGCAGAGTGGCAAGGCCAGACTCCTTTCTGCAGTGTGTGGAGACAGGACGAGGGGAAATGGCCAGAAATGCAGCATAGGAAGTTCTGTACAAATGTGCGCAAGAACTTCTTTACGGTGAGGTGATGGAGCACTGGAACAGGCTGCCCAGGGAGGTGGTGGAGTCTCCTTCTCTGGAGATGTTCAAGACCTGCCTGGATGCCTACCTGTGCGACCTACTGTAGGGAACCTGCTTTGGCAGGGGGGGTTGGACTCAATGATCTCTGGAGGTCCCTTCCAACCCCTGATTCTGTGATTCTGTGTTTATAAGAGCAATTGACTTTAGAGCCTAATACATGCACTATTAGTACAGATTTCTGGATAAATATGTATGAGGAATAGCAAGTAATATATTTATTTGCTACATTTATGGTCTTTTAAGGAGAAATAGGGATTCTTTTAGTAGTACAGCATGAGACTTTGGATTCTACAGAGGCTATACTATGATATGGAGGCAGAGGCACTATTAAGACACTACCTTCCTAAATTGGAAGCAAAAAATAAAGCTACTTGTTTGAGCATTACTTAATAATGTTTTATCACTTGTGACCAGGCCACCAACTTCTAAAATCAGATGTAACATTTCTTCTTGAGCAAGTTGTGCAGTATTGAAAGAATAAAGATCTGATCATAAGCATACTCAGGTAGTGGAAATATTCCTGTTAACCATAGGAGACTTTGCATTATCTCTTAAAATTACAAAAGGCTGTGCTTCACAAGGCACCTATTTCCTCCTCTTAATGAATATTGCACTGAAACAGTATAGTCTGAGAAAGACAAATAAAAAGATAACATAAAACAAGCAGGCTTATTCATTTTGATCTGTCTTCATTAGAGCAACTAGAGTAGAAATCCTTTGCAAAAACTGCTCTTATAAATACTTTTCTTCATGACAGATTGCACATATACTAACCATTCAGCCTAGTATCCTAAAGAATTGTTAGACAGGCCTGAAAACAGAATATGCTCAAAATCCTGTAATGTAAGGTCAAAAGTGAAGGAGGAAATCAAGCCAAGAAGTGATGATTTTCAACGTAGTTGCAAGATGCATCTGTAAAACCAGCAGAAAGCTCAATTCATTGCATTTCCAGCAATTGAAATGGGTTGCCTTCCAAGTAATCAAGGCAGAACTCACTTCAGTCCAGAGTTCTTTAGAAAGCTCATGAGTACAGCACTTCAGAACTTTCCAAAAATTATTTGAAAGACATAAGTGGACTTCAACTAGTTCCAATGATGAGTGAATATTGCCTCACTTGTAGTCGTAAGGCTTCCAGTAAACCTTATCAAAATGAAGTTCTGTCTCATTTTTACTAAGCTGCCTTATTGTATGTAGACGTGTTTCACTTAAGCATTGACTGTGACAGTCAGATCACATCTAGCCTCCTAGAATAAGATAGACATCAAAAAAGACAGGACATTGCTGATAGTGAGAAGATGGTGTATTCTTGCTCTCAGGATGCACATGACTTCAGTAGACAGCATTTCTCCATTGAGAAGCTAGCAAGTGCCATGTACACAAAAAGGTAATTAATACCTTAAGAAGCAATCCTTAGATGTATGGAAGGTGCACAACAACAACAAAAAAGCTTGCTCATGGCATCAATACTGCTGTCTCTGCAGCCTAGCTGTGCAGGACAGAAGTAAGGATACCTTCAATAAGTCCCAGAGCTCAATATGTGTCTCATGGTTCATTTGATTTTAACTCAGCGACTGTTCACACCTGGAGGTAACTACATAACAAAATAGTGGCCTGTGCTACACTGGAACAAGTATATTCATTCACTTTTCAGATTGGAAATAGAAAACACTAATGTAGGGAAAGAAAAAAAAAAAAGTCAGTGAGACTGAAACTGAAATGTATTCAAAACAGGATGCCTAGCAGAAAACTATGCACATTCAAAATAGAGGTGGATATAAGGTACTTTGCTGACTTTTATTTTTTGTTTGGTTTGGTTTGTCTTGGTTTGGCGGCTTGATGCAAAGTAACAACAATTAGTGAACATCTTATATTAACTAATTAGAAGATTTTTAACCTTAACATGATTATCTTTAATACTTTGATTATTTTTCTTTAAAAATATTTTCCCCTATGTATTTTGGCTTTGGTTTTGTTTTTGCTTAGTTTTACATTTCAAGAATGAAATGAGAAAGGTAGGAAGAAAAATAAATTAATTTTTTATCAGTGGAGAAGTTAATGTTTCTGTTAAATACTTTGTACAGACCAAAATATTTGCTTTCAAATTTTCAAACCTATCATTTTTGTTTTAAGTAGGAATAAGTTTATAAAGGGATGACCTCCTGAAGAGGAGCTCTGCAGAAAAGGACGTGGTGGTTCTGGTGGGCAACAGGTCAGTCATAAACCAACAGCGTATCCCAGTAGCCAAGGAGGCCATGGTTTGCAGATATGCATTAATAAGAGCATGACCATAAGGTTGAGGGAGGTTATCTTTCCCCTCTGCACTGCTCTGGTGAGGTCAGGTTAAGATCACAATGCTCAGTACTGGACATCCCTGTTCAAAAAAGAGATCTCTTAGAAGGAGTCCAGCAGGGAGCCACAAAGATGATAAAGGACCTGGAGCATCTTCTGAATCAGGAAAGGATGAGTAGCCAGGATCTGTTCAGCCTAAGTAAAAAAGATTGAGAAGGAATCTGATAAATGTTTATCAAAATCTAAAGCAAGGTAGGAGACAAATGGATAAGGCCAGGCTCTTCTCAGTGGTGTGCATAGCAATAAGACAAGGAATAATGGCCTAAAACTTGAACATAAGAAGTTCCATACTTAAATGTGGAAGATCTTTCATACAATAAGGGTGACAGAGCAGTGGAATAGGCTGCCCAGAGAGTCTGTGGAGTCTCCTTTAATGGACAGACCCATGTAGATGCCTACCTGTGTGACATATTGTAGGCTACTTGCTTTGGGAGGGAACTTGATGATCTCTTCCAGTTCACAAATCTGTGATTCTTTGAAAAAGAACTTAAATAACTTTTCTGTAGAGCTCAGATTTATTTATTTTTTTATTTTGCTAATGAAATAATCATAGTTGTGCCTAGAAATTAAACCAGAATTATCCTTTCCAATTCTAGTTAATCCTCTTGAGCTGAGATTTTCCAGAACTAGAACTTAATGTATAGTTTCTTAATATATCCTAAGAGGACAGAGTTGTAATTTTCTAGAGTAACAATCCTCCTGATAATCAGAATATTTATTTAAAATACTAAATTACTGGTCTTTTTAGGAAATGTTATATATTTCATTTAAAGATTTCACTGGCTGCCAAAGTTTTAAGATTGGAAGCAATGCTGAGGAGCTCATACAATTTTGGAGAGAATTTTGTCCAGTGTTGTCCACAGCTATCATTAAAGAAACTGAAATTTAATTACTTACTTCTCAATTTTAAAGGACCATTATAATATTAAAAGTCACATTAAAGTGACTGAAATGTCAGTTTCTAATTCTCTTTTGTTATCTCAGAAGCCAATGAGAGAAACCAATAATCATGCCAGATCTCAAATCAAGACTCACTTAGCCCCTAGGAAATCTCCATTTGATATGGACACAACACACCCTGCTGAAGATGGACCCATTTCCAGAAGAACCAGCAGAAGATGTGTTGAACTTTTTGCAGCTGGAATTTGCAGCAGATTTTTTACAGGAATTAGGAAGGGTTCTTTCAAGATAATGTGGCTGACAGCCCAGACAGTCTCTTCACCAATACATACAGCATGGGATATAAGCAGGAGTTGGATATCACAGGTTAGAAAGTCATGACCTAACTCTTAAAATGGAAATGTAGAGGGATGAATCATAAAAGTGGAACACTGCAAATGAGGGCTACAATCTTCTTTAGAAGAGAAAAGCAGGAAAGAAGGGATAGCAGCATTGTTGCCCTCTATGTTAAGAAACAGATTATGAAAGTCTGCCTCTGAGAAATAGTCACAACCAGGCAGAAAGCTTGTGGGTAAAGACAGATCAGTGAAGGACAAATAGTGGTTGAAGTCTACTACAAGTGACCCAATCAAGGGAAATCTGTTGATGAGTCCTTGCTTCAACAAGAAGCATCATTCTTGCAGGCTCTCATTCTTTGGAGGATGTCTACTACCTGGATATCTGCTGGGAATGCAACACAGCAGGATCTAAAAAAAAAAAAACAGGAGACACCTGGGTAAATTCCTGGTTCACGTATGGGGCAGACCAACCAGAAATGAGGATTAACTGTACCTAGTGCTCACCAATGCAGAGAAAATTCAAGATTCAAGATTGGAGGCAGTCAGGGTTGTAGTGAACATGTCTTGACTGAATTTGTGATCTCAAGGAATACAAGCCTCAGTAAAGAACAGAGTCAGGACAGTGAACTTCATAAGAGCAAACTTTTGGCCGTTTAAGGAACTATTGCATGTTATCCCCTGGGAAACTGTCTTAGAAACAAAGGAATAGAGATGAGCTTACAGCTCTTTGAGGATTCCCTTGTAAGAACACAAAAGTTCCCCATACATACACAAAATCAATCAGCAGGAGACTGGGTATTATCACTGTTTCTTTAACTTTCGCTAACTGAACACACCACAGTTAGGTGGTGAAGCTCAGTCAGCTCTATACTCATTTTGCAATGCCCTTTTTTCTTTCTGCTTGCCTGCATGAGCCACTTAGCCCAGCCCAGGACAAATGTAAACCATTTTGTGATACTTTGAATGGAATAAGCTTCAGAGGAATGGATAGTGATGAATTATTTGTATTGTTCTTAGCTGTGATACATACTGCATGTTTCCTGACCAGGAAATAGAAAAAAAAAGATTTTTCTATGCCCTTTGTATCCTTATGGTAGAAGGCTTTGGCAACTCATCTAGATAAAGCTTGGAGGAGATTCATGCCCAGCACACTCATTTGTCAGGATCTTCCCAGATTCAAATCTCTAAGTGGATAGGCCCTCAAAGTATCTACATGAAGATACCGTAGAATGTGAAGGAACTTATTCCAATATACTCTATAATCTTGAATATAAAGTCTAGCCAAGAGCCTTACTTATTATCAGACTGTTGCTTTGTAAAACAGCATGATGTCTACAACTTATTTATTCATGTTTGTGTATCACAGAATATGTGCCCAGATAACTGGGAAAATAAATATTCTGAATCTTATGTATTTCTCTAGCTATTAAATTATAATTTTAGCCAGATAGTGACCAGAGTTAAGAAGAAAATAAACTATCTTATAGAAGGTATAGAGTCTATTCCACTTATATTTTACAGGTTAGGTTATAGGAGATGTTAAACACAGGAGTCACTTTCCCCACCAAATGTGAGATATTTTGCAAGCAAAGAACAGTTCTTTCTGTAGTGATAAGGAATTTGTATGATGATTTTGCTTCACTGGGCTTATAATACACGAGAAAAATTGGCCTTCTGTGTGAAATAGGTTCTTTCACGTATTTTGTTCAATGCTACTTTCCACATATGGTGAACAGCCTTGAAATCAAATCATGTCTTAAGGAGAAGACTCATCTAGTGAGCTAACATACTTTCTTGGTGTTTGAGCTCAAATTTTTCTGAAGTTGATAAACTGCAGATTTTTCAGGCAGTTTACTTCCACTGGTGGAGGAAAATGCTCCTCAGAATTACAGACTCACTTAAGTTGAAAGAGACCTAATTTCAATTCCTCTGCCATGAACAGGGTTCCCACTCACCAGATCAAGCTTCCCAGTGTCCTATCCCACCTAGTTTTGACGATCTCCAGAGATGAGGCATCCAAGAGCTTCTCTGGGCAGCCTATGCCAGTGCTTCACCATCCTTTGAATAAGGAATTTCTTCCCAACATCTAAATTACCCCTCTTTTATTTTAAAGCCATTCCCAATATCAGAACAACATCCACTGAGCTGTGACTGGAACCCCACAAAATGTTTTGCTCATGAAATGAATCTTCATGCATGAAAAACAGAAATTCTCAGGGATGAACACTATTTGATGTTTTTTTCAAGAAGATGAAAATTTGGAAACTTTATTTCCACTTCATTCTTTTTCCTCAGATAAATGTCCCTCTGCATGAGTCATTTTGAAAGTCAAATTTAATTTTTTTTACTACAATATTCCATGTGCAGTTGACATACATAAAAACAAAGAATAATAAGAAAAATAATTTAAAAAAAAAAAAAACAGAAAACAAATGAAGAACAGCTTTTGTTAAAAGGATAAAAACTGAGAAGCAACAAGTTTCTGAATATAAATCTACTGTAGAACATGAGATACTACACAGAAACCAAAGAATAACTAAGAGACCTACATATTTATTCATTTCTTTCTTTCCTTTTTTTCTTTCACTTTCGCAAAAAAGTATGTATACTTACAGGAAACTTTATTTCTTCCGTTTTAGAGATTGTTTGTTTCATTTTAAAAGTAACCAAGAAATGTTGTATTCACAACTAAAAAAATTATCCCAGTGTTTTATTTTATTTTATTTTATTTTATTTTATTTTATTTTATTTTATTTTATT
>NW_024962253.1:4638693-4672973 GCF_019238085.1 Lagopus leucura
TTTTATTTTATTTTATTTTATTTTATTTTATTTTATTTTATTTTATTCTCATTACTGAGTGATAGGAGAAAGGCCAGGACCAGGTCAATTCACTTGGCAGGAAGAGTCATAACCTTTATGGCATAACAACTGGGAGAAGGGAGGAACCAAGAGAGACGGACTGAATTAGGCAGAGTTCATCCATACCATGTGAAATCATACAGTAGGCCATGAAGAGGGGAGAGTAAGTGAGCTGTGTGTGTTGAGCTGTGTGTTGCTGAACTGTACCTTTTAGGGTGCCTGTTCTATGCCCACAATCCCTCTAGTGCAAACTCTTTCCTTAACAACCTACGCTACTCCCCTGATGCAGCTTCATGCCATTCCCTCAGGCCCTACCACTGCCACCAGAGAGCAGAGCTCAGTGCTGCCCCCCCCTCTCTGGGTAAGGAGCTCCAGGCCTCCGTTAGACATTTCCTCAGCCTCTTCTGCTCTGGGCTGGACAAGCTAAAGGAGCTTGGCCACTTCTCCCAAGTCTTGCCCTCCAGACTTTCCTGCATCTCCATAGCTCCCCTTGGACAATGATATTGCCCTTTCATTGTGGTGCCCAAAGCAGCACTTAATGTTGGAGGTGAAGCTTCTCAGTCCAGAGCAGAATGAGACAACTCCTTCACTTGTCCAGCTCAGTATTGGGCCTGCTGCGCCCCACTGTATCTTTGGTCTTTTTTGCTTGGTTCCTGTGACTACATTACTACATCAGTTCCAGGTTCTCTCTTTTGTACATACAAATTTTCTTTTTTTAACTTATTTACTTCTCAGCCATTACTTACCAGTTTTCTATTCTGCTTACATTATTCTTTAGTTTAAGTATCCTACCTTACTTCCTTGTATTTACTCTCTCAAAATGTTTATTAGCTACAGCCATCTCCTGTCACCTTTCATTTTGTTAGGCAAAATACACTTAACTTTTTCACCTTCTGTAGTGCAGTGGATTCTTTACTCTCTGGTCTCTGTAGCAGTCCTTCTTTGTGCTTTCTCCTTTTCAATTCAGTTCCCATAGTCACACCCAATATTTCAGATGAAGTCAGAGTAGTACATTGTACAGATGACTTTGTTCTTCTCTGTATCAATCAGATATTAAAACTACTCACATTGAACAGATAGCTCACAATAATTGGTGAAAGACTGATATACCCAAGATTATTATCTTCATCTCTCAGTCCTATTTCTAAAAGCAAAAATTCTTACTATTTTTTTTGAAGCAAATAGCTTGGTTATTCACTGTGTTAAATTGATTTCAATTCTGCTGTACTCAAGATCATACAGTTATTTCTGTATGACATTCTCATCTTACTCTGTGATGATGGTGCCTACCATAACAAGTTAAACTAGCCCATTTCATCTCAAATATACAGCTTGGGTTTACAAAACTTTCTGTCATTTTCCTATTTGTGGTAAATTCAGATTTTACGGTGGTATCTTTAGTATCACTGAACTGTGGAAACATTTTGTCTGGTGGAACGAAATTAGTTTTGCAAAGGAAAGTGTGATTTGCACATGTTGAAATTTTATTTTTTGAGCATACAGAGTTGTTTAGACCTGATATCTATGAATATGTATAATCTAGATTTCACAATAAATTGTCTTAAATCAAGACATTATTCTCAAGCTTCTCATGAGAAAAACAATCTCATTTCCAATTTTTGTCTTCATTTTAAAAATAAGCAATTTTTCATTTATATCCACATGCACACAACCACTCTGTTACCTATTCATTACATCCTTAAAAGAAAACTAAAATTAAGCTATCCTTCAGGGTTAACAAAATGCAAAATCAACTCTGGACTGAATGAAGTGCAGATGGCCATAGTGAATTATCTGTAAATGGCCCATGCTGAAATATGCATATCTAATTTGATTCCAGTAGTGGTTCTTAAAGAAATAAAGTCTTTAGTGTCATCTTCTTCTATGCTTTTTTTTTTTTTTTTTTTCCCCCAAACTTAAGCATAGCACAGCACAAACATTTTCACAATGAACTCTCTTTCCATTCCTCTCCATCCTCATGCATTTATATCTTACCCATACAAACAGCACACATCAGGAATATTTAAGAAAATACTATTCAGGTAGGGGTAGTCTTTGCACAGCGGTCTTGCTTGTTGTGATGTGTTCGGCGTTCAGTATGCTAACCCTTCCTGGATAACCAATCCTACAGTACTTTCAAGCTTTCTGAGCCTGTAGTGCTGTGACTTGCAGCACATATTTCAGATTTGCATTTCCCTGTGAGCCTAAAAGCCTGGTGAGTTGGGGGTGTCTATTAACAGCATTTCAGGAAGACTTTTCTGATCTTTTAATCTCTTTAAATTACAGGATGCAACTCAGGGTCATGGTTTACTCTGAACATCATAAACGTTCCTGCTCTGGAAGGTACCTTCACTGAGTCATGTCCAACCCACAGCCCATGGGCCACATAAGGCCCAGAACACCTCACACTGAGGCCCACCCCCTGCTTCATGCCATCATGGCAGTGACTCTGCCTGTGTCCTGCCTACTGCTTAATCAGCACCAACTCAACATCGGTGTTCTGTTAACACTGCCTATAATGAAACCAGGAACATGGGGTGGAAATAGTGCAGTGCCACCTCAAATTCTGACAAATAAGTTTATGCATTTTGATACACTGGCTAAACACAGTCCTGTGAAAAATAGGCAGCCATGCCTTCCATTTTGACAAAGGAATTTGAGAACAGGTTTCAAGATTGCTGTAAAAACAATGTTTTTTTTTTGTTGTTTGTTTTTTTTTTTTTGCTATTTGCAACATCATTTGTAATCAACATGCACAAATTACTTGTGAATTTTTAAATATAACGTATAGAGTTGCAATCAAAAATTTGATCATGTCTCTTTACTAGACATTCATAAGCTCTCTCTTCCCAGACAGACATATCCCTCATTTCACAGAATTGTAGCCACTGCCACTGAACCAGACTGAGGCATTAGTTTCACAAAAACAGTATAAAATATTCCACTAGTTTTATGGCTTTGTTTTCCTTTTTAAAATGCTTTTTTGTTTTTTGTTTTAATAAAAACCATCAAAAATTAAAATAAGTTTTGTTACTTTGTATACATTAGCTATATTAAATAGGGAGGGTCCAAAAGTAATGCTTCCAATTTTATTACATTGGCTTCTGCCATCAGAGTAAATTTTGGGGGATGGCAGTAGAGACAGAACCTTTCCGCTACTACTTCATTAAGTGTGGTTGCTGTGCAATAGATAACAGCAGAGCAGCAGTCTGACAAAATGGCACCTGAAATAGAAGGGCATATGAAGCAAAAATGTGGAACTGAATTCCTCCATGTGGAAAAAATTGCATCCACTGACATTCATCAGTGTGCACTGGACTTCAATGGAGACCAAACAGTGGATGTGAGCATAGTGGCAGGGGGTTTCGTGTTTCAGCAGTGGTAAAAGTTTTCTAGCATGCCACCTCCACTGGTACAGATTTTAACAAGCAAAGCATGCAGGCTCTTGTTCACTGTCAGCAAAAACACATAGCTCATAGTTGATTATGTGAAAAAATAGTGTTTTGTAGATGAGAATTTGCTCCATCAGGCAACGCTATTGTGCTCTTTGAATTGGTTGTCTTTTCCATGGAAATAAAAAAGAGGCATTGCTTTTAGAGCAACCAATGGATATATAGTCCTTTTTACTCAATGCAACCCAGGCTGAAAGGTTGTCCAAAAGGTTGGACACCCATGCCTTTAGTCATACACCTTTTTCTAGTCAAATCAGCTTGTTTTGTGTCTGGAATTAGTATCACCAGATTACAGGTAATTGTTCACATTTGTTTGCAAGGCTAAGCTTTATGAGAAACTGTATCCTCATAAAAAGGATGAAGTTCAGTGATCAGGCAACTATTTTCTCAGGTGCAGCCAAAGTCACTTTTGTGGGAAAAATAAAATAAAATAAAATAAAATAAAAAGTCTATCAAAAGCCTCTGTCCTAGAATAAAATTTCCCAAGGTTACTCATATTTGAGAATAACACAAAATGAAACAATCTTTCAGTGTTGTCTCCTGTTCTGAGCTTAGACCATGCCTTGAGGAATAAGTAGTGATATACAAGCAGGTATGATGGTCTTCTTTTTTTCTTTTTTCTTTTTTTTTTGGCCAGTTTAAGAGGCTGTACATGTATTTAGTCAGTGAAAAGTGGGATCTTATTTGGAAACATTTATAGTAACAAAGAGGTGGTTGTGGTTTAACTCATCAGATTGCTAAGCACCAGAAAGGCACTTACTCACTTCCTTGTAGTTGTTTGTGTGACAGAATTGAAAAAATATAGAAGAGGAAGAACTTGTATGTTAAGAGCACTTTAATAAGAAAACAAAACAAAAATTAAAAAACACAATAATCAAATGGAAGCACTAAAAAGAAACAACTAAATGATGCATAGAGCAATTGCTCACATTATGCAGACAGATGCCCAGTCAAGAAACAGAAGCTCCTCAAGCCAACACCTTCCCGTTTTTTTGTTCAATAGGATATCAAACAGTATTATGGAACATCACTTTGGCAGTTTGGGTAAATTGTTCTAGTTCTTTTCTGGCTTCTCCTGCTTCCCCAGTCTTATTGCTGGCAACACGAGAAGCCAAAAAGTCCTTGACTTAGTGTAAGCCATGTTCAGCAATATCTAAAATCTTAGATTGTTATTAATACAATCAAAAATCCAAAATAAATCATCACACCAAATACTTTGAGGAGAAATAAATCCATCCTGCCTGAAATCAGGACAGAGGTATGCTTCATTTTTATTTTGTGTTACAGGATTGTACATTACAAGGAGGGAAGACTGATCTGAATCCATCCAGGTCTCAATGACTCTGACTGGTAGCTGAGACACAGCAGAGTATGTTTGCCCCTTTACTTCTACCTGGATGACTACTGAATCACAGAATCACAGAATCACAGAATTGTAGGGGTTGGAAGGGACCTCCAGAGATCATTGAGTCCAACCCCCTGCCAAAGCAGGTTCCCTACACCAGGTCACACAGGTAGGCATCCAGGCAGGTCTTGAACATCTCCAGAGAAGGAGACTCCACCACCTCCCTGGGCAGCCTGTTCCAGTGCTCCGCCACCCTCACTGTAAAGAAGTTCAGAACTTCCTATGCTGCAGTTTCTGGCCGCTTCCCCTTGTCCTGTCTCCACTCACCACTGAAAACAGTCTGGCCTCGCCACTCTGCCCCCCACACCTTGGGTATTTATAGACCTGGATCAGGTCCCCTCTCAGTCTTCTTTTCTCAAGGCTAAACAGACCCAGTTCACTCAGCCTTTCTTCATAGGAGAGATGCTCCAGGCCCTTCACCATCTTTGTGGCCCTCTTTGTGGCTGGACTCTTTCCAAGAGATCCCTGTCTTTTGTGTACTGTGGAGCTCAGAACTGGACACAATACTCCAGATGAGGCCTCACCAGGGCAGAGTGGAGGGGAAGGATCACCTCCCTCGACCTGCTGGCCACGCTCTTTTTAATGCATCCCAGGATGCCATTGGCCCTTTTGGCCACAAGGGCACTCTGCTGGCTCATGGCCAACCTGTCGTCCACCAGGACACCCAGGTCCCTCTCCGCAGAGCTCCTCTCCAGCAGCTCATCCCCCAGCCTGTACCTATGAATCTAAAGATCCATAACTGGGTCTCAGGGTAAATCTACTCCTTTACAGTTAAGGTGTAACTCCTTTTAATGTCAAAAGATATGTCATATGGAATTTTGCAATTTCAGAGGGGCTTTGTCAAAAACAAATGGGGTATTTTTATTCAATTGTCCTGAATTAGTATAAAAACGTAGAAAATTATTATAGTAAAATTATTTAATGAGATCAGATTAGTATGTGTAACGATGTATTTTCCAGTCAGAAAAAAGGCTCTTTTTACCTTTTTTTTTTCTAAAAATCTTTGATTACTCTTTTGATCCCTCCAGGAGCTTCAGTCACATCCCAAAGGCAATCTTTTCAAAAGTTTTTTGAAGGCAGAGAAGTTGGCCAGATTGTAAGTATTATTACTAAGTGCAGCTTGTATTGCCTTTCAACTCCATGACTAGCAAATATAATTCACATAAAATGGAATAAGGCCTGAACATGGTAATGTCTTCTAGATGGAAGTGCTGATGTTTTTTCCTCTTTTAAGACAGATGTAAAAAAATATTTTATCCCTTCAGATTTATCATGCTTTCATTGACCTGCATTGGAAAAAAAACTATGATTTAATAAGAAAATACACATTTCAGTATCTTCTTCTCTCCAATCTTTAAGTTTCAGATGCTCAACAGAAACTTGTTTGACTGCATAAGAGCCAGGGCTGTGATTCCCTTTCCTTGTCCCAGGCAGCTAGAGTTCAGTTAAGAACAAAACAGACATCAGTCAGATATTTAGTCTCATGTTCACCTTATTCTACCATCATCTAAAATATATATATATATGTGTGTGTGTGTGTGTGTGTGTGTATAAAATTGAAGTAATGATAACCTGTCTCAAATGTTCATCTACAGTATTATAATTTCTTCATTATCACCAGAAATAACTTTTAGGAAATATATTATTGATAAGATATGCTGTTATATATGTAAATGTGTAAGAAATAACATCCTAACAAATGATGCTCTGCATCATGAGGAAACAGAACGGAAAGATTATTTTAATCTTCAAAATTAACTTTACAGAGACTTTCATACGTTAATCATTTCTCAGTTGTTGCAAACTAGGTTGTAATACATCATAAGTGGAAAATGTAAGGCAGTAATATATTAAAGCAGCAAGACAATCAGACTAAAATTTATAAGATTCATTTCATCATTGCTTGCTCCATGTTCATGAGTAAGTCGACTTGTATTGCTCATAATCAGTGAACAGAAACAAGCATTTTGGGACACATTTTTAGATCAACCTTAGACATTTATTTTATAGTGAGATGATTCAAAGTTCCTAAAACCTGATATAACATGAATGCACAATTAAAATGTTATTAGCTGAACTAACGTAGCTGGCCACACGCATATAGTTCTGTTGTCGCTGCTGCACAGCCAAACAGAGGCAGCATTTTCCAAATAATTCTAAATGTCCCATCTCTTTGTAGAAAAAAACCTTAGTAGTTCAGCAATACTATAACTCACATAAAGCAAAATCACATTCTGAATTTATATGAAATAGTGTAGAAATCAACTTAGATATCAACTGAGTTGAAATATTTATGATTCAAAGATCTGACTAAAATCTGCTATACCAGTGTTCTCTACTTTGTTGGCTGCACCATTAAAGACAAAAATTAATATATTGATTGTGTTAATATCAAAATCTTCTATTTAAAATATATGAGTCAGTGTAACTAAAATATGTTTTGCATATTCTTGCATCGTTTTGCATAACTAATGTGCATAATGATGTTTTTTGAACAATATCTTGTAGATCCACATTATGAAGGTACACTAGTGAGATTACTGTGGATGACTCTCAGAACATTCCCTGAGATTCAGAATCTTTTTATAATATGTCAAATCACGACAAAGATCTTGAAATTTTCATGTAATTCTTTATACTCCTGGCAGATATTTATTCACATATCAACTGATTTTGATCATGATTTTCTTCATTTACAATAGTTTTGTATGAGCTGGTGAGTATCACCCCATCTCCAATCTCAACTACTGTAAATAGATCTCAAGTTCTGGAATTGCACTTGCACTAGTAAGTGAAGAGAAAGGAAAGGTTGCATTTGTCTATCCTTGCTCAATTTAGCAATATCATTGTGCAGTCCCCTATGTCACAATAAGCTAGTGTTGTTACTGTTACTTGCAAGGTAACACTGCAAGTTTTGTGCTCAAAGTTAACATACTTTTTGCAGCAAAAAAAAAAAAAAAAAAAAAAAAAAAGAGAGAACAGGATATTCTCCTTTTCTTCTTTTGTCCTTCTAAGGCTGTAATGAGGAAATATGGAAGTGACCTTACATTGTGGGACACTCCTTATAGTATCTTAATACAAATTTCATTACACTGAAAGTCTTGCAGGGTATTCATTAGAACATCCATAAAGCCTTTGTAGAGGCTTAATGGCTAAAACAAGCTATTGAAATTAGCCAATCATTCTATAATTGAACTCCCTATGAATCTTTTACTGCAGTAAGGTGAAGAAAGTTGCCTGAGGTACTGGATGTGTGCTTTAGTGCTTGGTTAGGAGCAAAATAAATAAATTAAACTGATAAAAGTCTTTTGTAATTGTTCTTTGGTGTATTTTGGACAGCCTTGAATCTTGAAGTTCAATTCATAATGGATTTTAAACTGGTATGTTCTCATTCCTCATGGAGATTTTCATTGAGCCATCCAACATATGCCATTTTACCAAATCAACCATTCCATGCCATGGAAAATGAAAAAAAAAAAAAAAACAACACAAACACATACTAAAACAGTCTCTTTCTCAAAGAACTTACAGCTAAATCCAATAAGGAACACCAGTTCTTTTAAAATTATGTGCTTGAATGACTACATTTTATATCCTTGATTCCCAAAAGGAAATTTAAGCTAAGTATCTCATTTTTGGTTTTGTAACACGCAGAGGGATAATTAGGTATCTCAGAAAAGTGATCTAGAAAAAGCTAAATTCTTAGCAGAAATCTGTCTTAAATTTGGCAATGAATACTTCTCAAATTAGTTACCTTCTCTAAAGCTCAGCTTCTTCACAAGAAGTTCAGGGATTTTTTTTTTTTTTTTTTTTTTTTTCAGGTAAATATGCACAGTGAATAGAATGAAAGCTTTTGAAGGTGTCTATCTCTTCTCACTGCCTAGAAGAAGCCTAGGCAACCAGTAAATCACATATCATTTGGGTTATGCCTATGTTAGCAAGTAATGAAGATCAAAAGGAGTGGATTTGTAGAGGTGCTAGAGAAGCTGGTGTCCATAGCCTGTGAGACTGTATGAATCCTTCTTTGCTTTCTAGCTCAAAGCTTGCTTTCTGAGGTATTTCTTGTGATAAGACTCTAGGAGATGAGAAATGGGTGTTGCTGTGTGGCAGTCAACATCACTGTGTGGACAATTTTACATTTCAAAGCATTTCTTTGGAGCTGTTTGCCTTCAGAAGAGATTGCTCTGGATTGTTTTCCTAGTGGAAGACCTAGCCTGTGACCAAGTAATGCCTGTTTGCTATAGGAGACTAGGGAATGATACCACTGTATCTTTGGAATGCAAGATACAAGTTGGCACCTCCCTTCTCCCTCTTATCTGCTGGCATGGTCTGGAAGATAGAAACAAAGGAGTTTCTGCAGAGATCCCAGAGACAGAAGTTGCCACTCCAAGGAGAGCTGACTCAACCACTTTGGATTTGAGTTGTCAGTCCAAAAAGAACTGACTTGACAACTTTGGACTTATAAATAAGTTGGTACTACCATTGAGAAGTCGCCATCATCACCATGGTCACCATCATCATCAACAGAACAATGCCCAGTGGCCCACCACTACAGAAGACAGAACTATGAACTACACTGGATCCATGGTGGTGACTATCTCCTTTTTGCTTCCTACAAAGACTCCTTGCTATTTCTTTCCCATCTTTTATATTGCCCTCCTTCCCTTCCCCATTACCCTAATTCATAATAGTGTCCGTCCTTCCCTTCCCCATTTCCCTGATTTGTAATAAACTGGTTAGACCAACATTTGAATCATTGTTTCTTAATCTCACGCTGGGTATACAAATTGCAAAGAACCTTCTCTCCCTCCTAGAAATTGGAAAGTGACAGAGGTCTGGGCTTACTTTTCACTGTAGGTCAGATCATCTACAGAACAATGGACTGACAGTCCACTTGTGGTTGCGTGGTTGTAGTACACTGGATCTACTAAAGGAGCACATTCTACAAAGTAGTTTCATCTGAGGGAAATTGGTATTACATTGAACAAAAGCATAGCAAGTGAGAAGAAACAAGTAATTTATTTGAGAAATGCACTCCTCATCAAAATCAAAACAAATAAACAAACAAAATCTCAAATGTAAATACATCTTTTAATAAGGCTAAAAATAAATCTTATCCATATATTCATAGCTATTGTTGATTTCAAGGCACTGTATATTATAATGAGTGCTCTTTTCTAGAGTTCCCCTTCCAAATTCAAAGCTTGATTGTAAAAGTAGGCAGATCTGATAGGCTTTTAAAAGGCAAAATAGTGTTACAACTGGCTTATTTTCATAAAGTTTATATTTTATTTTTCATAAATTTTATAAATTGGCTTATGTTTATATATACACATAATTGTAATTGTACACATTTATATATTTAAGGAACAGTTTTTGTAAATTGTAAATAATATATATTTACATATAATGAAGATGAAAGAGGAGAAAAGCATATCTCCAAAGAGTGGAAAATGTTTCAGGCAGACTTTGGTTTGTATATTCAAGCAGTGGAAGAATCAGAGTTGGAAACTACCTAACTAAGAATGTTTTGCAGCCAGAATTGCTTTTGTCCTGAGAAAAAATACGAGGCTCTCTTCCTGGCTCCCCATCCTCCATTTCGGAGGGTACAGGATAAACCCAGCATTTCATAGAGGCTCTGGAGGCCATAATAGTGTCATCAACATGTGGCTTAATGAGAGAAGGCAGAAGGTAAAGATTTGCCCAACTGAGCATACACAATAGAGATAGGTGTACTGACTTTCCAAGGGATAAAGATAGAAAAAAACATATTTCTTGCTAGAACAAAGCACCTTTTCCTGAACACTGGACAAATATTTAACAACTCATTAGAACATCATCACAGTTGAAGAAGAACATCACTATTCAAACATGTATATACAAGTTTGACAGCTTTGACTGAAGTTGATGTGAGTCTAGGCAGTATATAGCTTGGCCTAGTTAATTAGTAAAGTCTTCTCTAGTGTCTCGTCAGTCCTTGGCAATCATGAAAGTCTGGATGTAGGCTAAGATGCAGCACTGTGTGAAGGGGGGCTGAAAATATATATATATATCTTACATCACAGGTGAAATAATAATTAGTCAGAAATGTATTTCAAGCAGCAGTAACATCAGAACAGATTGTGCATGGTATTCTGTAATTTTCTATATGTTTTTAATTATTGTTAAATTATTAACAGTTTTTGTCCACTCCAAAAGCATTTGGCTAGAATTGAGCCTTTTGCTTTTATCTTTTCCATTTTTCCCCTACTTGTTCTAATCTAGATCCAGTTCCAACTGCTAACGCATCAATGTCAGAAACTGCAGTCAAGCACAGCCTGTCCCAAAATCCCAACCTATATAAACACGATGGCTCATTAATAACTTAAAAAGGATGATGACACTGATACTATTTACAGGGTCCTTCCAGCCAGGACTGCCAAAGTTAAGGAAATTAACTTGGAAAAATTGTCAACTGCTAAACATTAGTGTTTATCAACAAATCAATCAAACTTCAACTACTGTAAATTGTGCTTTTAGCTAAATAAAATATGTCCACAATGACAATTTATTGAGTGCCTTTTTTTGCTACTCTTGTGTCCTTGTATCTGTTTCAATGAGAGATAAAGAAAGAAAAAAAGAGTGAGGCAGAAACTCCTACGCTCCCCTTCTCCCCTTCCCTCTCTTACTCCCCTGACACCTGCCAAACCTCCCACAACTGCTGAGCTCTCAAAAGTTACAGTTCATCGTGAGACATGAGTGACAAATCAGAACTGCTGAACAAAATTCTCATGAAGTCAATTAAGTGTTAATTAGCTCTGACTGAGGGCACATGAGTCTCCAGCAAGCTGAATAAATGTCAAGGTGACGAGGTTGTGTACTAACTACTGGGTTTACATGCATGGAAAGCTTACACTTTAAGGGGTTCCTTTTTCCCCTTCTTTCTTCCTTGCCTCCTGTTTTCCTTTTATATCAGAAAGAGGCAGAATCAATGAGAATCAAAATTTTCCCCCACTTGCTCGCAGACATATTTGCTGCAAATTTTTGGGTAGTCTTGCTGATGGGGAAGTGACTTATTGTCATGCATGAAGGCTTTGGAGGGAAACAACAGAAAGAAACCGATGGGGAGGTATGGGGCAGAATAAGAGAGAAAGAGAAATAGAGAAAGGGATAGAAAGTAATTAGGAAAGTATGAGCATCAAAGTTATCTGACCTTATTCTATTGCTTGCTGAATTTTCTTATCTGAATGAAATAAATAAAGTTAATAGTAACTAATAACAGAAACAAACTAATACTTTATATGTCTATGTGATATTAAAGAAAATTTGGTTAATCTCTTCTAGGAATTTAGACTGTTGAGTCTTAAGAAGACATAGGTAGCAATTTAAAAGGAAACAAAAACTTGGTTGAAAACTAATGTGGTCTGCAGAAGATTCATTTAGGAGAAATAAGAAGCTGACAGTATATCTGCTCCCATGACATGAATACTACATGTAATATTATTTAAAAAAAAAAAAAAAAAAATCCTTCCTGCTGGTATTTTACAATCTACAGCCCTGATCTCTTAATTAACTTGCAGTAGGTCATTTTCAACATGAAGTTCATTGCATGGCTGAGGTTTCAAACAGCTGAGCCAGAAGAAAGGTGTGAGGAAGGAAATATTATTACATTTTACGGGTTCTCACAAACATAAGTACTTTGCCCAAGGTTGCTATATTGATATATGGCTAATCAAAAATACAGAAATTCAGGCTCAGTTTCAAAAGTCCAGACAGCTGGACTTGCAATATTGTTCCCACTGGGAAGATTTCTGAAGAGAACTAGTGATAGCCAAGTTTAGGTGGCAGACATGAAACTTTCAGTTGTGATCGGGGTGGAGAGGTGGCACAGTTACCAAATGAAAAAAAATGAACTTATGGGTTTTGGAAGATACAAGAAGTAGATTAATGGATTTTTGTTACAGATAACTAATGAGACAAAAGAGAGGAGGTGAGACCTGCACCTAGCTTGGATGTTCATTGAATAATCTTGCCTAAGTCATGTATTTTAGAGCCAATTTAAAATTGGCGAAGATACTTCCAGATACTTGCCAAAATCTTTTTCTTCAAGCTGACACACATAGGAAAATTGAAAATCATTTTTTGAAGTAAAAGTTTGATATCAACAGATGAAATGTAGCTTCAGTAAAGAGGAAAATCTTTAAAGTCTCAAGCTTGTGCTTGATGAATTTGCTCTGGTCTTGCCCATGCAAGAAATAGGTTCTAGTATTTCTGATGAAGGTCTCAGTTTTATAAAAAGATTGTTTTGACTTGTTCATCTGGATTCTTTTCACAGAAGTTCATAGAATCATAGAATGGCCTGGGTTGAAAAGGACCATAATGATCATCTAGTTTCAACCTCCTTGCCATGGGCAGGGTCACCAACAACCAGACCAGGCTGCCAGAGCCACATCCAGCCTGGCCTTGAATGCCTCCAGGGATGGGGCATCCAAAATCTCCTTGGGCAGTTCCAGTGCATCACCACTCTTTGAGTGAAGAACTTCTTCCTAATATCTAATCTAAACTTCCTCTGTCTCAATTTAAAACCATTCCACCTTGTCCTATCACTATCCACCCTCGTAAACAGCTGTCCCCCCTCCTGTTTATATGCTCCCTTCAAGTACATGAAGGCCACAATGAGGCATCCCTGGAACCACCTCTTCTCTAAGCTAAACAACACAGTTCCCTCAACCTTCCCTCATAGGAGAGGTGCTCCAGCCCTCTGATCATCTTAGTGGTCCTCTCTGGACTTGCTCCAAGAGCTCTGCATCCTTTTTGTACTGAGAGCTTCAGACCTGGACACAGTGCTGCAGATGGGGCCTCACAAGAGCTAAGTAGAGGGGGACAATCACCTCCCTCTTCCTGCTGGCCACCCCTTTTTTAATGCAGCCCAGAACACAGCTGGCCTTCCATGCTGCAAGCATACACTGATGGCTCATGTCCAGCTTCTCATCCACCAGGACCCCCAAGTCTTTCCTCATAGAGCTGCTCTGAAGGAGATCTTCTCCTGTTTTGTATCAATACCTGGGATTGCCCCAACCCAAGTGGAGCACCTGGCACTTGGCCTTATTGAACCTCATTAGGTTTTCATGGTCCCACTTCTCCAGCCTGTCCAGGTCCCTCTGGATGGCTTCCATTCCTTCCAATGTATAAATTCAACCACTCAGCTTGGTGTTATCTGCAAACTGCCGAGGATGCACTCAGTGCCATCATCTATGTCATTGATGAAGATGTTGAAGGGCACTGGTCCAAAGACCAACCCCTGAGGGACACTGCTTGTGATCAGCCTCCACCCTAACACGGAACCACTGTGATCACAACCCTTTGGATGCAACCAGCCAACCAATTCTTAATCCACCAAACAGTCCATCCTTCAAATCCACACCTCTCCAATTTAGAGAGAAAGATCTGGTGAGGGACCATGTCAAAGGCTTTGCAGAACTACAGGTAGACAACATCCATTGCCCTTCCACTGTCCACCAATGATAACACTCCATTGTAGAAAGCCACCAGATTGGTCAGGCAAAATCTGCCCGTGTAGAAGCCATGCTGGCTGTCTCAAACAACCTCTTTGTCTTGCATGTGACTTAAAATAGCCTCTAGGAAGACCTGCTACGTGATCTTCCCAGGCACACAGGTGAGGCCCACTACTCTGTATTTCCCCAGGTCATCCTTTCTCCCTTTCTTCAAAGGGAATAATGTTTCCTTTTTTTCCAATCACCGGGGACATCATTGGATGGACAACCACATCAGCCATCTCTCTGAGGATGGATATCATTCAGCCCCATGGATACAATGAATTTCCTGAAGAAGTCTCGGACTTGTTCCACTGTTACAGTGGGACAGAATCCGCTCCTCTCACCCACACCTAGGGTCACTGAATTCTGGCAGACATGGGGAGGGGCCTGACCACCAGTGAAGATGGAGGCAGAGCACTTACTGAGCACCTCAGCTTTTTCCATGTCTGAGGAAGCCAGTTCTCTGTCCTCATTTATCAGAGGGGGAACACTCTCATTGGCATGTCTCCTCCTGCTTATGTACCTGAAGAACCCCTTCTTGTTATTTTTCTTATCCCTTGCCAAGTTCAGCTCCATCTGTGCCTTGGCTTTCCTAATCAGGAAAAGGACCAGGAAGTTATCCTCAACAGACTCCAGGAATCTCCTGGATTGTCTGCCACCTGCTGTGCCACTATCTGGGTGGTTGAAATCCCCCATCAGAACAAGAGCCAGTGAGCGCAACACCTCCTGCAACTGAAGCAAGAAGGTCTCATCAACAGGTGGCCTGTAGCAGACCCAAACCACTAGATGCCCTTTACTGGACCAATCCCTGCTTTTCACCCATAAGCTCTCAACCTCATCATGGCTGTTACTCAGACACAGCTCCTCACAGTCTAACCACTTAACCACTTCTTAACACAGAGGGCAACTCCCCCTTTCTTCCTACCCAGTCTATCCCTTCTAAAGAGCCTGTAGCCTTCAATCAGAGTATTTCAATCATGGGATTCATCCCACCGTGTTTCTGTGATAGCAACCAGATCATAATTTTCCAAGCACATCAGGTTTTACAACTCTTCCTGTTTATTTCCCATGCTACACTCATTAGTGTAAAGGTACTTGATCCTGCAGGCACTTGAACTGGGCTTTCTGACACACTATTTTTCTAGAGGGGTCCTCCCTCAAATCTCCAAAAGAATTCTGAAGATTTCCCCCACCGCATCCTAGAGCGACATGAGAAGGTTTCAGACAGGGGATCAGCAAGATTACCTCTTCTGAAGAGTTCCCAAAAGATCCTACAGGACAGTTCTGAAGCTTATCCCCTCCATCTCCTCTAACAGCAACATCCCCAAGCCCTTCTCTGTCCCACTGACCTCCACCCATTTCCCTCATAAAAACTAGTTGAAAATTCTGAACTACTCGCTCCACCCTAGCAAGCATTATTTTATCCCCATCCCTCTTCATACCTAGTCTAAAGCTCTCTCAATGAGCCCTGCCAGCTCCTGGGCTAGGATCCAATTTCCCCTCAGAGACAGGTGAGATCCATCTGCAGCTATCAGGCCAGGCACTGAGTAAACCGTCCCCTAGGCAAAGAACCCGCAGGCAGCACCAACTTTTCAGCCACTTATTCAAAGCCCACGTTTTCCTAGACTGCTCCATATCCCTCACCACCCCAGAAGGGAAAGAGGAAATTACCACTTGTGCTCCCACTCCTTCAACAATTCGCCCTAAACCCCTGAAATCCTTTTTGATAGATCGCAGACTTCCCTGAGTGAAGGGTAGGGTGCTCAGTTTATCACTGCCTACCTGAACTATGAATAGTAGGTAGTAATCAGAGGAGCAAACCAGATGTGGGAGTTTTTTGGTGATGTCCCTGATGTGGGCCCCAGGGAGGCAACACACTTCCCTACAGGTCAGGTCTGCAAATGGGGACCTCTGTTCCTCTGAGCAGGGAATTGCCCACCACAATTACCCTCCTGTCTTTCCTGGCAGAGGCAGTCCCGAGGTATGGGGGTGACTGTCTTGCCCTAGGCTCCCTCCTAGGCAGATCGTCCCTTCCCTCTCCGCTCACTTCCCCTTCAATTTCCAGAGTCTCAAACCTGTTGCTTAGTGGGACCTGGGGAAGCAGGCTAGGCAGACAGGAGTGCACTCATGGTGCTGAGGCAGGACTCTTTCAACCCTCATCTTCTGTCAGGTCTGTCTGACTGAGCCAGGGCAGGGGGTCCATCACATTTCTGGGGGTATCTCCCTGGCACCCTTCTGTGCACACCAGTGAGTCACTCCACCAGTCAATCACACTCCCTGATGGTCCTTAGTCTCTACGCCTCCTCCTTGAGCTCCACCACCAGGCTGAGCAGCTCATCCACGCACTCACACCTCACACAAGTGAAGCTCCTGCCATCCTCCCCCTACAGAAGCAGGATCAGGCACTCTCTGCAGCTGGAGACTTGAACAGCTACATTTCTGGTCAGGCCTTCTGGGTCACCACAGTTCTCTTTGAGCAAGTCTGGTCATCTCTTGTGAAGACCATTTTTAAGCCTGTGCTCTTAGGGACTGCCAAGACCACAGCTGGTCTCCTAAACAAAGAGGAAAACAACTCTTAGGTGCCCTGTCACTTGACCCACCTCTCATACCCAAACCTGCAGTGCCATATGGGCAGTGTAGGCTATGCTCACACACTGGCTTAGGAGGCAGCAACAACCCAACGTGCCAGCTAGCTTAAGCCCTCCCCGAGGCTATTTAAAGCTTATCACCAAATGCCAAGGTCAAGGGTGGGTAGTACCATCCTCTCTCTGCTTGCTCAGCAGTCTGCCCACAAACCGCCAGCCCCCCAGCACAAACACAGCACAGTTGCTGGCTTCAAAAAACACTTAAAAAGAGATTTTTCTTGGCCTTTCTCACTTCAGATCCCTTGCCCTGCACAGTCTTATCTGCCCTGAAGGTGGTCTCTGCAGCAAATGACCAACGATGTGTTAGTAGGCGTTTAAACAGAGCTGCGACTGTGCCAGCTCCACCTCTGCTTGCTCATCAGCCCACCCACAAGCTGCCCTAAGGCTAGTCTCCACAGCAAAATAAATATTATCAATGTCAAGACTTCATGAAATAATTGAGTAGCTTCACAGTCAACGGTATTAGGTTTTATAAGCTGAGGATACTTTTTACATAACTTATCTGAGATACAGGTTTGCATCAGAAATAGAAGAAATTGACAAAGTGGAACAAACCACTACCATTTCAGAGGTCAGTTTTATTCTATCATGTAATTTGAAAAACTTCTGAGACACTGTAAGGAAGACAAAGTTGCAGTGTCAGATTCCATCTGGCATAGAGAATAAAATATCTAAAAAAATAAGTAGACATCTATTGAATCTGAAAGGAAACTCATTCTTGACTAATGAACATAAAGACATTATTCATAATTGGACTGTGGAACTCCTTGACACAGGACATAACAGAGCAGACATCATACGTATCAAGAACTGAGAAAAATCTCTGGACAAGAAGAGAAGATCTCATGAAATATCATGAAATATATATTTAGCTTTATAGTCTGAATGTTGGTATTGATTTGAGTTTCTTTTTAGGAGAAAGTATGCTTCATCTGTTCTTGCCCAAAATATCTAGATATAGGTTACTGGATTACACAATTATATTATGGGATAGCAATCCTCTGTAGACAAGTGTATAATGGTAAAATCTAAAGATTTTTTTTTTTTTTTTAATTAAAGTTTTTTTTTGTTTGCTTGCTTTATTTTTTTATAGCTTGCGTTTTACAGTTTAAATACATGGGACATTATGGATTCATGCTATGCTTATTGATTCAACTGTAATTATGGTAATGGTCAGCAAATATAGGCGTGAAGATGACCAAGTAGAAACTGGTAAATAACCTGTACAATCCCCATTAATAAGTGGGAATAACTCCACCTCAGCAATATGGCTTGGTCCAAGAGCCTCCCTAGAGTAACAGAAAGTTGCACCATTTTTTGACGCGCATAGCAAGACTTTGGCTGGTGCATGTTGCACTTCCCGTTGAATCCAAACTTACTGGAAAGTTAGACCATGTTACATTTTAACTCCAGATCATGTTCAGCTCCTAATTAGAGCAAGTTGTCTACCATATCTTGTCATGGAGCAGATTTTAATTGCTTGGGTGTATTTTTGCTTCATTTTCATTGTCACAATCTTTAACGAGGCTGAAGTGTTTTTAGGAATTCCAGATGTTGCTATTTAATTTTTCTTCCCTTCCCTACTCTTTATGTAACTGCCTTATAAACTAACATGAAAAGATCATTATAATTTTTGGATTAGGAGTATGAGATGTTTTAGAATATTTCTGTCAGTAATACCGCAAAGATAGCAGATGGCCTGTATTTTCTAGATTGTGCAGTGGAATATACCAGTAATGTTCCTACAAAAGAGATCAACATTTAGATTTCAAAGGGTATTAGGGCCTTTTTCTTCCTAAGATACATCTTTCTGGCAATGCATAGGAGCTCTCAAGTAGGTGTAAATTACATTTATAGCCATGACTGTAAGGTTCATTGACATGGTTAGAGAAATATAAAGTACTCTCAGTGAAAATGACAATCAGGCCCTTAGGCTTAGACAAATGGATGGACAAAATATCTGAGCAGTTTTATGCCACCTTTGCAAAAAGAAATCACCGGTTTAAAATAAAAATAAAAATAAAAAAATGGATTGCCAAATAAATTGATCTATTATGGAATAAATCCCAGAAACCATGACACAAATAAAAAAATAAAAACAAACAAGAAAAGTATTTACTATTCTCTCTCCTGCATGTTGGTGAGTGAATATAAATCTGATAGAAATCAAATAGGATAGCTGAATTCCAGCTGTGACTCATGCAGGGCCCTCCTATATGATAACGGCTAAATCACTTCTCTTACACATATACCAGTTCCCTGGTTTGCCCAGCTATAATACTGAGACGGTGGACTATATTTTTATTTTACAACACTTTATGCATAAAAACTGCTATATGAAGGTATTTTAATGTTATAAGAATATCCATCTACTCACTCCTGCTATAAAATTTAATCTGAACTATTGAACTGAGCTGACTGTTATATCAGAAATGTTAGGAGCAATTCTATGTCTATTTCACCTTCCAAATTAATATATATACAATCTATTTATTGTCTTCTCTTTCTAAATTACAACAGATGCCATTCAACTACCTCCTTTTATGAAAGAGCACAGTATTAATTCTTTTAACCCTGTTTTTTTTTGTTTGTTTTTTTTTTTTTATAAAATTGTGCACATCTTTATGTCCATGCCTACATTTGAAAGTATTGTAAGTTACACATCCTGTTTTGAAGGCATATCTCTGCATGAGTATATTAACATATGCTTCAGTGAAAGATCCTCTATCATTACACTTAAGTCACAATTAACGACAGTCTAACTTTTAATCATACATATATATGATTTACATATCTCTATCTTCTAAAAATAACTTCTAATGATGTAAAAATTTAAACTTTCTCTAACCTGATTTTGAAATAGTTAGAATTTTAAGGCATAGTGACATTTTTCAAAAGAAATACTGCAGTCCCACAATGGTCACTACAACTTGAAACCGAAATTCAACACCTACTTATGAAATATGTATATATATATATGTATATATATATATATATATATGTATATATATGTTACATATATATATATGTATATATATGTTACATATATATATGTATAATATGTATATACATATGTAATATATGTATTTCTTTTGCTTTGTTTGTGACAGTGACTTTTCTCTATCAACTTAAAATGGGAGGACTGTCATCTAGTGCCAGTACGTCCACAGCTATAGTGCTTAACTCAGAGCAAGTACAGAAGCATTTTCCTGTGATTCTGATAATCATTCATAAATTTAATTTCATTAATCTATATCTAGGCTATGTATTTGAAAGTACTTACAGAATTTTTAAGTCCTAGCATTCTTATATTCGGACAACATTTACTCAGTAAATATGCATCCTTCTTACAGAAAAATAATCTCTGTGTGGAATCTACTGCATTAAGTTTGTGCAGAAAGAATTCTGTTACAGTAAACTATGAAAGAAAAAAAAAACATAATGAAAAAAAGTAAAAATAAAATAAAAGGAGATCATTGGTATTGAGCCTTTGTCAGCACTCACAAAAGATCCCTCTTGTTCTTTCCATGGCTGTGCAGGATTTGGTTGATTGCTTCAGCCATTAATTCCATCTCAAGATTTGTCTCTGCTTATACTATATTTTTCCTAGCTGCTATTTACTGATGTTGCTTGTGCCAGCTGATGAGTGTGATGAGATTAGAATGTGATGAAGTCAGGAGTTTTTGATGGGGTAGAAAAACGTTGAACACTAGGAATTATTATGATGAACCTATTATACTTGCAGTGATTTCTAAATCAGGACATTGGCACAGGGCAATTATTTTACTATCCTTTAAGTTCTTCTCAGCCAAATCCTTTGTGGTTCTGTAATGAATATGATCAACAACACATTGAAAAGTAAAGGCATTTACTTTAAATAAGTCACATTCTTTTTATTCAAATTCATAGTAAGTTTGTGCTTATCTTCTTGCTGTAAAAAAGCCCGGGCATGGTGAAGCTATTTTTTCCTCAGTTGATTAATGGATGGTCTGCAGTATCTTACTAGTTTCATTTTTCTAGCTGAAGGATACCATATTTGGAGCTAAAGCTTTTCAAAGTCTTCTCCAGACTACCTTCATTCAAATTTATTTTTCTCTGGCAATACATAAGTAACTCTAAGTAACTTTACACATGTGAAAACTCCCGTGGTCATGTACTTTGAGCAACAGCACTTTTCTGTTTCAGTGTTTTCTTAGCCTAACCTACAGCAGCTGGTGAAGTGTCTTGTTTGTTTCTGTTTTACCTGAACTCTAAGCTTTTGTAAATATGGAGATTGGAGGTCATTTCAAACTGGGAAACAAGATGCCCTCGAATAATGGAAGAGGGTTACCTTAGACAGGAATTAGATGGCTGATGTATGCAGAACTATGTTGCCTCAGAACAAAAATATGGCAAATTATGGCACAGTGGAATAACTGCAGAAAGTGCATTGTGGGTATGACTGAGTGCTGCAAGAAAACTGAGCCACTGGTGTTTTCTGAGAGTGTAATTTAATTTCTTCCAGGTGCAAAGCTTGTTAGTAGACATCTTTCCTATTCTTCTCCATGATTACTTGTTTGTTCCTGCTTTCACACTAAAGGTCAAGATGAGATAGTACAAAGAACTGTAAGGTAAAAAAAAAAAAAGCAGAGAGAACATTTAAAAAAATACAGCCTTCAGAAATTATTTTCCTTGTTTTTCACTCATCTAGTCTACAACTAAGCCCTAAAAACATTCTTACGTATGTATGCATACATTCTTACACATATGTATGCATGCTAACAGGTATATTTTCAAGCAATGCTCATGGCATTAAACCCCCTTCTCTGCCAGGCAAAGTAATCAGATAACCATGGACTTCTATTGCTTCTCTAACTACAGAGCAGTGCTTTGTTTCAGTTGTTCCAAGAGCAGCTGCAAAGCAGAGAAGTGTCTTAAAATGCCATTTGTACTGAACGTGCTACATTTGTAATAGATCAGATCTTCAACACATCACACAGTGTAGCCAATCAGTCAAAAGCGACCACTGTCCCATTTGTATGTCCTTGCTTTGAATACTGCATGTAATTCTGGGCCCCATAATACGAGAATGATGTTGAGAACTTGAATGCATCTAGATGACAGCGGCAAAGCTGATAACAGGGCTGAAAGGCTTGTCCTGTGAAGAGAGGCTGGGGGTGCTTGGGCTGTCCAGTCTGGGAAACAGAAGGCTGATAGACTACTTCACTGCTCTCTTTAACTTCCTGAGGAGGGGCAGAGGGGCAGTAGAGAAGGCTCCACACGTTCCTTTATACATCTCTAAATCGGTTCCATGAAAAATTATGATTTAGAAAGCAAAAACTTACCTCTCCAGAAATATACTTTTTTTGTTTGTTTGTTTTGTTTTGTTTTGTTTGTTTTTTAACATACCTCATACAGAGCTACTGTGTAGAGGAAAAAAGTCAAAAAGTGCAATTAAGGAACAAGTTTCTGGGGGAAGGCAGAAGCAGGAATCTTCTCAGCTAGGATTGTTGCTGTAACATGGAACACACTGAAGGTAAGACTCAGACCACATTCTCACCCTAACCTCAAACTCAAAATACATTACCTCCCTCTGTGACTGAAAATATTTTTACATGTATTGATTTTATACTTACAGATAATCTTTTTTATTTAGGATTTAAAAATGCTATCTAAACAGAATGAGAAGGACCAACATACCAGAACAAACAAATGGCCCGTTCCACCCAGTATCTGGTCTCTAAGGTCTGCAGTGGGAGGCATAAAATCCCCATATTGTAACTAATTATGCATTAATATACCATGGGAGATTGTCCCCAGCTGCCTGTATTAGTAACTCATCTGAAACCTGAGTGCATGGTAAATCTCAAGAGAAAACTTGATTCTCTCAAGATTTTCAGTTTTAAGAAGTTTTACTAAAGTTCAGAGAGGCACATGAATTCTCTCTGTTTGTTTCTTTGTTTAGAATATTTTTTTAAACTCCAAAAGAATTATTATCATTTTTTAATGGGGTTCTCTGCTTGCGAGCTCATTCTCAAGATTTCATTGGTGGATCTTGGCTGTAATAAAGGTTAAATTTTACCTGCAGAATGTATAAAAGTTACAAACCACTCTTTTAATTTTGTTCTCTGTGTGTGATTCATTGGACTGAAACTTACTGAAAATTTTGTCAACAATCAGCTTTATAAAAGCTGTGCACATTGTCTGCATGAAAACCCTATTTTGATGAGAAAATGACTATTAATGAGAACATGTTCCTTTCTGGCATCAGACTTGAAGAGACACAGGTCATAAATCTCTTTGATCTTCTTGCAAAAAGCAAAAATCAAGAAAAGAAGCAAGTTCATTTTTTCCCCCTTCATTTTTTAAAGTTCCTGATTGAAACAATTCCATTTAGTAATCAGTAATTTATCATGCTTGCTGCCTCCCACCCCCTTTCAGTTATTCCTGTGCTTTTGTTTGGTTTTGATTCTTCATTTCAACAAACTGCAGAACCTTTTCAAATAATTCTATTAATTTCCCTCGGTTTCACAGGGGCAGAGGAGGAGATTATTTTTCAAAGAGGATGATGAGGAGAATAGTTTTTTTGTTTGTTTGTTTAATTTTGTTTCATGTTACTTATTTATTTTTCTTTTTAATAAAGGACATATGGAAGGTGGGAAATAAAAGAAAAAGAGAGAAAGAAACTATAGACATGAAATGTAAAGAAGAATCTTCGTATTCTAGTTCAGTCACTGAACTGCTGCCTTTCGTAGATGTGTCAATACTGCCATCTCTTGCCTCCTCAGCAGCGTGGGCAGAAAACTATAATGTAAGTTGAAGAATGAACGTACACTTGCAAACATACACACACATAAAAGAGCTAAGTTTTCCAAGAGAGAGGTGAGTGAATTTTTCCTGGTACATATTGCCGTGTTCTGAGAGGACTTATTTCTTAATTTTCTTCTTTCTGTTGATACATAGCTTCAGTGGGCTTGGATGACTAAAACATCAGCTAGAAATTTAAGCTTGCAATGTGAGTTACCTCTAGCCATTCTGAAGAGGAGAAAAAATCTATATTAGCCAAATAATGATGAAGTTCATCTTGTATATCACCCCTGCTGTGAAGATAATATGCATGTATGTAAATACACATGAAATATTAAGTTGTATATATTTCTAATATATGTCAAATATTATGCAAGCATTTTAACAGTAAGTCCTTAGTTTGGTAAATCTACTGAAATAATTTCCAAAGACAGAGATTGTATGCATACATATGATTATGACAGTTATTCGGCTTGATAGGTCATGGAGCATCATGTTGCATAAATGCAGTGACCAATATTTGGGGCTTTATGACTATGATCTATAGCAGAATTATTGTTTCACTGAGATAAACGCACAAGAACTGCATAGTCATTTGTCAGTGAGAAATGCTGTTTTCTAGGCTGATGCAAACTACATACCAAACTTAAAGTCCCAGCTCTTCGGTTTTAATACATTCACAAAAAGGTTCAATTTTCTTCTTCTTATTTTTTTTTCTTCTTTTTTTCTTTCCCTTTTTCTTTTTCTTTTCTTATTTTCTTTTACTTTTTCTTCTTTTTATTTATTTATTTTTCATTACTATTCAGTGGTATTAGTTATAGCAGAAATGTGCAGTATTCCGAAGTGAAAATCAATGAAACTTTCACATAAAGTAAAATTGATTTCTTAAGTTGGATAGGACAATTTCTGAGGCTTAAATGCATATCAGCACTCAAGTGATAAAAGAAACACTGACATTGGCGGGTTTGTTTGTTTGTTTGTTTTGTTTTTGTATTATTGCAACTTAAATTTTATTTCAAAAGTCACATCAGTAATGACATTATCTGGACCTACAGTAGGTCTTACTGTTTCTGTCTAAACACGAGCAGTTGTGCACATATACTTTGATGATTTTTTTTTACTATTCAATTTGCTTAGAATATATTTCAGAAAAATGTGTGACTATTGATAATATCATGGAGTAATGGATGAAGGTTACTCTCCTCTACATTTCTTGCTGATCTTTGAGGTTGCTTAGCAAGCACTGTCGAAGAGTAGTGCATTAGTTTAGCTTTGAAATGCTGCCCAAGCTAAGCACAGTACCAGTATTTTATTATTCCCTTTGCTCATAATTATTTTTTAAACTTTTTAATTGAATTTGAACATATATAGGGTATATAGTTGTGTGCATCTGTGTGAAGTAAGATGATAATTGAAGTCCAAAAATACCAAACGTGGCAGTTGTCTTCACTGCAGAGCAAATGCTTTATCAATGTGCCACAGGTGTACAGCACCAATGCAGATAAAAACATATAGGACCTCTGATGACAGCTCTATGTTCAAAATACATTAATCACTCAAAGTAAATTTGTGCACCTGTTATGCACTGTAGGTGTTTCACTTGCTTTGTTCCAGAGATATTAAAATAGCTGATTTTTTTTTTCCCTTTTTCAGTGTGGTTGGTCCAAGAAATACACAGGATATTTTCGTACTTGGTGTGACTTCTTGATCTATCACATCTGCTCCACATACTCCAGTGTAGTCACACTACTCCTCTGCATAATGCACAGATGTGAAACAAATAATAGGACCCTTTTTTGTTCCCAGGGCTAAAGTCCACGTTATGCAAAATAGCAGAATTCTCAGTTTTGTGAATAAGGTATGTTGTTCAGTTCATGTGATGGAAACCCCCATAATTATGTATTTTACTCAGTGAACTGTTGTTTCATTTGCAGTCTATCAGTTCTGAGCCCTCACAGATTAATTGCAACCAGATAGGGTTCAGACCAATCTCAAGAACCAAATTCCACAAAAATAACAGTCTTAGGATCTTTTTTTAATCAAATTGAGTGAGAGCTAGAGGACAACTGTATTACCAGCTATAGATAGTTGAACTCATATAAAAGATAATGATATAGGCTCCTGATTTTGTTTGTTGTGGGAGGAACAACCTTGATTCTGCTGTCTACACTCAGCAGATTTTGTTCGAAAAAGCACACGGGTCACTATTAAACCGGGTGGTGACATTTGTGCTTCCTGATCAATGGAGAGGTGGTGAATTACCCCCCGGACACATGAACCAAACTAAGATTTGTCCATCGACTTAAAATACTTAATAGCTATAAGTATTTTTTCAAGGCTCTAGATGCAAGATAAATAGTTGATGAAATAGTGTTCAGTACAGTTTGTCATCAGCAATAGGGAGTACATTATTTTCTCTCGAGCTCTTTAAATTCATCTTTTCTTTTTTGCTTCACTGATTTAACTATTTCACCTCCAGCAAGACAAATATATAAATAAATCAGTAGTTCATACTTCAACATCATCTTTACCATCAAAAAACATGCAGGTGCTCCTCAAACAAAACAAGGACACTTCTCAGTGCATGATACCTCCTATCTCAGCACTTGAGAATTATTGTGTTTTCTTCAATGCGGTGTTTTTTAATGAGAATTCTCCTATCTGATACAGATCTGTGAATTATTCTTTATTTTTTCTTTTTTTCTCTTTACCACCCTCCAGCATGGTCTGTTGATTTTATGTCAGGAGCAATACAATGGCAATGAAACTGACTAATATCTTAAGGTTAGTTCAGATTTATGCAAGAATTATATTTACAAGTACTTCTGCAAACTTGTATGAAGAAAAATTCCAAGGAATATGTACAGAAGTCAGATAGTCCAGGGCCAGAAGTTTTGGAACAACTCCTTATTTGATCATGAGATCAGCAACGTACATCTGTTTTTCAGTAGCAAAAGTTATATCAATCCTACTGCTGATTCTTCACAATGTGGATTATCAGACAGCCAAAACAGTTAATAGGTGAGATTAAAGCAGATTAAATGTTCTTTCAAATCTCCACATTGTCTTCTGGACCTGGGTGATTTTCTCAGAGCTAGATCTACATCCTCTTACAGGATTTAGAAGGCATTTATCCACAGAAGAGTAAGGGACAACGAGTATCATCTTGATTTTTTTTTTTAAGTTTTATTTTAAACAACTCTCAGTGTGACAAATATCCTAACAGCATAGGATGGCAAATACCAGATGGAAGCTCTCCTTCATATTGTGTATGTTAGTCTAAACACATACATTGTAAAATGCTATGCACACACAATCTCATTATCAGAATGAGGTAACTCAGATAGCAATTTAAAAAGTATTTTAAAAGGACAGAACAAGATATGTAATATTTTTTCCTTATAGCAAGTAATAAATTTAACTTTCTTCTTCACATTACTGTCTGATGTGCATTATCAGTATTTGGTTTGTTTTCAGAGAGATGTAGATTCAGTTCAAGTCAGTGATTAACTAAAATGTCCTAATATTCTTAAGGATGTTTCTCCATAAAACTTGAAAAAGGATCCTTAATCTTACCAAACTCCTCTATTTTATCTTCTACTCATAAATTACATTCCCATCTGGAGCTGCATCGGTAAGACATGTTATGAATTCTTTTACAGGTAATTCATTCCTTTCTTTTCAGTGCCTTTGTATGAATCTTTTTCAGAGTCATTAGACTTCTACTACCCACTTGAGGAGTTTCTTAAGAATCCCTTTAAAATCAGAAGTTTTGGAGTGTGTAAGCAACCAAATTATTTTTCTGCCTTCTCTTTCAGTTTTCTTTCATGATGTTTGCTGTTTCACCCTTGAATGTTTGAACTTCCTTTTACTCCCTGAACGTATGCCTAGAGTCACACTGAATATCACAACAGCACTGACACTCACTGCTATCACTCAAACTAAATTTACCCTTACAGGCTAGTATAGAGTATCTCAACCAGCTTCCCTACAGAGTGCAAATGCGCAGGAGATTTACTGCTTTAGAGGTTTCACAGATAATATTTTGAAAGTTTAAATAGTGCTATGTTTTTCTAGTAAGTCCAGGTATATTTTGAAAGAGACAGGTAAAGCCAGACAAGAATTTTAGTAATCTGGGTTCCTTTTAAGAGCACAGAACAAAAGAAAACTTACAGGGGAAGAAGATAATTTTTTTTTATGTCTCTTTAGCACAGAGAATTGTCTCTCCTAAATTTCTGGGCTAGCGATAGGTACAGCTAATAGTGATTTTTAACAAAAAGTCTCAATGCTTTCCTTTCCTGATTTTTAATATTACAAGCAAGGATTCTTACTAGTACTACAGCAGTTTTGTGTTACTAGCAGAGGAGAGCGAGGAGAGTTAAATGTCCCCAAAAGGTTATGTAGACCAGACTCATAAGTATACCCAATCTGATAGGGAGTATCAAACTTGAAATTTCCATACTAATAACCTTAGGCAGGTTTTATATCTATGTTAGCCATGTTTATCATTTCTTTTTTGTTTGCTTGTTTTTGTTTTTGTTGATTATTTATTATGCATGCTTAGATATGCTTTTTTTTTTTATGACACATTGGGAATATGGGTCATTCCTGACATCTCTTTCTTCACTGCCTGATAACACCTAAAATAAGTTTTGTTGGTTTTTTTTTCAGAAGTTCTGTAGTTTAGTTTTCACTGGTTCTTACAGCTCATCCCCTAGCATTTTATCATAGCTTTGAATTTTTGTCACTTAACTTTCCTTTTCCTTATTGAAAAAAGAAAAAAAAATAATCAGATTTTATTTATTTTCTGTTTAATCTTTTCTACTGTGCTAAGGTTGCTTTTTATATGGCACTGAGAAAACCTTATTTACAAGTGGTAGCACTGGATACACTTTAGAGCTAAGCAGTCTCAAGAAGCTTTTTATTTTTCCACACACCTATACACAACATTTTATAAGCATAAATATGTACATAGCTGCATCTGTATATTTGTATTTACGTATATACTGTCTCTTTAACTAGAGAGTTTTTGTAATGATTTAATGATGGGTGTTGATGGTTAGAGACTGTTTCTTTCTCTCTTAACAGTATGAATAAAGCAGTAGGGCATCTGTGAAATACAGTTCTGTAAATCTCAGAACAACAAGGGTAGTTTGTGTGTTTCCTTTTGCCCAGAATCTCCCATTTGTGTTAAGCAAATGTTTTATTTATTTGCTTGTGTATTTTTTCCAATTCTTTTGGATATTGTAGACTTTCTTAGTGTGTGTCTTATTGTTTTGTTTGAGACAAGGAATGGCTGAATGAATTCAAGTAAAATAAGAGTCTGTTCCTCTCTAGCGTGTTTCCAAGTCATGACCTTGACCCAAACTGATCGTTCATGGAAGTTTACAAAAATTACACTCTTTACTACCTGCATTTTTGAATTTTTCTGATTTAGGAAGTAGAATGTAGTACCTGGATTCTCAGGAGATGGCTCTATTTCTGAGACGTTTTCAGTCCAAATTTTCAGACTCAAGGGATTCTATTAGCTCAGATAAATTCTGAATAAATATCCTTTGGGTGTTTGTCAACTTTTATCTGAACCAGAAGTATATGAAAGTTCACTCATCTTTTGACAAATCATTGTGGCATGTGATATCATATCCTTTTCAAAGACTGGAGAAAGGGCACCTAAGAGCTCACAAAATGGGCAGGAGTTCATGGAGACATGTGCTCCTTTCTAATCCTACAGAATAATTCTTTTGTACTTCTAATGAGACAACTGCATTGTTTTCCAAACTGCTCCTTTGATTCCATTTCGACATGTTCCTGTGAAAAGGATTAATCATACATTTAAATGCCTGTGAGGCTGGAGTTCTAGAAAGGAGTATAATTGTTGTACTGGACAAAGCAAAACTCACATTTGATACATTTAATAGTGGATATTTGTTCTTTATAAAGGACAGAGAATATAAAACTCTAGCTTGAACTCATGCACCCACAATTTTAATTTTTTATTCTTTCCAGCTTGAAGATATAACATCCCCTGAATTCAGCATATGAAACCCCCAAATAGTAGCTGTATTTTTGGGATAGGTGTATTAATCTGAAATGTACCTATCCCTTCACAGTGAACTTGGTGCAACTTTACACCTCATTGGTCAACCAAAAGCAGCCATATTTCCCACAGTCCCATGAAATAAAAAAATAAAATAAATAAAAATAAAAATCAATTGCTGTTGCCAGGAATTCAGAAGTATGCAACTGTTACCTGTGAAGTGACTAAATGGGCCACATGATACACCATTTTGACTGGAATGAAACTGATCACATTGCAGCAACAGGGAAGTAAATTCTTCATCTCTATTCCTTCTGAAGACATTTTTGTGGAAAGAAGGTCTCATATCATTCCTTGGATTTTGTCAGCTGCCACCTCCCAGATCCACAAGGCCAAGGCCAGGGCATCAGTGCAGTCATTAAAAAGAGTTGACGCTGACAGAGCAATGTGTTTTCGTTGATCCCAGCATAGACTTCTTTTGGACCGTGTTTTATTATTTTATTTATTTATTTATTTATTTATTTATTTTATGCAGCTGTCCCTGGGCAAAAAGGATTAATGAGCCACAGAGGATGAAATCTTTTGAATATGAAACACAAAACATCATATTTAAATATAATGAATAATAAACACACGAGCAAATATTCTTCTTCTCTCTTTCAATTTCTCTCTGCTCAAGCTGCTAGTCATCTTATCTGGTACCATAGCACATTAAAACAAACAAAAAGAAGAATCTGCACTTAAAAAACAATTAAAAAAACCCATAGAAACCCCACAACCCAACCCCAAAATAATTGCTTTCCATCCTGTGTCATTTTTTAATTAAAGATAGCAGCACTGCAATCTACAATATATCTGGAAATTATTAGAAACCTTTTCCAGAGGCAAAAAGGATCAATACCTCTTTGTCTCTGTGGCATAAAACATCACAGTGTTACTTCTTTCCTGCTGGCAAGAGAGAAAGTAGAAAGACTCTAAAGATGGGAATAATAGAAGCAACAAAGGTTAGAGTCATGTGCCAGGTCAAATAAATATACTTTTTATTTTGTTTTTATTAAAAAAGAAATAAACAGGCTGGTTTGACTTATCCTTCTTCCATACCTGATTTTCCATTCATGTGATCAGTTTTGCTTCCCTTTTGTCAGGGACACAGTATGTGGAGCTACTGAATCACGCCTATGAAAAAAAGATATGTGACTGAGGGTTAGAAGAGGAGCTTGAAAGTCATGTTCAGGCTTTCCTTCCTGACTTCTCCATAGATGCACTTTGTGACATGGCTCAGCATTCTTGGAGCTGAGAAGATGGAATTCTTTAATTTTTCACACTGGTGCTCACAATTGCTGGAGAGTAATTTCTTCCTGGCTGTACTTCCCTGCACAGACTGACTTTGTCTTTTACCTTTTGCCTTCTGAAGGTCAGTCAGATGTTGCTTGTACTCAAGGCCGAGTGTTCCACTCATGGTAGAGTTTAGAAGCATAGTCCCCCTCTCAACCCAAAGGTACCACAGTTGAGGTTCATTTAAGTCATCCTGTTTTCTCCATATCACAGTGGAGAGGAATAGAAATTTATTAGCTGAAACTACAAATAAGTCATTACTTAAGGTGTCTGATATTTCCTCCTTGTATTAAACAAGCAAACCAAATAATGAAACATTAGGAAAACAAAAAAAAAAAAAACCAAAAAAAAAAAACCTCCATACACTCCAATAAAGGAAAAAGAGAAAACAGCAGAGATGATGATGAGCTCAGATACCTGCACTAGAGCAATCTGGGATTAAACTGTACCTCAGTTTCTCTATATATAAACTATAACAATAGGACATCAACAACACCATATGAAATTGTTGACACTCACTTCTTTGTGTGAATGTGTTATCTGCTTAGACAGAATAACTCACCAAAACAGATGGCAAAAGGAATATGTTTTCTCTGTACTTTATGCTGCCTATTTCCAGCAGGATTTTGTAAGTAACCACATTTCTTTTTTTCTGAGTTGCAAGGCGAGGATCAGATGGGACATACCTACCTGCACTGCTAGGAATTGCTCCTAGTCACACAGATGTATTTCTGAAAAGAAAACCAGTGTTGTTGTTTCAAAAGACACCATCTTCTAGAAAGTCCCTGTTGGATCTATAAGCAAGTGCGTTGGGGAGCATCCGACAATTCATTTATTCACAGATTCTAAGAGTGAAAGTTTTGCATTTGATCATCAGGACTGTTCAGTGTAACATCAGTTTCCCTTCCTCTACTTTTTTTCAGCTGTTCAACTAGAATATATATATTCAGAAGAAAATAACACCAGACGCCAAATTTTCAGCTTCGTGTTTGATCAGAAAACATTGTAAAGGAGTTTCTCTCATTAATTAATGTTCTGTTGAAAATCATTATGCCTAATTGCTTTGGAAAAATTTATCAAGAAAGAAATTCACTGAAGCAGCTAACCTTGCTGTCATGGATTTGGTTACCCTTCCTTTTCCCTCATTCCTGGTCCTCAAGATTTCAGCAAATTTCTCCCCAACTCTCAGCTTCCTGGTGAATTTTCTATCCCTTCTCATTCGTGGGGTGTGACAGGATAATAGCAGCAATCCAGTCCTTATTGTCTGGATCTGTGGATGAATGGTGCTGTATAAGTGTAAAGTGTTATTATTATTGTAAGGAAATAATAATGCTAATAAAACAAAATGAATCGAAGTCTTGTCTTCAGATGGTTATTTTAGCAATCCAGAAATCTAAAGCCCATGAAATAGACAATTAAGAGGGGTTAGATACTTAATATCAGTCGTTGTGTTTTGGTAGAATTTTGCAATAACACAGCTGCTATAATAATACGGATTTTTATTTCTCCTTATAGAAAGAAAGCACTTTGTTTTCAGAGAAGCTTCAAAGTCCTGCCGCAGAATGCAGAACTTTGTGTGAATGTGCGTGTGTGTGTGTGTGCAAAACTGCCTCTCTTCCTTTGCAACAGCTCCATCTTTGGGAGAGAGGAGGAGAAACGTGTTCTTTACACTGCTTCTGCAAACAAAAGAAACATCAGAAATCTTATTTTGCTCACGAGCATCTTTCTTCCTCTTTACCACCTCCCCACACACCCCCGCCACCTCCCTTACACTGCTCTTCATCGGTTGGGGAATTAAAAGCAACAATACCCCCCTGCTCTCATTTCTGACATAACTAAGGGCCAGAGACTCATTTAATTAGTCTCTCTCGTGTGGCTTACAGCCCTGTTCAAGGCAACGTTTACCCCTGGGTTTCAGAACTGTTGCTTAGCCAGTGATTTTTTCCCTTTTATTATTTTTATTTTTTTTTTGTCAGGAAAATGTGGTATCTTGTTAATGGCTATTGGGGATCCTATGGTTAAATCATAATCATAATTGTCTACACTAATCATAATTGTCTGGTGGTTGCACTGTATGTCCCTCCCTGCTGTCAGTGTGCAGTCTCCTCCTGCTCCCTTGTATTGTGTGCTTACATTGTAATGAGCTCTTCCAGGCATGCAGACATTTCAGGTTTTTTGTTTTGTTTTGTTTTGTTTTGTTTTGTTTTGTTTTGCTTCTGTTGAAGAACTGGGCCTGGATCATGGAAAAATCAGGATCCTGTGGGAGGGACAACTCTGTGTTCTCAAGATCGTTGTCCCAGAACTCTTCCATAGGCCTAACCTTTTTCTCTTAATATAGGTCTAGCTGAAAAGCAGAAGATACAGACCCTGAATTAAGCATGTCTCTTATCCAGAGAACACTTTTATTTACTGTGCTACTTTTAACAATGTTTTCTCATGAATCTTTCACACCTCTCTTTACAGTGGTCCATTTTCAGCAGAAGAAATGACATATCCCCTCACTCCTCATAATACTGAGGAGTATTACATGGTCTGGGACAGTGGGAGCAGGAGATTGCAGGCTTTTACTTGACATACTCTTGAACTCTTCCTGTGTTCTAGATGAACTATCTTCATTATTTAGACTAGTTTTCGGTGGTCAATTAGTCATGAACATCCCCCTCTTGTCCATGCAGCAGTGATCATGAAATGAGTCTCTTGGAGAAGGACCTGATCCAGATCTTCACAAATGCACCATCTACTCATTTTGCTGCATGTGAAGCCAATGAAATGAGGTTCTCCAGGTGACATAAATCAACATCTCGGGTCCTGATAAGGCATTGGTACTAAATTGGTACTAAACGCAAAAATAATTAGACCTCTGGTATGTAAAAATATATATAAAGATAAGGTGAGAACTGCAAAGCTTGAAGTGAAAAAAGGATAGGATTTAATAGGATTTACTATGTCCAGTTAGTACTGGAAGTTAATTAGAAGTGAACAAATTGAAATTATAAATCTTGAATTGTGAAGTTCAGGGCCAAC
>NW_024962253.1:4683758-4838276 GCF_019238085.1 Lagopus leucura
AAAGAAAACAAAGGAAAATGAAAAGGTTCAGATGATGGTTGTACAAAAAAAGAATCAGAATAGTTCATACTGTGTTCAATATTACTTTTAGGCTATTATTTATTTTATATTCTTTTGCTGTTTTTTTTTTTTTAATGAGTAGGATATATTTCAGAACTATTTTTATGATAAAGAAACAGAGAAAGAAAGAAAGATATGTTTAAAACAACTAGTCTGAAACGGGTGCAAAATGCTGCAAACCCATCTAATTAAAAATGAGGTTATTAGTTTTTAGTTACACTGCAGTTAGAGATACTGCTACAGAGAGTGAAAGCACATTTCAAATTGTAGTAGGAATTGCATTTTATGTGGCATTTTATTTTATTTTAATGGGTGCTTCTAATTCAAGAGACGAAAATTTCAATTATGAGTTAAAAGGGACTGACTGCGGTTTCTCCCCATCTTGGAAGGAAAGGAGACTACTTTTCACCATTTTTGGCATTGCACCAAGAACAACAGTACAGACATGTGCCTGACCATAAAAGTCAGCTGCCCAGATATTCAAGAAACTTGGCAGTGTTTGACGTTTATATATTTTCTTTTCCAGAACAATTAATAATAATTATTCACTTGTTTTGAAAGCGTAGCTATGAATATAATTCTCAGTATGATTCCAGCTGTTTTCCAGTAAATTTACAACCCAATTTCAGAGCTATTGTGCATGATAAATGCATTTAGTAATCTCAATGTTACCTAAATTCTCAAGTAACTTTTAGAAGTTTATTACCAAGTTGTGCAAGTTTGAACAAGTTTTTACTAAGTTATAAGTACTGACGCAAGTATCTGTGTCTGAAGCACACTGAGGTATCTTGTTTTTAGAGTGGAAGTTCTTGTGTATGAAACGTGAGTGAAATCTTCCTGCCAATCAAGTCACTGAGTGAGTGGAAATCTCTTTGGTTTGAGTAAGATTGTGTTCTGCATTTTGTTGGTTGTAGAGCCTTAATCACACTAGCAGTGTGAAAGTTTACTCTGAAAAGAAAAAACAGTATATTTCGGGAATGAATTGTTTTATATTTATCTATTCAACAGAAAAGAATTCATAAATTATAATTTTTTTTCCCCATTATATATTTTCCAATCCACATCTGTGCTGGAGTATAATAATGGGCTATTTACTCCTATAACAAGACCAAAACCTAAAAATAAACTCTAGTATAAAGAGCAATATACAGAACCTAAACTTTTGACCAAAGGAAAAGGTAAAATAACTTTACCTGCATATAAAATCGTATAAAATAGTCCTGATTCACATCTCAGTTAAAAGCAGTCTTTTTGGAAGTTCACAAATACATGCGTTTAACTTGTATGACTTGACTAGATGTAGATATGTACTTTTTTAAAACTGCAATCTTTGTTTACGGAGAAGTATGCAGGAGAGAAGTGTGGGAATATTTTCCATCACCCACAGCTGTCAGCTCACAGGGTGAATACAATCTTTAGTCCAATTTAAGGATAAAGCCAGGGAGATATTCCCCAGAGTGAAACACAATAAGCTTCTTCTTTTGGTATTTGACCAAATTAACTGCAGCCTAGTCCAAAGGATTTAATCACTATGCCTACAGTTGTAAACTAAACAGTGCCAGAAAATATTCCTGGGCTTTGGAGTAAATTGTCTATGAATTTAAATAGTTAGAGTTGTCCCTAGCACAGTCTTGGTGTGGGTAACCATCACATCCCCCAGTAATTTCTGGGAACAATTCAGGAAACAGCATGGGCCGAGGATGACATGGATGTGGCCGCCCATTTCAGGAGGTTTAAAGATTTATCTAACAAGGAGGTGGACTGATTTATGCCAATTTGCTTCTACACATGAAATCAGTTCTGAACATGCATAATTTACAAGTATAGATATGGCTTTCGTTCCTGCATCATATATTACATAATATCACAGATACAAACTTGATATAAAAAGTAAATTAAAATTGGAATGAGAAGTTCAATTAAACCAAGAACACTTTCTCCAGATTTTTGTTTTGTAACAGATTTAAGTGGGGAAGCATTGTCTACTTGCATCCATTTTGGCTCAGAAAATATTATAAAATTAAGAACTTAACTGTGAATTTAAAAGTATAACTCTATCCCAGTTCTAATTAGCAGAGATTCAGCAAGTTTAAGAAAAAAACTCTGTAGCATCTGTCAGTTGCTCACCACGCAGTACACTTACATGCACATACACACATAATTCAGTGAAAATAAACAATACGTAACACTTTGAAAAGGTCACTCAGTCTTCTTGGTGCAGACACTTGGCTCCCTTTGTGACCAGTTCACAAAGAGCAGTCTTTCTAACTTCAGACATTTAAAATGCTAACCTTTATGCTTTAGATTCCCCACATCTCTATCGACACACTCTCCTGTGCTGAAGGCTTTACTCCTCGAAAATGTATCCCACTCCCACCAACCCACCACAATAATTTTGATAGAAGCATCAAAACCTTCATCTTCAGTTTAACATTTCAAATGGGAATTTCTAAAAATCTATTGGAAAAAAAAAGAAAAAAAGAAGAATTAAAAAGAGAAAGGAAAGTAGGGGTGAGGGAGAGGCGAGAAAGGAATATCGCTGTATCTCTAAATAGAGTTAAGAAGAACGCAGAAACCTGTCTGTATATGTGTCAACAGAGATACAGCAGTATTTTTGGTGTGCCTCAATCTAAAGCAACTCAGAGAAGTAGTTCCTTTATTTCCTTTTCTTCTTTGATTTTGAGGGGAGCCCTGGAAGTCTGCATGTTTCTGCATAAATGGACCTTGTCAGCAAGGTAAGGTGATCCATTGTCTGGTCCTGAAGGGTAGCTACTATGCATCATCCTTTAAACTGCACTAGTACATATTATCAACTTTTCTTCAGTTGTTTATGTACACAAGTTGTGGGGTTCATATCAGATTTCCTGAAAAGTGCTGAAGAGACAATACTTTCACATACAATTCATCATAACGTAAGATGGTTGGGAGTAGAATAAAGGCATACCTAATATTTCTTCAGAGATCATTGTTGTCTACTGCATTAAGGGAGCAGAATCTGTCAAGATTCAATTCCCTCTGTAGTCTGGAATCATTCCATCTTTTACAGACTACTGCTTATTTTCACAGAGAAGGGTAATTTCAGTATGTGTTGTTCCTAAGCCTGGTTAAGAATATGCTTGACAACTATGGTTTACCCCAGTAGGAGTACTTTCCTTCCATAATATAAATGTATAGCAAAAAATGGATATAATGATTGCTGTAATCTTTGTATTTTAATTAATTAATATTTTCTTTGAGATGGCACACTTTTTTTATCAAGTTCATTTTTTTAAGACTTTGCTTTTTGCTTATCTATTTACTGAAGATTACTAAGAAAATGTGAATTCTCGTGATAGAAAATGATTTCAAAGGAAATTAGTATTTTGTTATAAATGTCAGTTAAAAAACATGTGAATATCAACATGTAAAATACCAATATAAGGCCTGCAAAATATATACAACGTCAAAACAGCATTTCCTTTTCTCCCACTGATTATTATTGTTTTTTTTTCCTAGTACAAGAAAGACAGGGAACTGTTGGAGAGGGTCCAGAGGAGAGCCTCGAAGATGATCAAGGGACTGGAGCATCTCCCCTACGAGGACAGGCTGAGGGAGCTGGGCTTGTCCAGCCTGGAGAAAAGAAGGCTACGGGGTCACATCACTGCAGCCTATCAATACTTAAAGGAAGCCTACGAACAGGAGGGGAATCAACTCTTTGATAGGGTAGATAACAGTAGGACAAGGGGAAATGGTTTGAAGTTGAGGGAGGGGAGATTCAGGTTGGATGCCAGGGGGAAGTTCTTTACAGAGAGAGTTGTGAGGCACTGGAACAGGCTACCCAGAGAGGTCATGGATGCCCTGTCACTGGAGGTGTTCAAGACCAGATTGGATGGGGCCCTGGGCAGCCTGGTCTAGTATTAAGTGTGGAGGTTGGTGGCCCTGCATGTGGCAGGAGGTTGGAGATTCATGATCCTTGCAATCCCTTCCCATCCTTCCCACCCTGGCCATTCTGTGATTCTGTGATTATTTTTTTTTTTTTCCCTATCAGATTCTTTGCCTTTTTTTCTTTATTTTCAAAATAAAATGAGGAACAATGAAATGAATTAGAAAATATATGAGGAAAAACAAAAACTATTTTATGTTTTTACTTCATCATGTTAGTTCATTACAAACACAAGGCTTAGGAAGCTTCCAAAGGCCACAAACTAATTTCAGCATTATGATATGCAGTTTCCTTGATGAGAAGAAAGGAAGGCTGATCCTCAAGAAGTTGCTTCCTAAACAGAGCTGCAAAACAAATTACCTGGCAACTGCAGATAAAGGAAGTTGTTCCTTTGTTATGGAGCTGCACTGAGGCAGAAATATAGGAGAATTTGCAGGTTCCAGAGAGAAAAAAAAAATTATTTGACTAACAAGATTTAAACAACACTCATCTTCTTTTTAAATTAGGTTCTCCTCTGCTTTCTTTCCAAGAAACTCAGAGAACTGAGGCAGGAAGAGAAAAAAAAATAAAAAAAATCCAGTCTCTATTTGTATTGGAATCTGAAGAAAGGCCTCAGTTTCATTTTTTCTTAGTAACCCCATATTTCAGCAGTATGAAATATTGACAGACCAGAGTCTCTGCCTGAGATCAGTGCTTTCACAAACTAAATGAAGTGGGAACATCACTGGAGGTCACACACGTATCACAACTACTACGTCGTCTGAAACCAACCTGTTCATTGCAAGTCTCCTGTTCAAGCACTGACTCATCCAAAACCTCCTTAGCTGATGAAATATGACAGCATCGCAGCTTGAGTTGGCCCAACCTGTTTAGCTTATGAGATGTGACAGGATCACAGCTGGAAGTGCCCCAGGAGATCTGATGGGATCACAGCTTGAGAAGATTTAGCTGTAGAAAGAGCATGCAAAAACTGATCCAGAGATCTGTATAGAACTCTAATCACATCCTAAAATGAAACCTTCCCCCAGCTTCAGGGGGAATAATAAAGAAAAAATGAAAAAGGAAAAAGAAAAAAGAAAAAAAGAAAAAGAAGAAAGAAAAAAGAAAAAAGAAAAGAAAAAAAGAAAAAAGAAAAAAGAAAAAAGAAAAAAAAAAGAAAAAAGAGAGGGGGAAGGGGAGGAGAGGAGAGGGGAGGGGAGGGGAGGAAAAGGGAAAGGGAAAGGGAAAGGGAAAGGGAAAGGGAAAGGAAAAGGAAAAGGAAAAGGAAAAGGAAAAGGAAAAGGAAAAGGAAAAGAAAAGGAAAAGGAGAAGGAGGAGAAGGAGAAGGAGAAGGAGAAGGAAAAGGAAAATAAGAAAAGGAAAAGGAAAAGAAGAAGAAGAAGGAAAAAGAAAAAGAAAAATAATAGGTATTTTGTTTTGTTTTATTTTGTTTTATGTTTGCAACCCAATCTTGCAAACCTGAGGACATGAGGAAACACAAAAATTATTGATAGCTTGTACAGATTTCAAAATTTTTCTAAATTTTGCTAGCCATCTGTATATCAAATTCCCCTTTGTTAAAGCCAAATCAAATCAAAGTAGAACAAGATAAAGCACTTAAATTTCATCTCAGATTGGCTCTCATAGCAAGATCAGAGTCAACTACCTTTATTTTTTTGTCTGACACAGTATTTCTATGTCTTCTTTCATCACTGTTATTGCAAGTATCTGAAATCAAGGAAGTGAAATATAAGCAAATATATTTTATGTCAATGCTTTCCATAGCTAACTATCTGGAAGTAACTTCAATTTCATAGAATCATAGACTATCCAGAGATGGAAGGGGCCCATGGGGATCGTAAAGTCCAAACTCCTGAGTTTGCTTCGCACAACATGATTACAAGGATCTGGAAAATGAGTTTTTGAATGTGACTATTACATAAATTCACATGCTACTTTTTCAGTCCATAAATACACCCTCTTTCCCCTCTTCATGCTTCCTGACATTAGAAAGTTAGGTGAAAATTAGGTGAAATTCGAATATTTTAAAGCTAACATACAAGTAAAAACATGTTTCTAAACTGAGAAAACAACCACATGACAAAACAAAATAGTTTCTCTTGAAACTACGTGTAAGTAAAATTATAACAAAGTGAAGTAAAATTGTAATCTATATACTTACTAGATTAATAACTAATGAAACTTACTAGATTAATAACTAATGAATATATTTATATATATTAGAATTGAAGATATTCACTGTAATGAGGCTGTATTTGTTTTCTTCACCATACTATTTTATCTCATTGCTAGACTGCCTAAAATTCTCCATTAAAGATCAGAGCTCTTGTACAAAGAATTATACCAAGAGGACAAGAAGAATTCACCACACTGAGAGTCAAAACATCTCTTTTTATTTTTGTTTTCCAGTTAGGCCAAATCCATTCAGGAATATCTTCCTTCTTCCCTCAAGGTATCAAATGTTTTTGTTTTTAATTTCATTAGAGCTTCAGACTGTGTCGCTTCATCAGGCACTAATAGGAACTCATGAAGTCTTCTAGAAGAATCCTCACTAAAAATTATTTTTTTATATCTATCTCACATGGGAAATACTTTGTACAGGAGGTCTGAATAGCTTATTGATAGCAACTAAGGAAATGTCTTCAGATTAGTTTGCTCTATACCATAAACTAAAGTACCTCATCAGCACTTGAATCTCAGCTAAAGTTCATGGAAATCAGATCACAAAGACTTTCCTTGTCCATCTATCTAAAGCAGTGTTCTTCAGTCTTTTCAGGTTACTGACCTATTTTATTCAAGTAAAAATTTTCTCTGACCCTCTTACATTAACTATGAAAATAAGAGTACATAATGTATTTATGATAACAATGATATGCCTGTATAATTTAGTTGCGTGCATGTTTCAAGAGGTCGATGGAGAGCACATGACCTTGAAGAGGAAGGGCAAGTATAGAAGAAAGAGTTTCATTGTGTCTGTTGACAGAAAAATATTAGATGCCTCTTACTGATAATTTTGTCTTCCATGACCACTGCATCACAGCCTAGAATGTGCAAAGCAAACTCAGGTGATAAATAAGTATCTGTATTACAAGGCAAGTTGTTTGGGAAGTCATTTTCTTGTCTTACGACATATCTTTTTCCTTTTATGTTTTGGTTTGGTTTGGTTGTCTTGGGCAGAGATTAATTTACATTTCATTCAAGAAATGCTTTCTAATATGTTAAACTTTTCGTTGTAAAATTGTCAAAATTGAGCATGACAGTATTTGCACTGAACTTTCACTGGAGAGTTAAACCAATCACTGAACAACTTTTTCTGTGAGCTGTGTTACAAGGGAAAAGGAATATAATGAATGCAGTTTGGACATGGGGAACAGCAGCTAGTGTCAAAACTGGACCACAGGATCCAAGAGAAAAGAAGATGCACCTGAAACCTGCTCTTCTTCAGCCCTGTACATTGTAAATGTTTCAGTTGATCACTCAAGACAAGTAGGCTTGTCACATTCCTGTCCACCACGTATGGTATTTGGAATATAACTCTATATGAATGTTGTGTGAAGTCTATCAAAATGATACTCATAACCCCTTCTTTTTGTCCACAGATTTTCCAGATCTCTTTTCTCTGTATGGAGAGGCAAGTTGGCAGTAGATTTTCTATTTTCACAATAAATAAAAAAAAAGAAGTGCATCGTTTGGTGTGGGCTGCAACAGTCGGACCTGACCAAATAGTTTGTGGGAAGTTCCTTGACTTGAGTTGTGTCCAGCTACAGAGATACAGTAATATAGTAGTATGCTATTAGTATGGTATATATATGTACCTTTATCTTTAAAACAAAAACAAAAACAAAATCAAAACAGCTTAGAAGACTGGTTGTTTTAGAAGACTGCAAATATTTAGGAGTTGATTTATGTCTTCTAACTTAGATATTCATAATGTAGGTGTTGATATCTCTGTTAAACTCCCTAGGCTCTTTTGAGGTGTGATGCATAACAGCTAAAGTATACAGCTAAAGTAGATCAGATGAATTACTCCCTAAAAGTACACAGCACCCTGGTTAACTGCAAAGAGTGACTGCAGAGCCTGGGGTGACTCACTCAGATGTGGAGGTTTAACATGTAAATGTCTGCAGCTAGAATGAGATGAGTCCCAGACTGCAATAATCTATGAGAAAACAGGGTTAAATTCCCAACTCTGCTATTGACCACCAGGGAAAACATCACTCACTTACAGAGAATAAGAGTAGATATTATCTTTCTTCATGCCTTGCATGGGAAAGAAAGCTGCCAAAGTGGCCAGAATGAGGGTGGTCTGAATATCGTTTCCATAGGAGCTGTGCAAGTTCTTGAAATGTGCTGTTTGAAAAATGATAATGCATAAGTTAGTGAGGCTCCAGGGCAGTATCATACCTAGTGTTAGCATAGCTGACATGCTGACAGTTTATACGGAATTTATGTGCACATTTACTCTGCTTTTTATGGGAAAACATGTTACCTTACAGCTGCCACATCACATGCTACTTATCCTGCCTCAGAGCTACAGAGCACCATCCTCAAGGAAATATACATGCATGAAGAGATTATGTATTTTTTAACAACATTGTGAGGGGAAAATAATAAAATATTCATTATACTCTGTACCAGGAATTTTTAATTTTTCTACGTTATTTATTTAGCAAATTTAACTTATTCTAAGGAGAAAGTTTGGTTGTTCTTTTCCCTCTCATTCACATATTTAGAAGGAAATAAAAAAGATGGAAAAAAGGAAGTATTTTCTGCAGCAGAAAAGAACACGTTGAGAATCTTTTGAGTTTCTACTATATATGTTAAGGTTCTACCATAATATCAAAATAACAATATCAATGAGAGATGCTTAACAAAGAGATGCTTAACTTGACCATGAGAGTATATCAGATGGTAATTCAAATAGAAAAAGGCAGGATTTAATGACAAGACTTACAATCAAAACATTCTGTTCTCAAAATGCCCCAAAATAGAAAAGAATAAGAAATAATTCTCCTACCATGGCATCTTCTATGAAGTTTTCTTACTGAAATCCTTCCTCATTCAGACAGTACTTTATGCTTCTACATGGACATATTCTATTTTTTTCATATGATCAAGGGAATATAAATAGACTGATTCGTGAACATCATGGTATTACTGCTTCCCAAAAAAAAGTTCTTTTATACTCCTGAAGTGATGCTTTAAAACAAGTTTCAGTAATGATGTGAGAAATCACTTTTACCAATCCTAGCATGAAGAAAAACAAAACAAGACATTGCTGATGTGTTATTCCATTCCACTGAACTGATGCTACTTTAATTAGAACAGCTGATTTTATTTAATTTAACCCCCGTGTAACCTCCTTGTTCTGCCAGGGGCTGAACCAGAGCCTCATTTACCTGAGACTTGGCAATGAAAATACATCCTCTTCTCTCTTCTATGAAACGAAGAGCTGAAAAGCCAACAGTAAATTTTATATTTTCATATACAGTGATTGGAAAATTATCTCATAATACAACTAAAATACAGAGAAATTCCCATGTCTGCAGCACTAGCAATTGGTACAAAAGCATTCTATATGAGAATTGCTCAATCAAGCTTGCTGGCAGGTTTCCTTTATTTTTCCCTTCCAAGAATGCAAAGCTATGTTAGTAATTATATCTTCAGATTGTGAGAAAAAAACAAAGATATAAAATTGAGTTCTATATCTGTAACTGAAAGTGGAAGTAGTTATGAGCTAACTGAAACAGTGCACTTAGGCTGATTTCCATGTAACGGCACAAGACTTAACTTGATAAAAAATGGCCACCACTGGTTCACCCCAAGTGACAACAGTGTTGAGTCCTAACAGATGATGTCTGCACCAAATGGACTGCTGTGGACAGAAAACCATCACCTATTGCTGTAGTTTGAATAGGGAGTGAACAGAAAATCCATATAACATTATATGCAGTTCAGTTTCTAAGACTGACAAAAAAACAGAAATAGTTTCAAGAAAAGCATTAAAACAACAACAACGAAACACTAGACAGATTATGTTTTTCACTATTTTAAAGTAGTTCCAGTGCTGTGTCCATGTCTCTACTTAATTTCACATCTTCTTCAAGCCCTTGGGACTGTACTATTTTGAAAATACCTATTTGTCAAAGACAATCCAGAATTTAGGAATACATCTACATTTGTCCAAGAAAGGATAAAACACTTTATTTTCTCCGAGGTAAGGATTGTGTTCTGCTGCCCCAAAATGCTCTTTTATTCTTTTATTCTCAAAGGACTTTCTGGTACCTAGAAGGGTCTCTGTATTTGGATTGCTGACAGCAAGTGTATTCAACTGCTTCCACTTAGTGTAGAGGTTTCCTCAGCTGAGCATTTTAAGATATGGACAATTAAGTATGTAAGTTCTGAAGGGCAACAAGGGAGACAGGTGACAGTCTGAAAGCAGCCAAGTAAATTTTAAATATTATTATTTAAATATAAAAATATGCTTATATACTGCCTTTTTACAATAAGCACTTTGATGTGCTTAGCACTGCTTACAGCAACTTAGTTTTGAATATTAAACAGCAGTTGGTATTTTTTTTAATTATTATTCATAGCTTTTTTAAGTGCAGAGGAATTATTTAAACACATGCTTAAGACAATCAGATGGTAGATACCAAATGACTCTAACATATGTTGTCATTTTATTTTTTAAATTTATCACCTATGTGATGATAAAAAAAATATTAGGGACTCTTAGATTTGACATTAGTTTATTTCTGATGCTCACAGTGACAAAAGGTTTCAATCTGTAATTTTCAGGGCAAAGAAAGATTTATTTGCATCACAGATGACAATGCTGAAAATGAACTTTATGAGGGACATTAAGAAATCTAGTTATTGGGTCTCTGTAATCAGAGGCAGAAAGGGTATCACTGATATTGAGTGAGATTCCTTAAATCATGACCTGTGGGGAAACCATGAAGTTTCAGAAGAGAGCTCACATGAAATAGATTGTTCATTTGGAGAAGAGAGACAGAACAACAAGAAAAGCAGCAACAAAAATCAAGGACAAGTATAGCAGATATTGCTACAAGTGAAAAAGAATGATAAAGAAAACACACTAAACTGCGGTTTGAACTTGTCTTAGATTTTTCAGCTCCTTTGTTTGCCAAGTATGGACAGTTCCTTTCAGTGTGCTGAAAAAGAGCTCTCTGCTTCCCTCTTTTTTCCCTAGTTTACGGACTTTCTTCTTGGCTGCTTAATGGCACAGGTCTTTTTCTTCATCCTAAGACTCAAGTAATGAAGTACCACTGATGTTTGTCCCCCAGGTCAGAAATTCATTATGAACCTACCCAACACTTGATGAATTTTGCTATCCAGCCTCTAGTCAGCTATTAATTATATACCCCTTTCCTTTCACAACAGTTCCTGCTGCAGCAGTGTCCTGACATCCATTTTACAGATGGGGCTTAAGTACAGAGAGATTAAATGTCTTATCTTAAGCCAGAAGTTGAGTGTATGTGTGACACAGCTCTGCCCGGCGAGCAGGTCCTAAGATTTGTCATCCCTTTCCTTACATCAGCGTCCGTTAGTACTCTACTATCCAATAGCCCAGCAAAGATAAATCAAAAAGCCAGTACAACCTTGTCACATCCTTTTCTGTACCTTGGCAGACACCCAGCTCACTATCTGTCCTGAAAGCAAAGAAAAGCACTGGCAGAAACACTCTGCTGAACTCAAAACAGATGTAGTGAGTGCTCTTCAGTTACTCATGGAAACTTCCTAGGAGGTACCACAAGGAGAAGATAATAGAAACAAGAAACCAAGTCTGATAACTTCTGCCAATAAAGAAATCTTGAGCTATCGTAGCAAAGGTTTTTACAACTGTTTGAGATGTGTGTATCTGACATTTTGCCCTGGCATTAAAAAAATATCTATCCCTTCGCGAGCCTAACTGATTATCTTTCAGTTTTGTGTATTTTCCTGAGAAAACATATTGTATAAGTGCAAAGAACATCTTCATTATAAGGCAACTCTTTAAATTTTCATTTCACGGGATGAGATTCGACAAGACCAAGTGCTGAGTCCTGCACTCTAGCCACAGCAACCACAGGCAATGATACAGTCTTGGGGCAGAGTGTCTGGAAGACTGTGTAGAAGAAATGGACCTGGGGGTATTGGTCAATTCTTGGCTGTATATTTGCCAGCAGTGTGTCCACGTTGTCAAGAAAGTCAGTGGTATCCTGGCTTGTATCACACATAGGAACATGGAAGTGATCACCTCTCTGTACTCAGCTCTGATGAGGCAGCACCTTGAGTACTGTGTTCAGTTTTGGGCCCCTCACTATGAGAAAGACATTGAGACCCTGGAGTGTATCCAGACAAGGACAACAAAGCTGGAGAGGGATCTGGAGCACATGTTTTATGAGGAGCAACTGAGAGAACTAACTGGGTTTGTTTAATCTGGAGAAGAGGAGGCTCAGAGAAGACCCTATAGCTCTTTATAAGTAAGCAAAATGAGATAGTGCTGAGGTGAGTTTCAGCCTTCTATCCTGTGTAACTAGCAATAGGATTAAGAGGAGTGGCTTCAAGTTGCATCAGGGAAGATTCAAGTTGGATATTAGGAAATGCTTTTCCAAAAGAATCATTAAGTGCTGGAATTGGCTGGCTGGGGAAGTAGTGGAGTTGTGATTCCTGGAGGTGTTCAAAAAATGTTTACATGTTGCAATGAGGGACATGGTTTAGTAGGAAAATGGTGGTAGGCGGAAAGTTGGAATAGATTATTTTGGAGATATTTCCCAACCTCAGAGATTCTATGATTCTATGGTTCTATATTTATTACAATTTATTACAAAATAAATTGTAAGGTTTAGCAACAATCAGCAGATACGAAAGGAACAGTACAGTAGATGTACAACAGGAGAGAGTTCAGTGAGAATTACAGAATCACATAATCATCACAACAGAGAATGGCTTGGATTGAAAGGAATCTTAACGATCATTTATCTCCAACCCTAATGCCATGGGCAGGATTTCCAGCCATCAACTGAGGCTGTCCAGGGCTCCATTCAACCTGCCCTTGAAAGCCTATAAGTATGAGACATCCACAACTCCTCAAAGCAACCCACTTTACTCCCACTGAGTAAAGAAACTTGTCTTAACATCTAACCTAAATCTCCTCTCTTTTAGTTTTAAGTTATTCCCTCTTGTCCTATCATTATCAGACTGTGTAAAATGTCACTCTTATCAGCTCCCTTCAAGTTCTGGAATGCTACGGTGAGATCTCCCTGGAGACTTCTCCAAGCTAAGAAAATCCAGTGTTCTCAACCTTTCTTCATAGCAGAGATACTCTTTTGATCATCTTTGTGGCCCTTATCTGGACTCACTCTAACAACTCTGCATCATTCTTGTTCTGGGAGCCCCAGATCTTGACACAGTACTCCAGATGGAGTTTTACATGGGCAGAGTATAGAGAGAGAATCACCTCCCTCTCCCTGTTGGTCATCACTCTATTGATGCAGACTAGGATACTGATGGTCTTTCGGGCTGCAAACACACACTGCTGACTCTTCTTCAGGTTTTTGTCCACCAAAGCCTCCAAGTCCTTCTCCATTGGGCTACTCTCATTGAATTCTTCTCCCAGCCTGTATTCATACATGGGATTATTCCAACCCAAATGGAACACCTTGCATTTGGCCTTGTTGAACATCATTAGGTTTACATGAGACTACTTTTCAAGCTTGTTCAGGTCTCACAAATTGACATCTCTTCCTTCTACTGTGTCAACTGGACCACTCAGCTTGGTGTCACAGAATCACAGAGAATCACAGAATGTCTCAGATCTCCTCCTTATCTCTCCTGTTCCTTAATATCTACTTGAAGGTGATTTTCTCCATTATCTTTGCAGGCATGGGAAGGTGAAGATGGTAAAGGCAGAATCAGGGAAGAGGAAGAGAGTTCCAGACCTGGCCAAAATCAGAATCCTACAATGGGCAATGAGCTGTAGAGAGACACTAACTGAAATCCAAGATTACTGATGCTTTTTTTTGTTGTACTGCATAGGCAGGAAACTATTTGCTTCCAACTAGGAGCAAAAATTCTTAATGAAAGAAATAAAACTTTAAACGGAGAGGTGTGTACACTTCAAAAGATAAGCACACTTCCTTCAACTTTTCTACCAAAAAATGAGATCACAAATATGGAAAGTAATAGTAAAGAAGCTTCATTTAAACTTCCATTATTTTTATTATTTTATTAATCTACAGGATGCAACTTACCACACAAGTCTTTTTAAACAATATCTACCCAGAATTTCTAATGTTAAAACAAAGACATTTGTCAGAAAGGCATGAAAGTTGTATTAGTCATAAAATTTGCCAAATAAATTGTTCTTCGTTCTTTCAAACTCTTGATTGGACTAACTTATAATATTATGTCCAGTTAAATCCTCACTTTAAGAGCAAGTGATTTGTCTTTCATTAAGAAGTATGGCCTTAATTCTAAAAAATAAATAAATAAAAAAAAGAGTAATTTGAAAAATCTCTTTTTTTATTCATTCCTTTTATTTTCATTTGACAAATATATGTCTTATTTAAGTATATAACTATCCACCTGAAAATTACAACAGCTGAAATCAGTCCATTTATAAAATTTAATTTTAATTTTTTTTTTTTCTTTTAGCAAAATATATGAATACATTTTCTTTCTTTCACTGAAAACTGAATTTATTCTTGGAGGCTATGACAACATTCCTGGTTCATAAATATTGTCATTTTCTTGTATTTGTCTGTCAGGCTGCTACTCATTATATTTGAGGTGGGACTGAACTTTCTTTCTTACTGTATCCTCATTGTATCTCTATACTGGAAATTTAACTTGTAAATAGTGCATTTAGCTGTTAATAACAATAATAATTAATTACTAATGTTGTTAACAATAATATATAGCTTTTAGATTTCAGCTTATATATGAGGCTAATGAAACAAAACAAAACAAAACATAAGACCGAATCAGGATTCAACTTATAATTAGATAATTAGACCTTTATATTTGCTCAAAATAATAAATCACTGCATGATACACATTACAAGATCTTTTACTTCCTGTGTCAGGGTGCGAGGAGAGGGAGGAAAAAGTGACTGTCTTAGAAACAAGAAGAAATTTGCTGTTTTCAGAGTATTTTCTCCAACGTGTAAAGAAACTTGTCTCAATCCATGTGAAGTCCCTGAACACTAATGGACATTCTATGATTTGCTACCATCATAATATAATATATTCTTTGTTCAATAACTTAGGAGAAAGCAATAAATATACGAACACTACAGAATCCTGGTCTCAGCATTCCCCATGGGGCTTTTGACTTCTTTTGAAATATGCTGTGTTTTTTTTAGAACGACAGTGGCATCATTTAACATTACATGGCACTTCTTTCACTCACCAGCCGTGAGGATGTTTGCCAATCATAAGGAGAAACATTAAATTGAAAAAAGTAGAGGAGTTACGAGGAAAAGATTTTACCAGATGCACAAGGAAACCTTTGCAAAAATGCATCAAATGGTGATTTAGGGGAATGATCATCCCACAGTTGAATTAAGGTAGGAAAATATGTGTGTAAATTGAGCTCAAATCTAATTAATGTAAAGCTTATTTTGTATTTCAGCAGGGACAGGGAGGTGATTGTCCCTCTCTACTCGGCTCTTGTGAGGTCCCATCTGCAGTACTGTGTCCAGGTGTGGAGCCCTCAGTACAAGAAAGACATAGAGATTTTGGAAGGGGTCCAGAGGAGGGCGACTAAGATGATCGGGGGGCTGGAGCACCTCCCCTATGAGGACAGGCTGAGGGAGCTGGGCTTGTTCAGCCTGGAGAAGAGAAGGCTGCGGGGTGACCTCATTGCAGCCTATCAATACCTGAAGGGAACCTACACCCAGGAGGGGAGTAAACTCTTCAAAAGGGCTGACAATAGCAGGACTAGGGGAAATGGATCCAAGTTGAAGGAGGGAAGATTTAGGTTGGATGTTAGGGGGAAGTTCTTTACAAGGAGAGTGGTTAGGCCCTGGAACGGGCTGCCCAGGGAGGTTGTGGATGCCCTGTCCTTGGACGTGTTCAAGGCCAGGTTGGACGGGGTCCTGGGCAACCTGATCTAAATGTGTATGTTTGGTGGCCCTGCCAGGCAGGGGGGTTGGAACTATATGATCCTTGAGGTCCCTTCCAACCCGGGTGATTCTGTGATTCTGTGATTATCTTCTTTCTTTTGCAATCACAACTAACCTAGGTTAAGAGTTTAATCTCTTTTAGTCTCAACCTGTGGTGAAGGGATGTAGACAGCACAGTAACAAGAGGACAGTGTGTTATAATTATTTTTGCTCTCTGTGGTGGCATAGGGAATTAAGGACATATCTAAATCACAGAATCACAGAATCACCAAGGTTGGAAAAGACCTTCAAGATCATCCAGTCCAACCATCCACCTATCACCAATAGTACTCACTAAACCATGTCCCTCAACACAAAATTCAAACATTCCTTCAACACCTCCAGGGTGCCCATCTCCCTGGGCAGCCCATTCCAGTGCCTGACCGCTCTTTCAGAAAAGTATTATTCCCTAACATCTAGACTAAATTTCCCCCAATGCAGCTTGAAGCCATTCCCTCCAGTTTTATCACTAGTCACACAAGAGAAGAGGTCGACCCCCAGCTCACTACAATCTCCCTTTGTAGTTATAGAGGTAGTAGAGAGGTAGTTATAGAGAGCAATAAGGTCTCCCCTCTCCCTTGAGCCTCCTCTTCTCTGGACTGAACAATCCCAGCTTCTTCACCTGCTCCTCATAAGGCCTGTGCTCCAGACTCCACACCAGCTTTGTTGCCCTTCTTTGAACATGCTCCGGGACCTCAATATCCTTCTTGCAGTGAGGGGCCCAAAACTGGACATAGTACTCAAGGTGCGGCCTCACCAGAGCTGAGTACAGGGGGACAATCACTTCCCTGCTCCTGCTGGCAACGCCGTTCCTGATGCAGGCCAGGATGCCGTTGGCCTTCTTGGCCACCCGGGCACACTGCTGGCTCATGTTCAGCCAAGCATCAGTCAATACCCCCAGGTTCATTTCCTCCATGCAGTCATCCAGCCACTCCACCCCAAACCTGTAGTGTTGCCTGGTGTTATTGGTTGGGGCCAAAGTGCAAGACCTGGCATTCGGCCTTGTTGAAACTCATTCCATTGGCTTGAGCCCAGCTATCCAGCCTGTCTAGATTCCTCTGTAGGTCCTCACTGATCCACAGGCAGATCAGTACTTCCAGCCAACTTGGTGTCATACACAAACTTACTGAGGGTGCACTCAATGCCCTCATCGAGGTCATCAATAAAGGTATTGAAGAGGACAGGCCCCAGCACCAACCCGTGGGGAATGCCACTCATGATAGGTTGCCAGCTGGGTTTTTCCATTCAATACCACTCCCTGGGTCCAGCCTTCCAGCCAGTTCCTTATCCAGCCAAGAGTGTAGCTGTCCAAGCCATGAGCTGCCAGCTTCTGCAGGACAATATTGTGGAAGATGGTGTCAAAGGCCTTGCTGAAGTCTAGGTAACCTACATCAACAGCTTTTCCCTCATCTACCAGACAGGTCACTAGATCATAGAAGGAGCTCAGGTTGGTAAAGCAGGACCTACCCTTCGTGAACCCATGCTTGCTAGGCCTGATCCCCAATTGTACCGCACACGCCGTGTGATCTCCCTCAAGGCAATCTGCTCCATAACCTTCCCTGGCACCAAGGTCAGGCTAATAGGCCTGTAGTTCCCTGGCTCCTCCTTACAATCCTTCTTGTAGATAGGAGTCACATTGTCAAGCCTCCAGTCTTCTGGAACCTCACCAGTCAACAAGGAGCACTGATAGATAATGGCAAGCAGCTCGGCTATCATCTCAGCCAGTTTCCTCAGCACTCACAGGTGAATCCCATCCGGCCCCATGGACTTACGACAGTCCAGCTGGAGTAGTAGGTTTCTGGCTGTGTCTTCCTGAATTGTGGGGGGTTCTGTCCACACCCCAGCCAAGACTACTAGATCAGAGAGTGGAGTACCCTGAGGATACCTGGTCTGACCTTTAAAGACAGACGTAAAGAAGGCATTCAGAACCTCTGCCTTTTCCTTATCCTCAGTGGTTACATTCCTAGCCTCATTCAGTAAGGAATGGAGATTCTCCTTAGTCCTCTTCTTACTGTTGATGTATTTGTAAAAGAATTTCTTGTTCCTTTTTACCCCAGATACCAGCTTGAGTTCAAGCTGGGCTTTTGCCTTTCTGATTTTCTCTCTGCACATCTTAAGAAATTCTCTGTATTCTTTCTGAGTTGCCTGTCCCTTCTTCCACAGGAAGTAGATTCTCTTTTTCTCCCGGATCCTCAAGAATATCTCCTATTCATCCACGCCAGTCTTCTTCCCTGCCGGCTCATTTTGCGGCTCAGGGGGACAGCCAGCTTTTGTACCTTTAAGATTTCCTTCTTGAAGAGTGACCATCCATCTTGGACCCCTTTACTCGCTAAGACTGAAACCCAGGAGATTCCCCCTGCTAGCATTCTAAATAATTCAAAATCCAGAAGTCCAAGGTAGCAGTTTTGGTGTTCCCTTTCCTGGCTCCACCAAGAATCTAGAACTCTACCATTTCATGGTCACTCTATCCAAGACAGCTCCCAACCTCCACATCTCCCAACAGACCATCCCTACTAGTGAACAGCAAGTCTAGGGGGGCAGTTCCCCTCTTCGGCTGTCTCACCAGCTGCATCAGAATGTTATCCTCCACACACTCCAGAAACCTCCTAGACTGCTTCTTCTACGCTGTGTTGTATTCGCAGCATATGTCAGGGAAGTTGAAGTCCCCCATGAGGACAAGGGCTGACAATCGCACAGCTTCCACCAGCTGCTTGTAGAACTCCTCATCTGTCTCTTTATCCTGGTTTGGCAGTCTGTAGCAAACGCCCACCAGGAAGTCTGCCTTGTCAGCCCTTCCCCTGATCTTTACCCATGGAGATTCAACCTTATCATCCTCAGCCTTAAGCTCAGTAATAGCAAAGCACTCTCTAACATGGAGAGCCATGCCTCCACCCCTCCTTATTTGCCTATCCTTCCTGAAGAGTTTGTAGCCAGCCATTGCAGCACTCCAGCCATGGGAGCGGTCCCATTATTTTTCCATAATGGCAACTAGGTCATAGTTAGCCTGCCCACAATAGTTTCCAACCCTTCTTGTTTGTTGCCCATGCTGTGTGCATTGGTGTAGACGCACTTTAGCTGAGCCCCTCTCTTCAACCATAATCCCATTACTGCTCCCCCGGCTCATTTCTAGCGAGCCTAGTTTTATTCCTTTCCCCCTTCATATCTAGTTTAAAGCCCTCTCTACAAGTCCCGCCAACTTCTGAGCAAGGATCTGTTTCTCCCTTTGGGATAGGTGATACCCATTGTCAGCCCTCATACCAGGTGCCAAGTAGACTGCCCCATGATCAAAGAACTCAAAATTTTTTGATTTACACCAGCTTCTCAGCTATGTGTTTATAAGGTGGGTTTTCCTACTTCTCAGTGTCCTTCCTCATCACCGTAGGAATACTGGTAAATACTACTTGTATGCCTGCTCCATCAACTAGCCTCCCCAGTCCTCTAAAATCATTTTAAACTATTCTGAACTTGCTTTATTGCATGATAAAACACTAGGTAAACCCATAAGTACTTCTGATTGTCATAAGATCTACAGTACAGAAACAGTTTTGTGTTGAGAAAGGCATGGGCAGGATGACCTGCTGGTCTTCTCTTGATCCATACCTTACATTATGAGTAGATACAAGCAGTAAGACTAGGAAAGTTATCTCCTTGAAACCAGTTAATTCCTCCTTATTGCCTTCAGTCTATAAGGGATGTCATGCAGAAATGGACTGGAACAATTTATCAATACCAGGAATTAAAGAAGTCTGAATGGGCAGAACCTCAAACAGTGAGATGATTTGAGCTGTACAATTAATTTTTAAATGTTGACTATGAAGGCAATGGGACCTAGGATCACAAGTTTGGACTTAAGTGAACATCATCTCCAAAATTTGTAAGTGTTGGTGGAGAACAATTGATAGCTTAACAAACTTTATTAATTTTCAGACAAATGTTTAGTGTGAATCCACTTTGATATAGGATATGAATCAATGGTCTTCTTGGCAATAATCAAAACTAAAGTGATTCAGTTCAGACAACTGCAGAAATGTGTCCAAAGTGTACCTCATAGGTTGATTCTGATGTCCCTATTTTTCATAAACTGGATTATAGTAATTATTATCTCACTACTGTTTATGTATTTATACTCAGGCATTGTTATTCATTTTCATATTGACTGTTTTCTTATAGGTGCAAAGATCTAAAGATTATTATTGATGTGAGAGGATGCTAGCTGTGCACTACCCACATATTTAGACTCTCATTGGTATTAGGCACCTGCTTTAGTTATTGAGCCAAATTTCCATGAATGATATATTTGACCATTTTCCAGGCCACATGCTTTCATTATATAGTATCATCTATAGCTAAGTTAAATGAGAAATGTGTTGATCAGTTCACAGTTATTATATATAAAAGGGAATGTCTTTTAATCAGCTGTGGGCATCTTGTTGATTACTCTCAGTTGTGCAGCTTTTTCTTCCTTTTTGTCTAAATCACTTCAGCTGCACGGTTGACTAAGGCAGGCTTCATATTCTCAGTACTGCCGAATTTTTATATATCACAGAATCACAGAATCACAGAACGGCCAGGGTTGGAAGGGACCTCAAGGATCATGAATCTCCAACTCCCCTGCCACATGCATGGCCACCAAACTTCCCATTTAATACTAGACCAGGCTGCCCAGGGCCCCATCCAATCAGGCCTTGAACACCTCTAGGGATGGGGAATCCACAATCTCTCTGGGCAGCTGTTCAGCACCTCACCACTCTCATAGTAAAGAACTTCCCCCTGGCATCCAACCTAAATCTCCCCTCCATCAACTTAAAATAATTTCCCCTTGTCCTACAGTTATCAATTCTTTCAAAGAGTTGATTCCCCTCCTGTCTGTAGGCTCCCTTTAGGTACTGAAATGCTGCAGTGAGGTCATCCCATGACCTAGTAACTTACACACTATTTCCTTTCCCTGCATGTATGTCGTGTATGTAGTTTTACCCTATACATCAATGAGACCACTTGTTCCTCTGAAATCAAACCACAGCTAAAACTCAAGAACTCCAGTTTCATTTATTTAGGATCAGCTTCTCTGCATCTGCTATGATCTTGCATTTTTTCAGCTCACATTTATGTGCCAGAAACAATTAAGCAAGCATTCATTTCATACGTGGTACCCATAAAATCTCTAGCATCACTGAACTGCATTATTTCCCCTAGGAAAAAAATCTTGAAGAAAACACAAATGAAAACTACAATCTATATATTTACATTATTTATAAGTTCTCAAGGATAATTTCTCTGTACTAAAAAAGGAGACATTGTTGCATGAGAATTCTGGGAAAGTTTTTTTTAATCTAAGTTCTACTAAAAAAAGAAATAATGCTCTCTAGTCACATACAAATGTAAGCTGTGTAATGGTAGATTGGGTAAACCTGATGGTTCTTTTGTTTTCTATAATTCTTACCACCTCTAAAAAAATGTTTTAATTTTTATAATTTTGCAAATATAAAGGTTATATTTTCAAGAAACTTCACCTCTTCCTATGATTCAAAAAAAAAAAAAAAAACCAACAAAAAAAACAACAACAACAAAAAATACAAAACGAAGAACAAAAACATTTGTCCTCATTTTATGAACTTTGTTTTTTGTATAGTAATAAATACTTTGAGAAAAAAGAAATCAGACTTAAGGAATATGAAAATGAGTAATCATTTGCTTACAGTTTAACAATATATGGGCATGTACAAAAGGGTTTATGCATCTAAACTGAAAATCTCTGTTAATTCATACATTACAATTTTTTAAAAAATTTGAGATGGAGTTTCCATTCCAGTACAATCAAAGTTGAACTTAATGTAGATATGTTCTTTCTAAAAAACAAAACAAAACAAACCAACAACAACAACAAAAACACATTTTATCTTTGTTCTATACTGCAGAGGTTCATGAGAATCAAAACACGATACTCTGCTGTTACAAGACGCCTTAAAGGCAGAACATAAACATTGCTATTTCTATTGGTAAATAGAAAATCAGAGTTCAATTTTTTTCTTACAATTAATGCAATTCCAATGTCAAGTATTTAGCTTCATACTCATATTCAGTTCACTGAAAATAAAATCAGACAAATTGTCTAGACAGGTGACTATCCCAAAATACTGCATGTAAGAGTGCGTCTTTTGGGGAGTGAAGAGTCTTTAGCAGAGTATAGGTAGATATTGAGAAGTATTTTCTGATCTTTTATAGAGATCAGATATATTTTAGGCAAAACAAAACACCATAGGGTATCACTGTCCATAGCAACGGCAATAAAAAATGCACAGTAGGTGTGCTGCAAAAACGTTAATTGACCCAAAGAGAGTTAGAGACAATGAGAAAGCAAAGAGCAGGACTAGGCAGCTCAGCTCTTCTGAAGTAGGACAAATGTTTCTTTCCTGTCATTCATACTCTTCTATCTCCATATTCATATTGAGAATCTCCATCCCTTGTTGGATGTAGAGGAGAACATGGTGACCAAGGATCAGGATAAGGCTGAGATACTTAATGCCCTCTTTGCCTCAGTCATTACTAGTAAAACTAGCTGTTTTCCCTGGGTGCACAGCCCCTTGTGAGAATCCTTCTTTGTTTTTTTGGCTCAAAGCTTGCTTCCTGAGGCATTTCTTGCGATAAGACTCTGATTGATTTGTTGAGGAGGCAACTAATGGGTGCTAACCGTGTGACAATGGATATCACTTTGGGAACATTTGAAAGCCCCTTCCTCCAGAGCTCCCTGCTCTATATAGAAGAGCGGATGAGAGTGCTCAGGAGTGTTTACTGGCGGAAGATCTGGCCTGTGACAAAACAACTCCAGCTAGGTGTGGGAAAATTGGGGAACGATACCATCGTGTCCTGTGAGAAACAGGATGCAGATGGGCACCCCTGCTCCCTCTTATCTGCTGGCAAGGCCCGGAAGATGGGAACAAAGGAGTTTCTGCTGAGATCCCAGAGCCAGAAGCTGCCACTCAAAGGAGAGCTGACTCAACCACTTTGGATTTGAGCTGTCACTCCAAAGATAGCTGACTTCACCACTTTGAAAGCATTGAAAAGGGGCCATCATCGCCATGGTCGTCGTCGTCCTTCTCACCGTCGTCGTTGTCAACAGAACAACAATGCCTGACGACCCACCGCTACTGAAGATCAAAGACTGAACTATGAACCTCGCTGGATCCATGGTGGTGACTATGTCCCTCTTGCTGCCTATAATGACTCCTTGCTTCTTCTTTTCTATCTTTTCTATCGCCCTCCTTCCCTTCCCCATTACCCTAATTCATAATAGTGTCCGTCCTCCCCTTCCCCATTTCCCTAATTAAGATTTGTAATAAACTGGTCGGACCAACATTTGAACCGTTGCTTCTTAATCTCACGCCGGGTATATAGATAATAAAAGAACCTCCTCTCCCTCCTATAAATTGGAGCGAGACACCCCTGTACTGGAAGATAGGGATGGGGAACAGAATAGGCCCTGCATAATCCATGATGAGATATTTTTGGGCCTGCTCCAAAATCTGGACACTCACAAGTCAATGGGACCAGATGGATTGCATCTGCAGTGCTGAGGGAGTTGGTGGATGGGGTTACCAAGACAATTTCCATCACCCTTCAATAGTCCTAGCTAACAAGGGACATCCCAGAGGATTGGAGAGGTGATGCCCATCTTCAAAAAGGCCAGAAAGATGACATCAGCAGCTACAGACCTATCAGTCTCACATCAGTGCCAAGGAAGATTATGGAACAGATAATCTCAGGAACCATCATAGATAAATTAAAGGTCAGCAAGGGGATCAGGCCAACCATGGGTTCATAAATGGTAGATCCTGTTTGACAAACCCGATTTCCTGGCTTGTATCAGGAATGGAGTGGTGAGCAGGACTGGGGAAGTAATTCTGCCCCTGTACTCGGCACTGGTGAGGCTTCACCTCAAGTACTGTGTTCAGTTTTGGGCATCTCAGTACACAAGGTACATTGAGGTGCTGGAGCAGGTCCAAAGAAAGGCAACAAGGTTTGTGAAGGTCTTGGAGAATATGCCCTACGAGAAAAGACTGAAGGAACTGGAGCTCTTTAGTATGAGTATTTAGTATCTTACAGCAAGAGCAGGGCTAGTCTCTTCTCACTGGTGACAGGTGACAGGATGAGGGGAAATGGCCTCAAGTTGCACCAGAGGGTGTTTAGGCTGGATATTAGGAAAAAGTTATTTACAGAAAGGGTTGTTAAGCACTGGAATAGGTTCCCCAGGGAGGTGATTGAGTCACCATCTCTAAATGCATTTAAAAGCCATCTGGATGTGCTGCTCAGGGACGTGATATAGAAGTGGGTGGTTAGAGTTAGGGTACTATGGTTAGGTTGCAGTTGGACTTGATAATATTGAGGGTCTTTTCCAACCTAAGCTATTCTATGATTCTATGATTCTGTGATTCTATTATCTGACTATTTCATCACAGCTATCACCCCAGGAGAAATAAGACAAACTGAATGAGATATTTTAAGTGTGGATATGAGAAATGGCTCCAGAAGTGTCTTATTTTCTCTGTATGGGAGTTTCTATCATAAGCTTTAGTTTGGGCAATAGTTAATGGTGCTCTAGATAGATAAATGAAGAGTGTCTCCTATGAAAGTTGTAGGTAATGAGGCCTGTTTCCTTCATGCTTCAGCATTCAGATTAGATAAGCCATAAAAACTAAGAAGAGGCAGAGATCTGGTATAAAATCCTGAAAGAGACATGTGAATGTTCTCGTGCCTTGAGATAACTTCAGTGTCATTATAAATTATATAGACAGTGGGATCAAATGTAACTTAAGCATGCTTGCTGATGACATCAAACTGAGCAGTGCAGGTGATACAAGACAAGGAAGAGTTTCCATCCAAAGGGACTTGGACAAGCTTGGGAAGTGGTTCCATGTTAATCTAATGAGATTCAATAAGGCCAAGTGCAAGGTTTTCCACTTGGATCAGGATAATCCCAATCTCACTGAACAGACTGGAAGAAGAACTCAATGAGTATTGTAAGAACCCTTTTTTGTTTTCTGGCTCAAAGCTTGCTTTCTGAGGTATTTCTTGTGATAAGACTGACATCTAGGAGATGAGAGATGGGCATTGCCATGTGGCAATTGACATCACTGTATGGAAAATTTTACATTTGAAAGCATTTTTTTGGATCTGTTTGCCTCCGGAAGAGAGTGCTAAGGAGTGTTTACTGAAAGAAGATCTGGCCTGTGACTGAATAGCTCCAGCTTGGTATGAGAAAGCTGGGGAATGATACCATCGTGTCACGTGAAAAATGGGATGCAAATGGGCATCCCTGCTCCCTCTTATCTGCTGGCAAGGCCTGGAAGATGGGAACAAAGGAGAGCTGACTCAGTGACTTTGGGCTTATAAAAAGTTTGTACTGCCATTGAAAAGTTGTCATCAGCAGAACAATGCCTGATGCTCACCACTACTGAAGATGAATGACTGAGCTACGAACCACGCTGGACCCATAGTGGTGACTATCTTCCTCTTGCTTCCTACAAAGATTCCTTGCTTCTATTTTCTATCTTTTCTATTGCCTGTCTCCCCTTTCCCATCTCCCTAAATGACTAGGATTTGTAATAAACTGGTTGGACCAACACTTGAACTGTTGTTTCTTAATCTCATGTTGAGTATACATATATCAAAGATACATAGAGGTGTTCAAGGCAAGGTGGGATGATATCCTTGGGAGACCTGATCCTTCAGCTGACAGCCCTGCCCATGACAGAGGGATTGGAACTAAATGATTATTAAGGTCCCTTCCTACCCAAGCCAAACTGTGATTCTTTGATTAATTATGTGATAATCTCTCAGAGCAAAAGCCATGAATAAATTATTTGATACAAATACGTCGTGTTATGATAGAATCTGATGGTGTTCAGTCTCATACTGATACTGATATTCCTACTCTATTCATATTGCCTATAACTTCTGTTACAGTAATTGTTACAAGTAATTGTACTGCTGATTTCAATATTTGTGTTTCAAATGTAATTTATTGCCTTCTTTGATTTTTTTTTCTGAGTATTGAATGCTAATTTTCAATTAGGAAGTTCAGTGTGAAAAGTTTAAGTGGGAAATACTTGCATAAATACCTGCAAATAGTTTACTATAAGTAAAAGACAGAATTTTCAAATTGTTAAACTTAGATAAAGCTTCAATTTTCCTGTCACACGATGTTTTAACAGGATAGAGAACCAATCTTATTTAAATGAAGTGTTAAATTTTCAGACTCCACCTTCTGTACAGGAACTGTCTAGCTTAAAAAGTCCATCCTTTTTTCTAGGGGTGCTGTCATCCTGACCGAAAGAAGCAGGAGATAACTAGCTTGATCATGTTAGGCAGTGAGTAATGCTGATGTCAGATACCAGCCCTGAAAGATGCTGAAATTGTAAGTCTCAGTGGTTTTCTGGTTTGAAATGCTGAGTAGAGAGATAGTGGATTATGGAGCTGAAGAACTGCTGAAAATGGGTTGTCTAGCTTGTGTCAAAATCTCCTCAATGATGAGCCTGGAAGCCTCATTGTGAGTCTCAAGAAAAATATTTCTTACGCTAATTATTTCTTACAATTATGCATCTAGTTTAATGTGTCATTTGAGATTCAGACACTCTGCACATGCACAAGATCTGAATAACTGATTCAATGTATACATTGGTTCTACAGATTCATTCAAAAAAAAAAAAAAAAAAAATTATCTGTTCGCTTTATAAAACCCTGACAAAAGAAAATGGTGAAGTGCCTACTCTCCAAGTAGAAATGTTATAAATACTTGATGATCTAGATCAGAGCTACTCATAACCACTAAAATTCATCTCTGATAATACGCATGTTTGTTTCTCTTCATTCTCTATGGGTGACTTGATTCAGAAAGTAGTGCAATATTCAACTCATTGCTATTTGATCTAACAAAGCCAAACACAGTTTGTATTAACTTGAACAACAAATCTGACCAACTTTTTCTATTTTAATGTGTTGGGTTTTGTTTGTTTGTTTGTTTGTTTGTTTGTTTTAAATCTTTCTGTGTTCTTTCATCTGAAGGGGGCTAAGCTTTAAAGAAATCATTCAAGTCCTCCTAACAAATTCTGCCTGATCAAAACAAGAATAACCCTTCAAAATTCAGAAAACTTTAATTTGCTTATTTTGAGGAAAATCTTAAATTAATTATTCCGGTTACTGTGATAAATACTGATTTGAACTTAACAACACATTTTCTTTGCTGGCCAAGCAAAAATTAAAAACAAGAATGTCTGCACTGCAGATTTCAACATAGTGTAAGGATCCTTGTGATGCATACCAGAAATTAGGCCAGAAATCAGGTCTGCACAGCAATTTTCTCTCCAGAGCTCCTACATGTAGTACAGTATGCTGTGTCTTCATTGTTCACATAGTCTCTTGACTTTTCTCATTTTTCAAACTCACTTTTTTCCTTTTATTATCTCAAATATTTGGAAGATAGATTTTCTAAAAGGCATTGAAAGTCAACAGATTTCTGCTCTTTTAGATTTTATTTCAAGTGGTTTATTGCCTTATTTTATTTTTTTTTCTGAGTATTAAATGCTACTTTTCAATTGGGAAGTTCAATGTGAAAAGTTCAAGTGGTGAATTTTGCTGTTACTTATCAAGAATTTTGAATTATGTTAGGGATAAGGCCTGAAATTCAGAGTACTATTTTAATGAAAAAATATAATTTAAGAGCAGATCTAGACTGAAGGATTGGAATTGCCTAGAATAGACCTCTGAAAGACTATAACTAGATATTGGTTTAGTCCCTAATTGAGATCCATGCAGCTAATTTTAGGGCAGCATGTCTCCTGATTTTAGGGATAAATCTATATTTGTATAGAACGAAATGCAAAGCAAGCATTGTTGTGTTGATAAGTAATGTGTGTCTGGATCAGAACTATTGCACAGAAATGTAACCATAACGTATGCTTTGAGGGTGTTCACCTTGAAAGAATTAGTTATATGACCTTACGGCCAGGTTTCAGTCACTGCCCTCCCAGCAAACTATTTGACTCTCCTGAATAGCACTTTTTTTCCTAATAAGTGTATAGCATAAGGCAGTGATCTGCTGTAGAGTATGAATATATTACTACAGTTTGTGCTAGACAACCAGCCAAGTCCCACAGCAGCTTAAATAGTTTGACATAACAAACAACAAAGTTAAAAGTAGAGACAGCAAGCTGACAGTTACTGCTAATTTCAAGTCATTGCAAAAATCTTTCCTTAAGCTAAACTCTCCAGTCCAAGGAAGCGTTTTGCTTATGACAGAGCACAATGGTGACAGTATCCAACTTTCCAGATAATTATTGCTGTTAAACAAGTGGGCTTTAAACATATCATTCAGATCAATTTATTCAAAAGCGTTTAAGTCTCAGCCAAGTTTACCACTGGTGTGATTGTGGGACACATTAAATTTTGACGTAATTTTTGATAATTTTTGGGACATGAACAGAGGTGAAATGCAAGGAAGGTGGGAAAAATCTGTTGAATGTTGTTTTCCATTGCAGACATTTACATTTTTGGAACCATTTTTGTAGTTGAAAAGACATGGAAGAAGCTGAGGGGATGTGGGTGAGTTAAGCATTGAGCATCTTTTCTCCAGTGCAGGGTTAAAGTTTATGAAAGATTTTATATCTTTCTTTTCCTTCCTAGTAATGAGTCTCCTCGTTATATATGTATATATTTTTTTCTAATTATTATTTTATTTTATTTTGCCCAGCCATGTCTCCAAAGAAAGAAAGAAAGCAATAAGCCTGTCAAAGAAGGAATTAATTAAGCAAATCAATCAGTTAGTTTTATTAAGGAATTACAAAGCCCATGTGCAGCATTAATTATTCAGATAATGGGACATCTCTAAGCCTTTCTTTTCAATTATTGATAAGCCGCTATCTATCATTCTGACTGTTTTAGTACTGATTTAGTTGTGAATGAAGCCAGGTCACTCAGCCATAGCATATGCCAGTTATAAGAGTTGCTAGATGGCTAGGGGCAGGAGAGAGAAAGATGAGAGGTATGGTTTATTTCCATCCACAATGATTGCAAACATTAAATATTTCAGGTCACGTGCCTTCTTCTGAACTGCAGATGAAAGGGAAGCTGTCCTTCCTCACTGATATCATCTGGATGATCACCCCTGTTCAATGAGGCAATACATGACCATTTTTCCCTCTGCAATATCACTGAAACTTTTCTGTTGACTTTATGTGAGGTTCCTTACTAGTTCATAACGCCTGGAAAAAATGAGATGCCTTTCCATTGTCACAAGAATGTTATCATTTTGCATCTGCTGATCAAGGCAACTGTTCTCATTTTTCTCTTTAGTAGGAATTTCATGACAATTGCTTTAATAGAGAGTCTTTCTGCAGCCCGAGTCATATTTTTCATGTGCAGCTCATTAGATCTAATGCACAGGGAAGTATTTTCCTACCTGTTTCCAAAAGTGGGAAGCAATGACGTTGACCTCATAAGGGAGGAACTCAAGCAATCAAGCAACTTCCCATCACAGAAGAGAGAAGTACGTACAAATAATTCTTAATGGGAGAAGGATCTCACGGTAAAGGAGACTCTGGTTGTCAATAAAATTATCTCATAATTGAGAAAACTCACATTTCAGTTGAAAGCTGCGGCACAAAAGAAATTGTAAAGAACTATGACGTAGCTCTCTGCAACCACATAAAGAAAACAAACTTCATTTATTACTACTGCCCATTAGGTTATGTAGCCATTTACAGACTTTCTATTCTCAGTAAACGGCTTTAAAGACTATTCAATTTAGACTACCCAGAGCAATAGGAAATGGTAGAGATGATAAAGTCTGGCTGATAGGAAAGTTATAACAGGTTCACAGAGCTCCAGGGATTGGAAGGTACCTCAAGAGGTTGAGGCCAGTGCCCCTTCTAAAGCAGGTTCCCTGTTAACAGGTTGCACATAGAATCATGGAATAGAATCACAGAATCACCAAGGTTGGGAAACACCCACAAGATCATCCCGTCCAACTATCCGCCCATCACTAATAGTTACTAAACCATGTTCCTCAACATAACATCTAAACGTTCCTTGAACATCTCCAGGGCCAGCGACTCCACCACCTTGCCAGGTAGCCCATTCCAGCACCTGATTGCTATTCCAGAAATGTAGCATTTCCTCACTTCCAGCCTGAATCTTTCATGGCAAATTAAGGCCATTCCCTCTAGTCCTATCACTAGATACATGAGAGAAGAGGCTAATCCCCAGCACACTACAACCTCCTTTCAGAAGGGAGGGCTCTTACAGAGAGAGCAATAAGGTCTCCCCTGACCCTCTTCATCTCCAGACTGAATAATCCCAGCTTCCTCAGCCACTCCTCAAAAGCACTGTGCTCCAGAACATAGTTGCCACCTTAGTTGCTGTAAGAGAATGTTCTTTTGCACCTTTGTCTCAAAGCTTGCTGAGGACAAGTCCAGGCAACTTCTGTTCAAGGGTTGAGAAATCCTTTGTCTAAGGGACACAAATAGACAAGTTCTATCTCTCCCATAACCCGCTTTCCCTTCTCCATCACCCTAATTTGTAATAGTCACCTACCTCATCTCCTTGATTGATTAGGATTTGTAATAAACTGGTCAGACCAACATTTGATTAATTGTTTCTTAATCTCACACCAGGTATACAAATACCAAAGAATCTTCTCTCCCTCATACAATCTAGAGCGAGACAGTTGCTCTTCTCTGGACACGCTCTGGGGCCACGATGTCTTTCTTGCAGTGAGGGGCCCAAAACTGGACACAGTACTTGAAGTATGTCCTCATCAGTGCTGAATACCAAGGGGCAATTACTTATCTACTCCTGCTAGCAATACTATTTCTTATACAAGTCAGGATGCCAATTGACCTTCTTGGCCACCCAGGCACACTGCTGGCTCATGTTCAGCCGAGCATCAATCAATGCCGCCAGATCTGTTTCTTCTACAGTCTTCCACCCACTCTGTCCCAAGCCAGCAGCATTGCCTGAGGTTGTTGTGGCCAAAGTGCAGGACCAAGCATTTGGTCTTGCTGAACCTAATCCCACTGGCTTCAGCCCAGCAATCCAGCCTGTCCAGATCCCTATGAAGGGCCTTGCTAACCCCAAGTAGATCAACACTTTCAGCCAACATGGTGTCACAGGTAGGCATGTAGATGAGTCTTGAATATCTCCACAGAAGAAGACTCCACAATCTCACTGGACAAACTATTCCAGTGATCCATCCCCCTTGCTGTAAAGAAGTTGTAAATAAGTTCTTCCGCATGCTATTATGGCACTTTCTATGTTCAGGTTTTAGGCCACTACCCCTTGTCCTATTGCTACACACCACTGAGAAGAGTCTGGTCTCATCCATTTGCCTCCCACCTCCCTTTTGATGTTTATACACTTTAAACAGATCCCCCTTCTATCTTCTTTTCCCCAGGCTGTACAGACCCAGGTTACTCAGTCTATCCTCATATGGGAAATGCTCCAGGCCTGCTACCATCTTTGTGGCTTTCTGCTGGACTCTTTCTAGGAGATCCCAGATTTTTTTTGAACAGTGGAGTGCAGAACTGGACACAGTCTCCCAAATGTGGCCTCACCAGGGCAGAGCAGGTGGGGAAGATCACCTCCATCAACTGGCTGGCCACACTCTTACTAATGCACCCCAGGATATCATTGGCCTTCTTGGACACAAGAGCACACTGGTGGCTCATGGTCAACTTGTTGTTGTCCATGTCCTAGGTCATTCTGCACAGTGCTCCTCTCCAGCAGGTTGTCTCCTAATCTGTAATGATGCATGCAGTCATTTCTCTCCAGGAGCAAGACTCTACATTTGCTCTTGTTAGACTTCATCAGCTTCTTCCCTGCCCAAATCTCCAGTCTCTCCTGATGTTTTTTAGTGGCAAATTGTTGATTAAGATGTTGAACAAGACTGGATATATCTGTGATCTCTGGGGAGCACTGCCAGTTACAGGCCTCCAACTTGTCCTTCTACAACAGATAACAGCTCTCTGAGCTCTGCCAGTCAGTTCTTCATCCACCTCACCACACACTTATCTATCCCACACTTTTTAAACTTGCTGAAGACAAGATATGCAGCATTCACTGTTTCCCCTCAACTACCCAGCCAGTGATGACATTGTAGAAAAATACCAGGTTATTTTTTAGCTTGATTTGCCCATGGTGAATCTGTTGACTTCTTCGTTTCCTATTGCTTGGAGGTGGCATCCAGAACAAGTTGTTTCTTCGCCTTCCAGGGTCAGAGATGAAGCTAACTGGAAACATATTTATGCTTAACTAAAAAAAAAAAAAAAAAAAAAAAAAAGAATAGAGATGATATATCTTCCTGCCCATCAGAATCTCTTCTTTCTATCATCTTTGCAGGAACATTGAAATGAGGTTGATTCAGCTGCTATTTCTACACACAGCATCAGATGTGGCCACTGGATTCCTCTGCTCCATCATCTCTATAATCAGAACACACACTTGATAGCTTTAAAATGGTCTTTTCCTATCTCTCTTGTAAAAACAAGACAAGAGCCATACTTCAGGGCATAAGCTTATCTCCAGCTGAGATCAGGGAGATATTTATCGAATAACTGGATAACTGGCTTGGTTAAATTGACTGTCTGCCTTTCTTTAAATACCCATCACCGGTCACTGTATGATATTTTTCAGGGATAGAAATGCTAATGTCCACCCCACAGAATTAGATAGTCCTTCTACCTTTGCATTTGGTAGATCAACATGAAAATTTTGTTGCAATGCAGCAACATTTGGGGTGGCAAACTTCAGAGGGTTGGAGTGTCATACCTTCACTCTTTCTACCAACGTGATATAAAAATGTAATGAGAATTCATTGCTGTCTGAGTTATTTTGCTTCATCTCTCAGGTAAAAGCCAGGAATGATAGAGGTTAGGAAACTTAATGCCAGAGATGGGAAGAAGATCTCTCTCTCACTTCAAAAGTTTCAGCATTGGCACAAAACATAACCTTGGGGGAAAAAAAGAAAAAAAAAAAAAGATATCCAAACCTAATTCTCATTTTTATGTAGAAATTTAAGAGGTGTAGCTGGTAGACTAAAGAAATGTTGCTTGGACATTTATAGGTTTAGATTTAGTTAAGTTTATTATTCAGTAATAAGAAGCAATTAGACCAGGAAAACAAAAAACAACAAACAAACAAACAAACAAACAAACAAAAATCCTGGAATTAAAAGCCAGGGGATAAGGAAACTAAGCTTCAGAGTTCCAGGCCATTTTTATTTGTTCCTATATGCAAAAAAAAAAAGGTGCCACTTCTTGTAACTGTGTGAGCTTTCTGTCTTCCAGTGGTATCTACTACTCGTCCACTGACAGCTGTTTTCTGGCTTTAGCCTTAGGCTCAGCACATACTACTATCACTTTGCCTCAGCAATGCTGTCCTGCTTTGACTTCTGCCAAATTGTGTGTCATATACACTAAAAAATCTCTGCAGTTAAGGAATGAAAAGAGGAAAGCATTCCCAAAGTATGATAGTGTAGAAATAACAATAACTTTAACATATATAAATGGACATATGTGTATATAATTTCTGCATAATATTATAGCCAACACTTGCTACAACTCTCTCAATAAGTAGCCCTAATGTAGTTGGAGAGTAATAAGGCAATGTCTTTAAAGCTAACACAAACACTTTATCATTTCAATAACAACATACATTATCATCAGGCTAGCAAATTTGAGGGTGCATTTCAGTGACAAGGTGTTGATTGTTTTTTTGTTTTGTTTTGTTTTGTAGAGGAAAACAAAGAGGTATGCCATCTTGTGGGGGGTGAGTTTCTGATATACCAGATTGATCCATAGTCATGTTCTTAGTCTGAGCCAAAAGAAACTCATACCTGCACTAGATTTCCTCTTGGCCATTTTCCTTTTCTCCCCATGAAAATGAAGAAGTTTCCAACTCTGTGACTTGAGAAGTGGAAAGCAGCACATGCCTTGTGCTCAAAAGGAAAATCTGTACCCCAATTTTTTTTTCCAGAATCAGGCAAATCTGTATTCCCAGCCAGTCTGTGCAGCAGAACTGCTGCTAACCCTTCCTAACTTTGGAAAAGATATGCTGAGAAATGGAGTAAATCATCTCCAGTTTAAAGCACCAACAACCATCAGATCTAAAAGATAATGGTGCTGGATGATTCCTTTTCCTGCCAATTATAGTGCAATACAAGCAGTAGTATAAATCCAGTATGGAACCAAAGCAGAGTTGTACGCTGATGCCAACTACGTAATATCTCAGAAAGAATATTTCCTGAACAGAACAAATCGGAAGGGTTAATGTCTTGAATTCTTGTGAGAAAAGTGCTGTTAACTGAAATCAAGTTCTTAAGGCTTTTTCTAATAGCAAAGATTTTGATTTCCAGTGTCTAAGTGCTATCTAGGACTGCGCTGGAATTTGAGTCAGCAGTTTGTCAGATAAAAACATCCTCATTATTTTTCTGCATCATTCATGGTTTAACTGTAAGTCTGAGTTGGTGAAATTCCAACAGAAGAAGAAATCCTATCCACATTTATACATAGACAGAATTTGGACTGATCTAGACACAGAATTTAGTTAATGAATGTAATTCTTGACATTTCTCAATATGATAAAAATTTCCCAGTGTTTCAATCAGTCAAGAAAAAAGCTTATTTTGTATGTAGCAATTTTTTATACTTTTGCACTAAAAAAAAACAACCCACCAACCAACAAACAAAAAGCATAAGAAAACAGTAAACTAATTGAATACCTATAGCTATATCCTCCAGAAGGACATACTCTGATGCTGAGCAAAAAGACTGAAATTCCAAAGAAGGTCACTCTTTTCCCTAGTTTATACACTAATCAGATCTCCAAGCAATAATTTCAAACACACAACATTTCAGTCACTGATTTCGTTTGGATTCAGTACTTGGCTTCAAGTTCCTTTTGAAGCTTTAATATCCAATATAAGTAAATGAGTAAACAAATTGAGTATTTATTACTATATCTTCATATATTTATACATATACAGCCTCACAATTTCATTGATCATACAGTGTGTCCATGACTGTGAATATAATATCAATTTTAGCCCAGTATTAATGGAAGGGAAATAAATGATGTGAACAATCTTTTCAGTCATCAGAAGTTCATTTTTAATTTCTTTTACTGACAGACGTGTAAACTTTAATTACATAAGGACCCTACTTTGGCAGACACTTCACAAGCATAGAACAAAAATAGTCTCTGCTTGAAAAATATTTGGCAGGAGAACAGCTAAAACCAGACAGATCTTAAGGAATACAGTGTATAATAAAACACTACTAGCCAATGCTGTTGCAAATGTATTGACAGGTTTTTTTGTAAAGATTTTATGATAAATAAGAGCCTTAAGGAGAAATTTAAAAGAGAATGCAAAGATATTATTTCTCTTGTTTATAGGAAAGGCCAGTGAAACACTGTGAGGACAAGTACAGTACAAAGTACAAAATGATTGAAAATTTCACAAGCTGATGATTCAAGTTAAAAACCATATGACAGCTGGAGGTCAGAATTAACCTCTTGACAGCTAGTAAGAAGTTATGTACAGAAGCAAACCTCAGCTATGACTGTCTTTTGTACCTAATATGAGAGTCAACAAGGAGTGGGTGAGGAGATGAAGGAAAAAGAGAGACAAGCTTAGGCTGTCAATCAAAAGATATGTTTTCTGCAGCTTTCTCACCCAGATAAAAGGGATGTTACAGAAATTGAGATACAAGGCAGTGAGAGCAAAGGTGAGAGTTTTCTCGTGTGGGCAGATGTGAAAGGCCATATCATAGACATGGTCTAAAGAGTCAATCAGACTTACTCACTACCTGAGTGCTGAAGGCCTGGATGGATTTCTGTATCACTGATGCCTCATAAATTTACAGAGATAGATGTAGATGAGCAAGATGGTGACTTCCCAGAGACTGACAAGATGGAGCGGGAGGTGGGAGTAAGGCTTAACAAAAACCCTTGCCTCAAATCCAAACCAGAGTAGAGACAGACAAAAAAGGAAAGTTGTGGAAGTTGGACTTATGCTTTGAATTAACACATCCAGAGGCTGTTTTGACTGTTTTGACTGTTTTGAAGTTATTCTTGTTATTGTTGAAAAAGCAAATAAAAGTCTTTTCTAGTATTTGCTGTTTCATTCTTCAAACCACTATAACGGTTCATTTCTTATTGTTACTATTGTTCTTGTTGCTTTTGTTGTTTTGTTGCTGTTGTTAAACATATTGGTAAATCTGTGCTCTAAGTTCTTCAGTGCTCATTTAGATCTGATGTCTTCTTTTTCCTCTCTCTCCCAGTTTTACTAGTTCTCATTTTATCTATTTATGCAGTATTCCCTTCCAACTGTCTTGTCCAGATGATTCACTAACAACTGGACTAATGACCCTCTCGCTCCTTAGCAGCTGAGAGGGTGAGAGAATGAAGGGGTCAGGCCATCAGCTGCTGCAAATTGGTGCCGCACCATTGGTTTAATTGAAGCAGTGCCAGTTTGCACCAGCCGAGAATCTGAGCCTGAGGCTTAGTTCAGCACAAGGAAAGCAGATCTCCAATCTGTTTCCCCTCTTTAAGATTTTTATCCAAACATGTTACAACTAAAGTTTGTTACCTATTGGCTTTTCAGATGAGTAGAAAGAGAAAAAAAAAAAAAAAAAAAAAAAAAAAAAGGCATTAGCATGTGAAGATTTCATGAAATCATAAAATCACACAATCACCGAGGTTGGAAAAGAGCTCTTTGCTTTCTTCTCTTTGCTTTCTTTCTTATGACCCTCATAAGGGCATTGGTAGCTTCGCACTTCATGTATGCACATTTGATTTTTAAGGACAGAATATCAAAATAAGCAGTAAGATCCAGGATGTTGACACAGCTCCATTGATTCAGTATAACAGTGTCTGTTTTACATGTCAGTTTGCTGATGGCAACACTGGCTTTGGTTCATAGCGCATGTATTTTACATTAATGTCTGTACAGATCAAGAAATAGATTGTAGTTAGAAGCACAGAGCGATTTTTCTAACCCTGATGGGGGTTATAGACCTGGGGATTTAGAGCAGCAGACTTCAGATATGTATTTATTTATTTATTTATTTATTTATTTTTCTTTCCCTTCACTACTGCAGAGAACATAGATTACTTTGTTTCATGAATCCTTTGGTCTAATTCTTTTCTTTGTTTCTCTTGGAGTGCTAACATATTATAAAATACTAAAAAACTCGTAGCATTCCTGCTAACAGTAAGGATTAGACCACAGGGTACTCTTCTCCTTGTCTTACAGATTCTGTTCATTGCCATTTACTTCATAATTTAACAATCTCAAGCCATGATCTTTATCTATATGTATTTATTTATGTTGTTGTTGGCTGTGGTTAAGAAAAAAAAAAAAAAAAAAAAAAACCAACTAAAAAAGTTTTTAGTTTCAATATTCAATGTAACTTCATCTTTTTGGAAGTTGTCAGGTTTGGCCCGTGGATTTGCAAGATGGCATACACATGGATTTTGACATCTGCAGTGAGAGAGCAAAGATGACATTACAAATTAAGGGGAAGGAGGAGAGAGAACACAGATAAAAACCTGAGGGTTTGTTTCCTTTTTTTCCCCCCTTTATTTTTTTTCTTTTGGCAAAAAACCTGCTATAGAAACAAATGTAGATGAGGGGGGCACTGAGCCATATAGAAGTGAGTAATTATCTACTGTTACAGGCCTTATTATCTCTCCAAATGTTTGCTAAAAATTCTATTGGGCAACCATCTGGACCCTAAGCTTTAACTCTGGATACAGAGTGGATTGTTGCTTTAAGTTTTAGAGAGGAAATTTTCTTTCTTTAAATCTTCCCTGTCATTCTGTTTTAAATAACTTAGCAGGATGTCTTCTAGATAGCTTTCTGTGTCCTCGGAGTGAGTACATTGTAGGTGATATCCTCATATAAAATATTCTTTGAAAGCTTAAATATATTTATGTATTTACCACTAGAGGATCTGAGGACATTTTGCCATCTGTTGTAGGGGTTTGCTAATGCACCTATTTCCTCCTCTATCTTTTGCTTTCTCTCTCTCTTTATAAATTACAAGGCTTAATAACTTCCCTCATTGGTAGCCTCCCCCAACATCTCAAATTATTTTCAATTCATATTGCTTCAACTACCTTTCTGTGTTTGAAACCTTGCTCTTCCTCATTGTTCCATTGTTGCTGTATTGCTGTAATTTTGAATAGCAAATATCATTTCCTTCATTCAGACTGCAATAAATAATTCAGTAACATGTCATCAATAACTATAGACCAGTTGCTTATCTTGAAACGTGTCTGTAGTTTGCTGTGAAGGTCATTGCTATCAATTATGCACCTATCTTCAATGGAATGTTTCAATTTAGAGTTATAATATCAGCAGTAAATGATCTTTGTTCTTGTGTAGGATAATTTGTTTGCACAAGTTTGCTGTTGATTTTTTTTTCCTTTTGCCTAGTTTCCACATAGACAATGTAAGACACTCAATTTTACCTGCCTTGCACAAAATCATGATACTACATTTGCAGCACAACCATAAATAATAATCAGTCACCCAGTGTTCTGCATTTGCCTTTGGATATTTTCTGTGAAACAGTGCAATGACCACACTGTGAGGCTTGTCCCATGACAGCGAGTCCATATTGCCTTGCCCCTATCCAGCAGTAGCTTTCAACTCCATCCATTTTCAAGTTGTACAATGAAACCGTAGTGGGACTGCAGTGCATTTGAATTTACCTTTTGAAATACAGCCCTCAGGCAGTCTTTGCATTCCTCTAGCTGAGCAGAGAGATGGGTGAAACAAGTTCTTGATTTAGCTGCCAATAAGTGTCCTAAGCACAACTTGACTGACAGCCTACAGAGAAGCAGAGGGATCCTACTAGACCTAGCAAGTTGATTCACTAAAGTCACTTTCCAAGTCAAGGATAGGAATGTTCCAGAAGAAAATGAAAGACAAGAACACAACTAAATCCCTTCTGTGTCCCTGGTTTCCCCCTACAACCTTGTTCCAGTAGGGAGAGGTTTTTATCCTATGTCATTGGTACAGAATCCTCCTCTATCTCTGCTTCGGTGCACTTGCTGATACCTCCCACCCCTCAGCCATAAATCAAGGAGAAAGAAATCCAGACAAGGTGCACACAGCTTCTTCACAGAATGAAAAAATCACAGAAGGATTAAAGTTGGAAGGGACCTTTTGAGATTATCAAAATAATCTAAACCCTTTAATAAATCTAAACCACTGCTCAAGCATGGACACTAAAGCATCTGTTCACTTGTTGGTCAGAGATAAAGTGACAGAGAATGGTAAAGTTGTAGATGTAATGTCATTTTCCTACCCTACTCCAGCTGCAGTCTTTTATAACTTTGATATTTTTAAAGTTTTGGTGTGTGTTTCTTTTGTTGTTGGTGGTGGTGGTGTTGCTTTGTGGGTTGTTTTTTTTTTTTTTGGTTTTGGTTTTTTTTTTTCCTTTTATATTTTCTGTATGTACTTTCTTTGGTTCCTTCTGGCCAAACAGATTTTTGCGATGGCATTAATTATTTCTTGGGATTGGTTGCTCTAATGATTTTTCCTTTTGTGACTTCAGTATTTCATAAACTTGGATTATTCTAGCTTATATGAGATCTTTTGGTTACAAAATGTAAATAAAAATAACATTTCAGGAAAAGGTTAACATTTCACAAATGGCTTTTTTTTTTTCCCCCATTATATTTGGGATCAGATCTTTGAAGTTCTGGAGCATCTTTCACCAACTTAATTTGATGTAGTTGATTATATGGGAATTCTAAAAGTCAGAAACAAAGAGTTTTTGAAATCTTGACCTGAAACCTCCAGAAGGAATGAGTCAGACTGAGTTGAAGAGAAATGTCCCAAGGGATACAATTCAACCATGATATAAGATTCATGAGAACGGGAGGAAAAAGAAGAAAATAATAAATTATTATGGTAAATTATTCTGAGTAGGAAAAGAAAATGATGACATGACTTCACTGCTTTTACTTAGAATAGTTTGTCTTCCAGAGCATCTCCAACATAGTCTTGAAAGTCACAATCAGAGACCTACTTGCAGTTTGCAAAAAGGGCTGATCTTATAACAGTGGAAATGACACCAACAGGAAGAAATGGGGATGGGCTATGTTAGCACTCATTGATGGTGTTACAGAATTATGGAAACACATTTTAATGGATATTAGCTGCAGAGAGAAAATGGAAAGAAGTGTCTGCATCAGCTTGAAGAACTGCTGGAAGTACAGTGAATAAAACACTCATAACAAATCAAAATTTTTGATCTATTTAACTCTGACTCTCACATTAACAGAAGATACAGTCCAGGAAACCTAAATATGACTTCTATTTCTTAGAACTGCTTAGATCAGAGTTCCAAAACTGCATGTTTGGAACAGAATTTTCATGTAAATATCCTTTTTCTAGTCTTATTTTTCCTTCTCATCAAACCCTCTTGAACCCATATAATCATTAGGCTTTGAGTCACATAGGTTCATGCCAAGAAAGTTGAAAGAAACACAGGGGAGCACTCCCTCAGTAATCTTGGAATGCATGTACTCACACACACACACATATAAACATGTATAAATAGTGCAAATACCAAGAATGACAAAGCAATGAGTGACTTAGCCATGTGTTCACGTATGCTGTTTTCAGAGAAACTTGAAAATCAGGAACATACAGAATCAAATAGTTTGCCTGAAAGTAAGTATCATCAGTAAAACCTAAACACTCCTCAATCACATTATTATATTCCTTGGATTTTCTAATTCTGTATTGCCTTTTTCAGCACTGTCTTGATATTGGAAAAGGAATTGAAAATGCCCATTACAAGGAGAGGTATGGAGCTGTGGTTTATTGCAAACCCAGAATACATCCATTGATTTTTCCATTTTTTTTCCCACTCTTTTGTGCTCTTTTCTCTCTGTACACAGTACCCCTTCAGTGATGCAGATATGGCCTACCCAAGGCATCACCATAAAGGATATACAGTTTGAATGAGGGAAGCTCAGCACAATTTTAAATGAAAAAGGACATCTGTAGTTCTGCTAGCTGGGATAAAAATGACAAGAGCTTTGTATTCTCACACTTCAGGGCACTAACTGATCAGTACCTAGGGTCGGGTACACCTAAATCTGTCACAATTAGGAACATTCACAGAGTTTGAAACTTTCTCTGGAAGAAGCTGGTTTTGGCTGCTGCAGCTGATAGACATGGTAGGTTGGGTGGTCCTCTGTCAGAGGTACAGTATGATTTCCACACAAAGAATAAACTAATGTGAAATTCCAACTTTGGTTTTATGGTAGGAATCACCTCTTTCTCTAATCCAACAGAGCATTTTAACCACAGATTCTTTTCTATATAAACCTCTGTCTTGCACCTTTGAAGAAGTTTGTCGGGCACATTTTTACGGTTTTGTTCCGTTTTGTCAAGCCTTGATATTTTGTTAGCTTTTTTTTTTTTTTTTTTCCTGTTTGCTTTTAGCCCTAAAAAGCAGTTTTGGAACTATTATATTCTTGTGCCGTTTCATTTAGATGTGATGTACAGCAGACAGAAGGAGGATATACGTAATGCAAGAGTTCAGTTTTCCTGCCTTTTTGTAGATGTGAACATAGAGCCTTTGCAAGTAGCTGTTCTCATAAGCATTGCTGACTAAATGATGGCATGTTGAAATTTCATACAAAGCTGAATGATTTCCTTATGTGGAGATCTTCTTTGGTGGCATTAGTTATGCTAATAAAGTGGTGCAACTTTTCTGGCAGTGCTTGAGGCAGCTGCCAGGCTGTGACTGAAGACTCTATCTAGGGAAATAACTCAGCAAGTAAAATTCAGATGGCTGGCAACCTGCTCAAATTCATGGTCCTAATCCATAGCTATGTATAAGCTCTATTGTTGAGTTTATAATAATTTCTGCCTAACAAGCACAATCCCACTGACATCTCAGACATTACTTTGCACAATTCTTTAGGCTGCCCCAAGTGTTAGCCTAATTTATGTGCTGACAGGCATTTCTATGACATCCATCGCTAGTGTGTAGAAAAGTCTGGCAAAGTTATTAGGGTTCACAAAAGGAAAACAAAAGAGAGAGTCAGTTTGCACATTGCACCAGATAAGCCCACCAGCTGCTGGAGGAAGAGGCATGTGCCACTCCAATAGCAAGAGGAGATGGGGTGAATGCAAGATGAATCTGCGTGTGAGGTGGCACTCTTTCTTTGCACAACACTGGGGGCCAGAACCAAGATGAGTGAGAGCAGAGGAATAACACGCAGAATTTAAATTCAGCTTCTTATTCCCTGAAAATGCACAATGCTCTGAAAATGAGATGACACAGTAACGTCCACATGAAAAATACTTTACAGCATAAGCTGTGCTTGCACTCTACAGCAGGCAACCTGGCACGGCGCAGCTGGCAATGTGGTCACCTCCTGCCCTGCACTATAAAGACAAAGACTCTTGACCATACAGTTTGCCCAGGCATGCACCCATTGCTCAGATCCAATCAAACCATCAGAGCACTGTTAAGGCTGTGTCAACTGAAGGCAATGTTGTGCAGTGCTGACTCACATGATGGCAAATATTTCTGTGAGTTGTGATATATTGGTGAAACATGGAGCTCTGAATGGTGAAGAATATGCAGCTGTGCTTTCCATTTTGATGAAGAAATTCTAAAATAGGTTTCAAGATTAAAAAAACGGAAAAAAAAAAATCATCGATTTATGTTTGTGAGATTGTTTACGGTTGATTTAAGTGAATGACCTGCAAATTTTCAAATGGAATGTATAATGTTGCTATCAGATATTCAAATAAAAAAAAAAATCTGATCACATCCCTTCACCAGACTTTCATAAGCTCTGTCTTAGCAGAGAAAAACATCCTTTGTTTCACAATCACATCTTATTCATGTTATTGCTTTTTGGCAACTACACACATTTATAGCAATTATTGTCAAGAATGAAATACAGTTAAAGTAAAATGTTGTAAAAAAATCTCTGATGAACGCCCTGAGACCTCACTAAGAATAGCAATCACTTCCATTGAATCAGTCTGATGTGTTAGTTTCACAAAAGCAAGGTTAAATACCCTACTGATTTTACTCATTTATTTTTGTTCTCTCTCTTAATGTCTTAAGAAAATACTAAAAATTGAAATGTTTTGATACTAATATAGTAGCAATATTGTATATTTTATGAGGGCTGTTCCAGAAGTGATGCTTCCTGTTTTATTGTGTTGGCTTATGTTATTAAAGGTAGATGCTTGTAGGATGGCAGTAGAGATTGAAACTTCCCACCTGTATTCTATTGTGTTTTGTTGCTGTGTGACAGATGACAGCAGAGGGGCAGTCTGACAAAATGGTGTAAGATATGAAAGTGTGTATGAAACAAAGGTGTGTCACTGAATCCTCCAAACAGAAAAAAATGCACCCATTGACAATTGTTGATTCTTTCTGAGTCTATTGGATTTGCTCTATCAAATAGTGTTATTGTGTTCTTTGTATCTGTTGTAGTTTCCATGGAGAGAAATCTGAGACTACTTTTGGAGCAACTGATGCAGCCCAAGGCAATTCCTATGCACTAAATGCAGCCCAAGCAAGACAAATGTTGGACATTCGTGATCTACAGGCATAATCTACATCTGAAATCTCACTCAGATGGAAGCACTGCATCACAAGTTGAATTCACTCTACTATATTTTTCAGTATTTCATCTGTGTAGGTCTAGTGTTTGAAATTAAACTGAAGCCTAAGGAAGAAACTACCTCCTACCATCTCTACTGTTTTCTTCTAGAGGTTTCATTCCACATTCTCTCCTGTAAGAAATAGTCATGGGAAGACCACCTGAAATATTTGTAAATATTTATTAGGTACTATTCTTTTATTCACAAGTATCACAATATGGTCACAAGTATCATTATTCTTTGCAGGTTGGTTTGCAAATGAGTGATGTTTTCATGTTGTCCATGATGAGTTTCCTTTCTTCTATGACAACGTACAGTAACACGAGCAAGATAATCTTGTGTTTGTCCTGCTGAATGTCTTCTCCTCTGGGACAAGGAGTTCTTTCCTTTTGGTTTGCTTGGCTTTGTGATTTTGTAGCCAAGTAAAGGAGAATATCATCTGTTATATCGTATTTTAACACTTCTCTTTTAAGAAAAAAGCTATTATCTAATCTCCTTAACCCTGCAGAGACAATAGTGTGAGTGAAACATCTTTACAGATCTCTTAGGTGGAACAGCCTGAGACTCACTTCTGATTTCCAGATATCAAAGGCACAGAAGTGTGAGCTAAGAATGCAGTCTGTCAGTACAAGAAGACTTGGGACCAACCCTCAGGGCTCAAGCTTGTCAAGTCAGATCTGATTTTTTTCTTGACCTATCTACAGCTTTGTTTTTCTTGGTTTAGCTTTAAATGCAATTTTTCTAATGACCAAAAATAGTCATAGGTAATTTGTTTTACTTCTATTTATCTTTGTACGCTACCACCACTGTTTTATGATACTAACACAGTTAAGTAGTACAGAAAAATGCAGTTCTTATGAGACAGTAGAGACCTGGGGAAATCAGTGTATGCAATGAGACACAGAGGAATAGAAGACTGTGGTGATGTCATGGGGGAGCACCTGGCACTGGAGACTTCACATACAAACAACTCACTCACAGCAAGTTAAAGAAGCACAGAACTGGAACTTGAGGGGTAAAAAAAGAGAAGAAAGAAGTAATGTCTTACTATTTAAAAGGCAGCACATATAGAGTATTTGGATGTGGAGCTGCGGATCAATAAAGGCAAAACAATAAAAGACAGTCTATAAGCAAGACAATAAGAATAATTTCAACTGGATCCTAATGTCACAGAATCACAGAATCACAGAATCACCCGGGTTGGAAGGGACCTCAAGGATCATATAGTTCCAACCCCCCTGCCTGGCAGGGCCACCAAACATACACATTTAGATCAGGTTGCCCAGGACCCCGTCCAACCTGGCCTTGAACACGTCCAAGGACGGGGCATCCACAACCTCACTGGGCAGCCCGTTCCAGGGCCTAACCACTCTTCTTGTAAAGAACTTCCCCCTAACATCCAACCTAAATCTTCCCTCCTTCAACTTGGATCCATTTCCCCTAGTCCTGCTATTGTCAGCCCTTTTGAAGAGTTTACTCCCCTCCTGGGTGTAGGTTCCCTTCAGGTATTGATAGGCTGCAATGAGGTCACCCCGCAGCCTTCTCTTCTCCAGGCTGAACAAGCCCAACTCCCTCAGCCTGTCCTCATAGGGGAGGTGCTCCAGCCCCCTGATCATCTTAGTTGCCCTCCTCTGGACCCTTTCCAAAATCTCTATGTCTTTCTTGTACTGAGGGCTTCACACCTGGACACAGTACTGCAGATGGGGCCTCACAAGAGCCGAGTAGAGAGGGACAATCATCTCCCTGTCCCTGCTGACCACCCCTCTCCTGATGGAGCCCAGGATCCCATTTGCCTTTCGAGCTGCCAAGATGAATCCATAAACATCCAGGTCATTCTTCTGGCAAAGAAATCCAGTTGGGTGAGCATAACACTAGGAAGAGGGTAGAAAAACTGGAACTGTGTATTTAGTGATAGTCACAAGTTCTTTATTATAACTTTTTTGGCATAGAAGTATTTTTATCTTTCCACTCTAATGAGATCCAAACTAATAATGATTAGACAGTTAAAATTTCATTACACTAACAATAAACTCTTGGCTTCCTGTTTGAGATATGTTACTGTGTGCCAGTAAATTGGATTTTGAGAGCAAAATATTTTCACATTCCACAGTGGCTACTGTTTAACACTGCCTGAATGATGAGCCTGACAACCAGTTTAAGATGAAAGACAATAACAGCAATGGCCCCATTATCCTTCAACCAATGCTCCTGGGTCAGTATTTCCTCAACTTCAATGGTGCCACTTCTCACTTTCATGTAGATCCATGGTACTTGATATTCCTTAGTTGTGAGATGCACTCTCAGTTGTATTATGGTCAAAATCTTGTTTACGGGCAAATTGGAAAACTTTACACTTATGTATACATAAGTGTATATACATGCACACACATATGTACGTAGCCTCCAAAAATAATGCCTCCTATTTATTTCCATGGAAATTCCAACAATTGCAAAGAACACAATAGTACTGTCAATACAGAAAATTCTTAGCTATAAAACATTGTTTTTCAACATAACTGCCACCTTTAGCTATGCATTTTTGCCAATGATGAACAAGTTTTCATGTCACACTCGTAGAAGTCTCCACCAGTAATAGTAACCTACTGTTGTGGTCAACACTGCTGAAATATTCACTGTTTGACCTCCATAAATGTTCAGCAAGCATCAGTGAATCTCAGTCAGTGCCAGTGATGTTCACTTGCAAATTTAGTTCCATACCTTTGCTTCATACACACTTCCATGTCAGATGCCATTTTGTCAGGCTACCCTTCTGCTGCCATCTGTCATGCAAAATATAATGGAATATTGGTAAGAAGGTTCAAACACTGCTGCCGCACCACCAACATCCACCTCTGAAGTCATGGTCCAGCATAACAAAATAGGAGGCATTCATTCAGAGCAGCTCTCATACGTGTGTTAATTCAATAATTTATTGTTAGTAAAATAGAAATAGTATAATCTAAGAATAATTATTAGTCTACCTTTAATTGCACAGAAAAACAAAGTATACTTTGATTAAGAAAAAGTTTAATTAACAACAGCAAGAACAATAAAAACAATATAGCTATGACTATGCTGCATCGTACAGCTACACATTTACAGCTGCTTCCTTCAGAGGTACATGAGGTTGAAATTGCAAGTATTAGCCTTAAAATGTGCTAATGCTGGACTCTTTCAGAAGTAAGTGTGCTTAAAATGCACACATTCACATTTGTGTTGCTCCCAAATGAATAGTAAATATGACAGATTTTGGTGGGTGCAGATGGACAAAGACAGGAGACAGGAGGAGAGGAGGGAAGGCATTAGTAAGTCAGCTTTCTCACCCAAACATTAATGTGCTGCTACATCACCAGCTTGCTGTTTGCTGCTCATTATATGCTATACCCTTCTTCCAAAGATTTCAGTTATCCACTCGGAGAGCAGAGAGATGCAATTTTTCAGTCATCCAATCAGGGAACATATGATTTCAGGGACACAACACAGTTTATGGAATAACAGAGAATGAATAGCTGAAGTAAATAATTCACAAACTATCCATAGGCTGCAATTTGTTTGTATAAACTATTTGGTAAATACTTAAGTGTAACTATCACATTCATTTTAATCAGGATCAGCTTGGGAACTAAGGCGAAATCTCCTGAATAATTTATTCCCTAGAAATAATTCAGATCACTCTTGTGTACTCCCTTGAGTCTCCCTTCGCGACATGTTACCAAAGGGTGAAAGCTGGCTGAGTCCCAGGTAGAACAGAGTGTGAGTGTCTGGAGTACAACCTGCAATATATTGAGAAACCCTTTTCTCCTGGTAAGTCAAGCTGCAAAGACCAAAGCACAGCTGTTCCATGCCAGGCACCAGCACATCAAGCTGTTCCCTGAAACCAAGAACTGATGAAATTAGTGCTGAAGCATCTGTGACAGAGAGATAAATATAAAAGTAATAATAATATGATAACAGCCAAGAAAATGAAGAGATTTGAAGAGAAGGCAATTTGAAAAATGCAGTACTATTCATTCATTAATAAATGATGACAATTTTTGACATCTTATCTGACTGTGAAAGAAAAAAACAGCTCCTGCTCTTTATTGCTCCATATATGAAATACAGGTGAAGAACATTTTATTATTTTCCTTTTTATTATTTTAAGGTTGGCTATCTTACACAGATTGTTCATCTATTTTTTCTGTTCATATTAACATTCAAGTTCTTATCTTCCCCAATGTCCATGTGGACCTTAAAGATAATGAGAGAAAAATAGCAATCAAATTTTGAAATTTAAGGCATTGAAAGAGAAATGTATTATTTCTGAGAGGATTTTAGTCCAATGTTATGAAATGTTGCCTTTTTTGTCAAAATCAGGAGGTTCTGACTATATCATTTATTTACTTGTCCATGGTCATATATGTGCATAAAAAGAGACAAAAAATCTCCTTTTCTTTGTAGTTTAATATTATTATTATTTTATATTTAAAACATCTTTCAAATTCTACTGACCAAGAAAATTTAGGTGTCTTCTTGGTCGCAGATGCCAGCAGAGGAGCTATTCCCTCTTCAATGGAACTGAAGTGGTTTTATCCTTGATTTTAAGTAATTGACTTCTATTTCATACAACTTAATTTCAGTAGGATTTTTTAGATTTGGATTGCAGAAATGAAGATGATAATGAAGTACTCCACCACTGACAGTTTCTTTAGGAAACATTTTCTCCTTATCTTTTACATAAAAGGTGTTTCTTTTCCTTTCTTACTGAAAATTTTCTGAATAAAAAAGCGTACTTTGCAAGACAAACATAAAAAAAAAAAAAAAAAAAAAAAAAGAACAGCTAAGAAACATGAAATCTGTCTTCCACCCTCACAACAATGGAACTCTTGAGCATGATGAATTGTTCCTTATTCTTCAGGGCTTCTGAGACCCAGTCATTCCCAGCTTGCTTTTTTCTCAGTGAGATTATAGTTAGACATAATCCCACAAAAGAGGAACAGGGCAGACAGATAAAAAATAAAATACAATCATATATAAAGATTTTGAAATAATCAAATTCTAGAGATAACATAATTTAAAAACAAACAAGCAAACAAAAACCAAACAAAGAAAAAAACAGAATTTTCAAGTCAAAATTGTCAATATATATTTCATATATGATAGCAGAAGTATTCACATTTGCCTTCATCCTCAATGACTTTGAGGATTGTTTGGTTTAGTCTTTCATTTTTGTTTGCTTTCTTGTTCTTTATGGAAAGCAATAGTATAGCCATATTCCATTATGAAATGTCAAGCCCAATTCACAAATTAATTTGTCTGAAAGTGTCTTTTTGACTTTTTTAAACCATGCTGTCTTGCAAATCCCTCTAGTTTAAGATGTTGTTTAAGATATTGAAATAAAGAAATCTTTAGACTGCGAAGTAAAATTTCTATAAGAAGCAGTTTTTGAAGCTGTGCTACTTAACTTCAGTGATCTGTGCTATTTTAAAATTTGTGAAATATTTTCTATTTACTCCTTAACAGCCACTTGCTAGGATATAAATATATTTCTTTCTTAACCAAAATGAATGGATAGGTTTTGACGCAGCAAGACTAAGATCTCTTCTTGAATTGAGAGCTAAATAAGACCATTGATGGAAACAACTCAAAAATATGGAGGCACTGCTGGTTGAGGTCAGAAGTGAAGAAAATTATAAATGGTTTCCGATAAGATGTTAAATAGGACCTACGTCAGGCAGAAGTATCCTGACAACACTGTTTTGGAAGTACTTCCTGTATCATTAACCAGCCAGTCTTCTGAGCAGACACAAATTCAAATCCAGACTTGTTTGGGAGGCATAGCTCTACACTTCATCTTGCTGACCACAGTCATATGAAGCTTTTTCTAAATTAAATGCTCTGAAAACAATAGAAGCCTGATTTACCCATCAGAAAGTGTTTAAACCCTTGGCAGAGGCAAAATTACAAGTTTAAAAGGCCTATTTTTCACTGCTTTCCAGAGTAGTGCTGTACCTTTAATTTTCATAATGCATACAGCTTTAAATTCAACATTTATTTTTAACACATATATTTTAATGAAACATGAAATATAAAATGAAACTCCAGTCTGCCTCCTATGAGCATGGAAAGAAATCCTAATTACCTGTTTCAAAAGTGTGAAGCTCTTTCTAATTTTCCACCAGCCAGGTTCCTTAGACAGCACTCAGTATTATAACTATTTATGCCAATTGTGCTATTTCATGCATAAAATTACCGCATTATTGTTGGAATAGATGCTGGAGAGATATCTAAGCAGGGTGTAATCACTTCACTTTCTATCAAATTGAGCTTCTGAAAGGTATCATAAATTTTATTAGAAGGCAAGAGGCTAATGGAAGCCAATCAGTGTTAATGCTGATAAAATTGCTTGTATTTTACATTATAAAATGGGGAGATATTTTTATTGGAAGGTTCCCTTTTGTTTTATTAAGAGTGTATCATGGAAACTAAGGTACATTAGAACAACAGAGGGTAGTAAGTAAACCTCTCCTGTTTCTGTTGCTGGCTTTACTTTCAAAAAATTTGTACAAGATGATTTCTGATCTTTGATGGTGAAAAGTGAGTGCAAAACTGTTACCAAGAGCACTCAGGTTCACCGGCTTGCACAGAACTGTGCAATGGCATGGTGCATCTCTTTGAGAAAAATATTAATGTCCCAAATGTTATTAGATCTTTTCACTGTTAAAGATAATTGTTTCCTATTAGGCTGCCTATTTAATCTGTGGAGAAGGATAGTTTTTATGACTCCCCAGCTTATTTTTAAAGCTCCACAGTAAGGAAATGAGAGAGCATTCTGATGTGAGAAGAATGAGGATCCAAAGACGGGGACAGAGAAAAGGAGCGTTACCCATCAAGAAGTAATTGAATGCGATTTAATGAGATTGGTCTACTTTGATGGTAAATTAAAAGTTGATTTTTTTTTTTCCTGTTAATAAAATTTTGTACTAATCAGACCACACTCATGCAGTCATTTGTGAAACACTCAATAGCAACTAATTTTCTTTCATCTCCATGTGGAGAGCATGGTTTATCATTTATAGGCAGGGGAACTGACACACCAAAAAATGATGGCCTCAACCTTAAGGAGAATTAGTAGTAAATCTCAGATTTGGAAAGAAAGTATACATTTACAGAAAGTACCATTCAGTGAACTCACAGGATATTTACCAACTACTTTTGGTTTGCCATGAACAAGATCTGGGGGGGAACAAATTTCCTTGCTTCTAAAATCACCACTCAGTAATCTGATCTGCCTTTTCCAAATGCTCAACTCCATCTGTAACATACTGACACTGTTCCTAAAGCAAATATTTACACCACTGCTTTTCAGTCAGTTACTGGCAATATTATTAATATTATTAGCATAGTTTGCACTGCATCTATAAAGCATACTTTGAGAGAGCATTTTGTGTCATGCATTGTACAAACACACTGAAGACAGTTCCAGTACTGCCAGCAAAGTGAACTGAATAGCTAAGGTAAACAGAATGGGAGAAATAGGGAAAAAAAAAAAAAAAAAAAAAAAAAAAAGAATATCTCAAGTTCAAAGGGTCCCATAATGACCATTGAGTTTAGCTTCTGGATCTGCACAGGACCATCCAAATATCAAATCCTATGCCTGAGAGCTATGTCCAAGCATTTCTTGAATTCCAGCAAGCTTGATTCTGTGATCGCTTTTCTAAGGAGCTTGTTCCAGTGGTCAGTAAAGGCCAGTCAACCTCCAGTGAAGAACTTTTTCCTGATATCCAACCTGAACCACTCCTGTCACAACATTTGCCAGTCCTTTTAGTTCTATCACTGATCACCAGAGAGAAGAGATCAGTGCCTTCCCCTTCATTCCCCTCATGAAGAAGCCGTAGGCTTCAATGAAGTCTTCCCTCAGTCTCCTCTTTTCTAGACTGAACAAATTAAGGGATTTGATTTTTCGTACTTGATTCTTTATACATCTTCCGCTCTAGACTCTTCACCAACTTTGTAGCTCTCCTTTGGACACTCTGTAAGAGTTTTATGTCCTTTTTGTAGTGGGATGCTCCAAACTGCATATTACTCAAGATGAGACTGCTCCACAGCAAGGTGGAGGAGAATAGTCACTTCCCTCATCTGCCTGGCTTAATGCACCCCAAGATACTCTTGGCCTTGGGCACTGTCAACTTGTGTTCAGTTTACTGTTGACCAAGACCTCCCAAGTCCCTGTACCTTCATACAACTACCAGTTGTCCAGCTCTCAAATTTGTCCAGAGCTCTCTGCAACATATTCTTGACAGAGTCAACAGCTCATCTCTATTATTGTCAGCAAACTTGCTCAGAAAGCCTTCCAGTCTTACATCAAAGTCATTTATGAAAACACTGAAGAGAACAGACCCTAAAATGGAGCCCTGGAGAACTTCACTAGAGATCAGCCACCAAACTAATTTAATGCCACTTACCATAACCCTTTGGGTGCAACCCATCAGCCAAGTACTCATCCATCAGATTATGCCATTTAATAGCTGTATACTAGACATTTTTTCCAGAAGAAAGCTTTAATGGAATATAAAAAGATAACTCAACTGACTTCCCTTGGTCAACTAGATAGTTGGTTGACCTTATCATTAGAGAAATTGGGAAGCTGAACATCAAAGAGCAATTTGCTCTCACAGCCCAGAAAGGCAACTGTATCCTGGTCTGCATCAAAAGATGTATGGGAGGTGATCTTGTCCCTATACTCTGCGCTGCTGAGGCCTCACCTAGAATATTGCATCCGGATGTGGAGTCCTCAGTACAAGAGAGATGTGGACCTGTTAGAGTACATCCAGAGAAAGGCCACAAAAATAATTCATGGAATGGAGCACCTCTCCTACAAGGAGAGACTGCAAGAATCACAGAATCACAGAATCATAGAATCACAGAATCACCCGGGTTGGAAGGGACCTCAAGGATCATGTAGTTCCAACCCCCCTGCCTAGCAGGGCCACCAAACATACACATTCAGATCAGGTTGCCCAGGACCCCGTCCAACCTGGCCTTAAACACGTCCAAGGACGGGGCATCCACAACCTCCCTGGGCAGCCCGTTCCAGGGCCTAACCACTCTCCTAGTAAAGAACTTCCCCCTAACATCCAACCTAAATCTTCCCTCCTTCAACTTAAAACCATTTCCCCTAGTCCTGCTGTTATCAGCCCTTCTGAACAGTTTACTCCCCTCCTGGGTGTAGGTTCCCTTCAGGTATTGATAGGCTGCAATGAGGTCACCCCGCAGCCTTCTCTTCTCCAGGCTGAACAAGCCCAACTCCCTCAGCCTGTCCCCATAGGGGAGGTGCTCCAGCCCCCTGATCATCTTAGTTGCCCTCCTCTGGACCCTTTCCAAAATCTCTATGTCTTTCTTGTACTGAGGGCTCCACACCTGGACACAGTACTGCAGATGGGGCCTCACAAGAGCCGAGTAGAGAGGGACAATCACCTCCCTGTCCCTGCTGGCCACCCCTCTCCTGATGGAGCCCAGGATCCCATTTGCCTTTCGAGCTGCCAGAGCGCACTGCTGGCTCATGTTCAGTCTCTCGTCCATCAGGACCCCCAGGTCCTTCTCTGCCGAGCTGCTCTCAAGGACCGCTCCTCCCAGCCTGTACAGGTGCCTGGGGTTCTTCCGGCCCAAATGCAAAACCTTGCACTTTGCCGTGTTGAACCTCATCAGGTTCACCCGAGCCCAGCCCTCCAGCCTGTCGAGGTCCCTCTGAATGGCATCCCTTCCTTCCACCGTATCAACCGCACCACTCAGCTTGGTGTCGTCAGCAAACTTGCTGAGGGTGCACTCAATTCCCTCATCGATGTCATTAATAAAGATGTTAAAGAGCACCGGTCCCAAGACAGACCCTTGGGGGACACCACTTGTTACCGGCCTCCACCTGGACATAGAGCCATTGACCACCACCCTCTGTCTGCGGCCTTTCAACCAATTGCTTATCCATCGGGTCGTCCACCCATCAAATCCACTTCCCTCCAATTTGGAGATGAGGATGTGGTGGGGGACCATGTCAAAGGCCTTGCTCAGGTCCAGGTAAATGACATCGGTCGCCTTCCCTTCGTCCACCAATGCCGTCACTCCATCATAGAAGGCCACAAGATTAGTTAGGCATGACCTTCCTTTGGTGAAGCCGTGCTGGCTGTCTCGGATCACATGCTCATTCTTTATGTGACCGAGCATGTTGTCCAGGAGGATCTGTTCCATGATCTTCCCAGGCACGGAGGTGAGACTCACCGGCCTGTAGTTCCCCGGGTCCTCCCTGCTCCCCTTCTTGTATATGGGAATGACATGACCCTTCCTCCAGTCGTTCGGGACCTCACCTGACAGCCACGACTTCTCAAATATGATGGAGAGCGGCTCGGCAACCACCTCAGCCAGCTCCTTCAGGACCCTGGGATGCACGCCATCCGGCCCCATAGACTTGTATTCATTCAGTCTAAGGAGGCACTCTCGGACTTGCTCTGCCCTTACAGTGGGGAGGGATTTACCTCCTTGGTCCCCACATAGAGGTTTGGGGATGCAGGGTTCAGGGACATGAAAAAGACTAGAATCCTGGCCACCAGTGAAGACCGAGGTGAAGAACTCATTCAGCACCTCAGCTTTCTCTTCATCTGTTGAAGCCAGTTCTCCTTTTAAATTTACCAAAGTAGGTACGCCCGTTTTTGCCTGTCTCTTCTGGGCAATGTACCTGTAGAAGGTTTTCTTATTGTTTTTCACGTCCCTTGCCAAGTTCAGTTCTGCCTGCGCCTTGGCTTCCCTGATCCCACGTCTGCAAGTCCGGACGGCATTCCTGTACTCTTCCCAGGTGACACAGCCTTGTTTCCAGAGCTTGTACACCCCTTTCTTCGCCCTCAGTTCTCTCAGCAGGTCCTTGCTGAGCCAAGCCGGTTTCCTACCTCGCCTGCCCACTTTCTTATTCAGAGGAATGGAGACCTCTTGTGCTTCCAGGAGGGCATCTTTGAAGAGCCGCCAGCTCTCCTCAACATCCTTGTCTTTGAGGGCAGCGCGCCAGGGGATCTTGGCCAGCAATCCATTGAGTAGCTTGAAGTCTGCTCTTCTGAAGTTCAGTGTCCTGGTCCTGCTCTTTGCCAGGCCCACATCGCTTGAGATCACAAACTCAACCAGGGCGTGGTCGCTGGAGCCCAGGCAGAACTGGGGCTGTTCAGCCTGGAGAAGAGAAGAGAAGGTTGCAAGGTGACATAATAGCAATCTTTCAATATCTAAAGGGGAGCTACAGGAAAGAAGGGCACAGACACTGTGTCAGGGTCTGTATTGATAGAACAAGGAAAAATGGTTTCAAGCTCAAAGAGGGTAGATTTAGGTTAGATTAAAGGAAAAAATCTTTAACAGTGAGAATGGTGAGGGACTGGAACAGGTTGCTCAGGGATGTGATGTGCACCCCATTCCTGGAGACTTTCAAGGACAAGCTGGATAAGCTGGTCTAGCTGTAGTGTCCCTGTTTGTTTCAGGAGAGGTGGACTAGATGGCCTTCAGAGGTCCCTTCCAGTTCTAAGGATTCTATAATTCTATGGTTCTAAATGGAAATTAGGTTAGTTAAGCAGAACCTTTCCTTTGTGAACTCTTGTTGAACAATGACTGCATTGTCCTTCAGGTGTTTTTCAATAACTTCAAGCAAAATTTTCTCCATAATTTTATCAGGCACTGAACTGAGAGTGACAGGCCTATAATAAGCAGGATCTTCTTTCTTGTTCTTCTTGGAAAATAGATCAAGGTTTGCCAGCTTCCAGAGCCCATCACAGGTATTGAAGACAAACACAAAGCCATTGTTTTTTGATGTACTTATGACATGGATTGTAAGGTGACCTCTCCCATCAAGCAACAGACCAATATTATCTTTGCTCCTTCTTTTTTTACTAACATATTTTAAAAAAAACTTTTTTTTTTTTTTTTTTTTTTTTTTTTTTTTGTATTATATTGGCCAGCTTCAACTCCAAATGAGCTTTAGCAGCACAAATCTTTTTCTCTACAGCAAAAAGCATCCCTCTAGTATTCCCAAATAACCTGACTTTGCTTCTTCTGGCCGTTCTTCTTCCAGCCATTCTTTTTCTGACAAAGCTCTAAAAAAAGACCCCTATTCAGCCAAGCCAGTCTTCTGTTTCTCTTGCTTGACTTCTGATATTTTGGAATTGCTTGATTCTCTGCTCTTAAGAGGGTACTTGTCCAGAACTGATGGAACCCAATGCCTTCAAGAACAGTTTCTCAGGGGACTTTACTAATTAATTCACTGAGTAGCCTGAAATCTGTTCTCCCTGTATCCAGGGTTGAGGTTTTGGTGCAGTTTTTCTGTCACCAGAAATTTTAAATTCAGCTACTTCATGGTCACTGTGGCCAAGACAGCCATAAGTCGCCAATTCACCCATAATACCATCCTGGGAATCAAGAAAGCAAGTAGGTTGTCCTGTGCTTAAGAAGGCATATGACAAGTAGCAAGAGTCAGGATCAGTTCACAGCTTTGCCACCATTTTTCTATGTAATGTACTACTTAATCATTCTACAATTTCTGACTTCCACAAGGGCAAAGTGACTGATTCATTCCAGGTTTCTCTGAGGTCTAAAATTGCTCATGCTTAGACCTAGTACCAGCTAATGAAAAAGAGCTGTTAACTTGATTTGGCCCATTACAGAATTTATATTCCTGCCTCTGGTAGATGTGTATATTCCTGTCAAAGCCAATACAATGTAACACTGAATGTTAATGGAGTCACAATAAGGATGGATTCGGTCTCATGCAACTACATGTTTTAGTTCAAAGACCATGTTAGTGTTCAAGTGATAGAATAAATACCAGAATAAGCTGTTGTGTTTTTTTTTTGTTGTTGTTAGTTTGTTTGTTTTATTTTTTTTTTCCTTTAATTCTTATTACATTTTAACTTTCTGCTTCTGGTTGGCTTTTATTTAGTCAGTTTATTCTTTTCATTATTTTATTATTACTTTGATTCTAAATTTTTATTTTCTTATTTTAATCCTCCATTTTTAATCATAATTTTCATCTTCACCTACCAATAACCGCATGACTGATTTTACCGAATGAAATCTATAACAATGACAGAACAAAAGGGAATTTACTTTGAATCTAAAGCAAAGTCATGTTAACAATATATCCTGTTTTACAGCCTCAGTTTCCTTGGAGCACCCAAGTATTTCTGAAAACAACAGTCTATTTCGATATCATAGCCTCAATTATGCTTTTGTATGCCAGGAGTTTCTATAACACTGTTTAGATTATCTGATTTTGCCCTCTGAAATCAACACCTTTTAAATATTTTTCTCACACAGACCTTTGTGAAGAATAGAACATTTTTAAAAATTTCCAGACAAAAGAATTTGTAAAATGAAGTCCAGGATGTGACTATTTATCCTAACTAGATAGAAAACATGGCAAGAACAAAGTGATAATTTTGAAATGTTTTGCACATCAGGATACATGTCCCTTATGCTAAGATGTAGATCTGTAGGACTGGCATACTTAAAAACAAACAAACAAAGAAACAAACAGGACAAGGATGCACAAATCTTTGGTCATCTTCTCCATATCCTGATTACACTGCCACTACAGTTGTTCTGTCCCAGCATTTCAGCTTCTGTTACTCTGTACATACATGGTGAATGTCTCTATATGTGCTTGACCCTGCTCAGCCTATAGTATCTTCAATCATGGGCATCCCTGCTTCCTTTTCTGTCTGCACCTTTCCAACTTGCACAACTTGGAGCAGACAACACATGTGATGCTAGAATACAGAAATATGCTGACAAAGTGTTTTTTAAAAAAACTGCATTGGAATGATGGAAAAAAATGTAAGGCTGGCATTTACATCCAGTCAGGCGTCTATTTGTAATGCTGAAGTAGTTCACTTTGTAAGACATCCAAAATACTGACCTCCCCAGAGGCTGCAGGGCCATGAAATCACTATTTCAAAGACAAAAAGGAAAAAAAGAAAAAAAAAAAAAAAAAAAAAGAGGAAAAAAAAGGACATAATTTCCACTTGCTTTTCCTATCAGTCAAGGAGGTCATAGTGTTCTTTGTTTTTCAGACATTATAATTATCAGTATTTTTTTAAACATTTTTACATTGATAAGTTGAAACTTTTTAACAGCATTATTTTTGTTGCTGCAATCCAAATTATCAAAACATAAACTCAGATGAATGAAAAACATATAGATAACTTAATCATGTCTTTCTGTTTGTTACTGGAGTTGGCTCCAGATGAAGTAAGAATATGCGGTGATGTTCATTCACTGCTGATCATTATAGTAAATCTTCTGAATAAACTAAATTCTGTATTTCCTTCTGTGAGGAGGAACTACAGAAGTAGATGAAGAGATTCATAATGAGAGAAGTATAGATCCCCACCTATACAGCTCTAACAATAGGCAATACATTTTGTGTTTCACATATAAGCTAGGAATATTTCAGTTCTACCTTATCTGGGAGGCCAACTCCACTATAAGACTTTCCTCTCTAGTAGAAAAGAAAAATAAATCGGATGTTGTTTTAAAACAGTGGAAGTACTGAAATCCCATTCAATCCTTACATGAACAGCACCACATTTGTGCAAATGAATAAGAAATAAAAACATCAAATAATTATGCTGACATTGCACTACACTCTAAATATTTCTCAAGCTGATGATGGAAAATGTGAACTGTCAGTGGCAAATATTCTGTGCTTTCATCTACATTCTGTTAACATTGCTGTTCTGCAGTGTCCCTGAGATAGACAGCAGCAGAAGTACCCCACTGATTTACGACCTTTTCTCATCATTTATTTTCCTTTGTATAAAATGAGCCATTACTGCACAAACAGTAGAATTCTGAAGTACTGGATTAAGAGAATTCTTGTTGTCAGCACCCTTTTACAGGGGAGAAACAAAGGTAATGCAAAAATATTCTGGTTAAATCTATTAAGCACTTTATAACAAAACTACTTATTTCTTACCAAAGACTTCACCATTGCTGCCTGTTCCTTTACATTTCAGACCTTGAAAAAAAAAAGAGAACTTGCAAATGTAACCACAAATGGGAGGCAGAGGATAAATCTCTGAATATATCTTGGACTATGCAAACAAAAATTCAAGAAAAAAAAATTTTTTTTTTTCTTTTCTGCTTTCAGGCATATCTATGTATTCATAGGTCTTCTATGATGCTCTAGTAATAAACACGCACAGAATCATGGAATCACAGAATCTTTAGACTTATAAAGGATCTTTAAAGGTTATCTAGTCCAACTTCCCTGCAAAGAATAGGAATTTCCTACAATTTCCCTGAAATGCATATTAATTCAGTGAATGTCTGAATGCCTACTTTTGCAACCTGTTGCAGGGTACCTACTTTAGAAAGGGTTGAACTCAGTGATCAGTGAGGCTCCTACCAACCCCTGCAGTTCGTGACTCTGTGATTTGTGATGGCCGATAGACTGAGTAGAATAGAGTGCTTCTTTTTGCTTCACAAAAATTAAACTTGAACTCTCCACCAAATCTCGGATTGCAGACTTTGCACACAAGATGACATTTTTGAGCTGGAGATGTTGAATCAGGATCCTGGTTAAAAGGTTCAAATTCAGCATTGAGATAAATTTCCTTAGGCAAGGAGCCTTTTCCTCAATCTCCCACTTATTATGAAGGGAAAACATTTTCTTTTCTTTTATGTATCTGCCTTGTTTATACTATAAGCTCCTTGCAAAATTATTTATCTCCAATAATAGATGAGTCAAACCCTTCCAAAATGGCACTATATATCTGAATAAATTCATATGAAGAGCTGAGTAAGAAACAGCTTTCTGCCCTGAAGACATTTTCAACATTTTTAACAAGGAAATAGAAGTTGTCTTCAAGATATTTTTTGTGAAGAAAGGGAAAAAATATATGAGAACTTAAGTGTCTTAAATTCACTGTAACACTGGAATGTAGGAAATGGAAATTCAGGGCAAAGCAGGTTCTTGAAACAGAACTGTCAACATTAGAATTGTATGTGCATTTTCATAACTGTGTTACACATGGTTGGGTCTGATATACCTCTGAGAATAGGATTCAGCAACCAACTTTGGAAAACAAAAACAAAACCAAAAAAACTACAAAAACCATAACAAAAAAAAAAAAAAAGTAACAAAAAAAAAAAAACAACCAAACAAAAAAACCCACCAACAATACAAACAAAGAAAACAAAAACACCAAAAACCAGGGAGGCTTATTAAAATGCTACGCAGCTTCTTTCTAAAAGGTTTGACAAAATTTTGATCAAGAATCCATGTTTGGTGTGAAAATAGAGAGCTTGAAAATGTTCCTTTTTTACCCTATTGTTTTTAAATGCTCAGTTTTTTAAAAACATTTTTAATGCTTTTTTTTCCCAGTTTTTTTTAAATATTTTTTTGCAGATGTTCCCCACAGTATTTGTTGATGTGTTTATCAAGTCTAAAACCCAAAACTCAGACTATTTTCTATTATTTATGTTGGGATGTGGCAATAACTGTCTACAACTGAGAAAAGGATGGTTTTTTTTGCCTTACTCATAGGTTTTGTAAAACTGTCTGGAAGTATTTATTTTAAAATCATCACAGCAGAGCAACATCCTAAAAATGCTACATCTCAAAAAAATACTTGTGATCCAATGACAGCAAGTGAATATAAGTAGGAAATAACATTGCACTGCTTTAACAATCAATCGGTGTTGTTAATAAATATCACATTTAGAGTGTGTGTAGTTCTCTTTGGTGAATGTATATGTATATAAACAAATTGTTTTCTCAGTAATAGATTTTATTATATCATTTTCCCATATAAATGGCGGAATATTGTTTTCCATCTTTGGTTTAACATATGCATAAATAAACACTATCCATACTGATACTAAAAGAAATAAAAAAGATGAAAGAAAGGAATTATGAGTGAAATTAATCTCACAAGGTAAACTTAGGTATCTTATCTAAGCATAATTTTCAATTCAGCATTGTTTCCAGATGCACCATTCTATTACTATTTTTTTCTGCTCCTATACAACAATGAATTAATTATGCTACCTTGACTATTTCTTGAGCTAAGAATCTATAAATACACATAAATCCATCTGAAGAAAAAAAAAAAGGGGGGGGGGGGAAGAAAAGAAATATAGCTTATTTCTGTACTATAGAATATAGTATATATATATATATTCATATATATATATATATAGAATATACCACTATAGCTTCATCAGTATTTTCATGACCTAGACTGAAGTTCTGATACAGAAATGGGAGCATATACTTAAGACAACTGTAGGGAAAAGTTTATAAAACAGTAATTGAATCATAGGTTAACCTGATCACTTTAGATGTCTCTGAAGGCAACAGACCAAAACTGGCATTTTCAGAAGGTATTAATCTCATCCTACTACTAATATTAGAAACCATCCTCATTTTTCAACTTCTTCTATGGCATCCTCATTTGGGATATGGAGGTGATTATTTCAAACTAAATTACAGATACAGCCTCACGTTCTCTGTTCTTATAAGAGCCTCACATCAAGTGGCTAGATACCCAATCACATCAGTTTAATAATATTTTAAGTTTAATACATATTTTACTATTATTGTAACAACAAAATCTCCGTCAAATCAAAATTACGGTTACATTCCTTTTCTTGCATAGTCATCATGTTTTTCCTTTTAACTGTAACCAACACCATCACCACATATTCTCTGTACAAAACCAAACTATGATTTTGAAGGGATTTGATTAAATATTTAAAAACTTGCTGAATTTTCGAAGTCATAAATGCCCTGAGCAAGGCATCAAGGTCCAACACAGTGCTCACACTAAGGCTGAGAATTTAGTGAGACATTCTTAATTTTCTACATGGCAAAAAGATAGAACTGTTTTGTTTTCTCTTAAATCTGAAAGCTCCTACTTAATTCAGATTTATCACTTGTAATAAAGAACTTTGCTGAATGATGTAGACTCATGTTTGGTCAAAACAGTGGAGTTCACAGTGCAGATGTGCAGAGAAAGCTCCATTCAGTATATCCCTAAGGAAGTGCCAAGCAGTAGTGCAAATCTTTCAGCAGAAAGTGTCATCGCCCAGGGAGCTAGACAAAAATTATTTTGAACATCATTATCAGTGTAGAAACACATAAACTTCATCAAGATGTTTTCAACAGAGGATATCAATTTGAAAGTATATGATATGGTGGCAGAATTCAACATGGCTACAAGGACATCTGTACATTCCAGGGCTTTCCTGGAAAACATGACTAAATCTTGAAGATTATGAGATCTTTAACATTAAAGAAAAATACAAGTTATTCCTTAGATAAATACCCTCAGGATTAGCAAAATGGCAGCAAAGTGAGAAACATGCCAAATAAAATTTGGCTTTGGCAGTAACTTGTTAGTCTGTCAAGGACTTCTCTTGCCAATTGGTGGAAAATGGATTACTGTCATTTTTCAAGGGACTGCACATCATTTTCCATTGATTGGCATGCCAAATTCTTCACAAAGTAATGAGTCAGGGATGATGCAAATCATCATTGAACTGTCACTTTGATTGCATAGCCCTCTATCAATGTGATTAAACTGGTGTGGCATCTGAAAGGTAATGAATGACTCTTCTTGGCTTCAAAGGTTGAAAGGAAAATTTTAATTCTAGGCAGAGAATGCAAGGGGCAAACAATACATCTGAGAGTGACACCAGTCAGTTACAAGGTACCATGCTTGCAAGTCATTTTTGAACTAAAATGTTAAAATGCTGATCGTGGCGTATGATGAAATGAGATTAACCTGGAAAATTTACCATCACCATCACACATGCCTGCCTGACTATTAGAGTCATTTTAACGCGCTTACCAAAGCTGAGTCTGAAGATAAGAGGTAGACATGGTTTAATTAACCAGTCATGATTAAAACTATCTGCCATACACCAGAAAATAGACAAGTTAAATGGCATTTGTAAATGTTCTTCTATTTCACAACAAAATCTAAACTGTGGACCCAAGCAACATGAATGCTGAAAACATGAAAAGACAAGGAGCTGGAAAAATCTATCCAAATCTCATCTTTCGATACCAAGGTGTGTCTGACACTTTCAGATAGGGTTTGTTGCTTTTTGGCTTAAAAGGTTAATACATATGGTTTTAAATGTACACTGCACTACCTTTAATTCTGTGGATTCATTTATTTTTTTAAAAGCTGAAGAGGTTCTTTATTCTTTCATTCCTAAGTAAATTAGTACATTTTCATCTCTTTTTAGACCAACTGTTTTCATTACAGTTTTCAAATTACTCTCCACATCCAGAGTTAGAGAATATTGTGTTGTGAAATTTAAAGTTAGGAAATCAGGGTCTGACAGTTACTAGTGGACATCTATCCAAAAACAGAAATAATACTGACATACATGCAGAACTTTTTTCATGAATGACCCTAGAAGGGCAAATAAAGTCATTTATATCTGCTTTTTATTTTTGATAATAGTTTTTACAATCAAGAAAAGTGTTCCCTATCTATCACCATGGAAGATCTAAAATAGTAGATTTAGGTGTCAGTCTGTGAATTGAACTTGTCAAAACTTCCTGCTAGATTTGAAAAATTTATTAACATCCAACTCTCCCATATCCACTATCTTTGAGGTAACCCTCCACGGCCTTCTACATGCTACAGCTCTTCTACAGTAAAAAGTAAGTAAAATAAAATCTTTATCAACTTGCACCTAAGTATCTATTTTCAAGTAAAATAATGCATTAATTTTGTAACTGAGATAATGTTTGTCATAATTTTGGCTAAATGGTATAGAGATTAATCTTTGCATTGAAAAAAGTAAACATCATGCAATAGAATGGGATCTTAAATATCATTTAGTTCTGACCTCTTTGCCATGGGATGCTACCGACCTGATCAGGCTGCCCAGGGCCTCATCCTCTGTGGCCTTGAACACCTCCAGGAATGGGGCATTCACAACTTCTTTGTGTAGATTGTGCCAGGGCCTTATCACCCTGTAAATAAGAAATTTACTCCCAATATCTATTCTAAATCTGTCTTCTTTCAGTTCAAATTAATCCCCCCTTATAAGTATCTGTCCATTAAAAAAAAAAAAATAATTAAAAAAAAGTAGTCTTCATCTTCCTTCAAACACTGGAAGGCTACAAGGAGGTCTCCCTTGAGCCTCCTGAAGATCACAGAATCATAGAACGGGCTGAGTTGAAAAGGACCACAATGATCATCAAGTTCTATGTGCAGAATCACCAACCACCAGACCAAGCTGCCCAGAGCCACATCCAGCCTGGCTTTGAATGCCTCCAGGGATGGAACGTCCACAACCTTCTTGGGCAACCTGTTCCAGTGTGTCACCACCCTCTGGGTGAAAAACTTCCTTCTAACGTCTAACCTAAATCTCCCCATCTCAGTTTAAAACCATTCCCCCTTGTCCTATAGCTATCCACCCTTGTAAACAGCCATTCCCCCTCCTGTTTGTATGCTTGCTTCAAGTACTGGAAGACCATAATGAGGTCTCCCTGGAGTCTTCTTCTCCAAGCTAAACAAGCCCACTTTCTTCAACCTTTCCTCATACAAGAGGTGCTCCAGGCCTCTGATCATTTTAATGGCCCACCTTTGGACCTGCTCTATATCCTTCCTGTACTGGAGGCCCCAGTCTTGGACACAGTACTCCAGATGGGACCTCACAAGAGTTGAGTAGAGGGGGACAATCACCTCCCTCTCCCTGCTGGCCACCCCTTTTTTAATGCAGCCCAGAACACAGTTGGCCTTCCGGGCTGCGAGCTCACACTGCTGGCTCATGTCTAGCTTCTCGTCTACCAGGACCCCCAAGTCCTTCTCCGCAGGGCTGGTCTGAAAGAAATCTTCCCCCAGTTTGTATAAATACCTGGGATTACCCTGACCCAACTGCAGCACCCTGATGAAAAAAAGCCCAGCACCCTGAAGATAAACAAGCCCAGCTTCCTTAGCGTTTCTTCACAGGAGAGGCACACCAGCCCTTTGACCATCTCCATGGTTTACTCTGGGTTCATTCCAGCAGCTCCATACCTTTCTTGTTCTGGGTGTCTCAGACCTGGAAACTGTACTCCAAATGAGGTCTTACTAGAAAAGAAAAGAGGAAGACAATCACCTCTCTCTCCCTGCTAGCCACTTGCCCTTTGATGCAGCCCAGGATGCTATTGGCTTTCCAGCCTGCAATCACACTCTGATGGGTCATGTCAAGCCTTTCAGCCACCAGAATACCAAAATCCTGATCTTTAGGGATGCTCTTAGTCTGTACTCATGTTTGGGATTGTCTTGACTCAGATGTAGCATTTTTGAAAATTCATTTGGCTCACAGAAACCCATTTTCAGTCAAGGGATGTCATGTCTTCCACCTGTTGTATGAACTGTAGCACTCAGCTTAGTGCCATCTGGAAGCTTGGTAAGGTTGCACTCAAACTCACTGTTTATGTCATTCATAAAGCCATCCAAGAGAACCAGTCCCAAGATGGATACCTGAGTTAACGCAACTTTCTACCAGCCTCCAAATTTACATAGAATCACTGACCACACCCAATTATTTATCTACTAAATAGTACACACTTCAAATCCATATCTTTCCAGTTTAGAGATTAATTTTTGTCACAGAAGAATTCCATGCAGCTGACAAAATTTTCTTTTCCTTTGTCTACCAACATTGTCACTTAGTCATCCTCACCTTTCATAAGCTTTAACACACTTCTAAGAGGATTTGTTCCACAATCTTCCCAGACATAGAGATGAGGTCTTCAGTCTGTAATACTCCAAGTCTTCTTTCCTACATTTCTTTAAAAATGGAAGTGATATTTCCCTTTTTCCATTCACAGGAGAAGAAGTATGTGGTTCAAAGCATAAGCTTGTTTAATGTTCTAGAAAGTTTTCTGTTTTTCTTCAATAGAACAAAGCCTCCATATTGTCCCTCTGCCAGACAGGGGAGGAATGTTTTTAATTTTGTCTTGTTTTATTTTATTTTTTTTTAAATTTATTATTATTTTTTCCTACCTCATGTTATCTCATTTCACAATTTCTTTCCTTAGTACAGCTGAGAAAGACAAAGGGAAAAAAGGAAGAGAAGAGGAAGATGAGGAGGAAGAGGAGGAGGAAGAGGATTAGAAATGATATTGTTTTACAGAATGGATCCACAGTCACCAAAATAATGAAAAAGGAGCCAAGCTTTCTGAAATAGGATGATTTTCTAATGAGACACTTATAAGCCTCAAGTATGCTCATGCACTCACAATTTACAAAAATATTTGGCTCTTGAGAGAATCAGATATGTTTATGTATGTAAGAGTAGATTAGGTTATTCTTACTTCAAAGAAGTGAGTGTGGTAGGGAGGGAGGCAGAGAGGGAGAGAGGGAGGGAGGCAGGGAGGGAGGGAGGGAAGGAAGAGAGGGAGGCGGGGAGGCAAGAAGGCAGGAAGGAAGGCAGGCGGGAAGGCAGGCAGGAAGGCAGGCGGGAAGGCAGGAGGGAAGGCAGGAGGGAAGGCAGGAAGGCAGGAAGGCAGGAAGGCAGGAAGGCAGGAAGGCAAGGAAGGCAGGAAGGCAAGGAAGGCAAGGAAGGCAAGGAAGGAAGGAAGGCAAGGAAGGCAAGGAAGGCAAGGAAGGCAAGGAAGGCAGGAAGGCAAGGAAGGCAAGGAAGGCAAGGAAGGCAGGAAGGCAGGAAGGCAGGAAGGCAGGAAGGCAGGAAGGCAGGAAGGCAGGAAGGCAGGAAGGCAGGAAGGAAGGAAGGAAGGAAGGAAGGAAGGAAGGAAGGAAGGAAGGAAGGAAGGAAGGAAGGAAACACTCTCCCACATTATTCAAATAATTAATGTTTGAATATATCAGTGTCTACATAGGGACCTTCATCCTGAAGATTTGCAGATAAAGAGATTTGGGAAGTTTAATACATTTAGACAATCAGGTAAAATACAATTCATTGATTTTCTCACTACATTCCATCAATATGAAATTCAAATAACTTCATATAATCTTGAAATTTAGTTTCTATTTGATATTAAGACTAAATGTATTTAAACCAGGCCTACCATTTATTTTGGCGTTTATGTAAAACATTATTTCTTCTCATTGAGTTATTCATGTCTGCAGTTCATCATCTTACAACAGTAGGAAACCTGCTCTCTGCCTTATAGTGTCAGACTCAAACTCTTTATTCTCCATTTTAGCTGTAAATTCTGTTCATAGCCAGGGTCTACAATAAAGACTGCTGCAAGCAAGAAGTCTGAGAACAAATGTCATGCAGTGCATTTTTTTTCTGCCTGAGCTTTGGTCTTCATCAAGGTCTGACAAATATTGGCATTATATGTCACTAAGAAGTAAAAGAGCATGCTCTGACCTTCAAGAATCTTCACAATATGTACATTATGTTGATGTGCCCTTTGTTTTGTCTCTCTTAGTTTGCTTTGGCGGCTTTAGCAATTTGGTCTAATACAAGGTTGTTTTACCAAGTTTTATCTGCCTCCTTTAACTGTGAGCTGGACAACTAAGTTAGTCATTTTCATAACACTGTGCTTTTTTTTTTACCTGTAATTCCATGGTACTCAAGGTAATGACAAAAAATTGTGTTCACGTACATGGCTGACAGTGATAAGCATCGTGAAGAGTTATGTAGATTCCTGATCGTAACGTCTGGTCATATTTCTGAAGTTTTTTCTGTCTTTGTGTGAATTGTTCTGAGAAGGAAATCAGGCTGAACACTTTATGAAATGTCTCCTTCTCAAAAAAAAGAGCTTTCTTCAAATGCAGTGAAATAGTGCTGGAGCTGATTTTGTACAAGATGTGAAAATTTGCCAGTTCCAGAGATATTCTGAGATATTCTGAGTATTTAAATTTATTCATTTTCCAGGTGTAAATGTCCATGTTGCTATTATTTCACAGTTCAGTAGTCTTAATTAGATATAAGATTTTGTACCAAGGAGGCCCAAAGTGCTGTGACAATGGCATTCAGAAAAGGTAAAAACGATATGCTATGGAGTGGAAGAATACATATTATAATTTTATCATGTTGTGAGAACTTTATGCACCTTACAACCAGAAGCAAAGTAAGCAATCGCATTGCTAATAGTTTTTGTTTTGTTTTGTTTTTAATACAGACTACAAATGACTTGTTTGTAGGATCTTTCTGGATCATCTTGGATCATTTTTGGATTATCTTTTTGGAGTCATGAACTATTAAATGAACTTAATAGTTATAAAACTAAGTTGATTAGATTTTAAATGTCTGGAAGGTACACTTCTTTCTGCCACTTGAATTCATTTGCAAATGCATAGAAATCTTATATGTATATATATCTCTGCATACACAATCATAAACAAACATAATTATATATGAAACAAGAAGTAGCAAAATATACCTTACTAACATTAACATTCTATTGAGATATGGTCATATACAGTGAAACTTTACATTTCTTTAATCATGTGACCATGTTTTATTCAAGTATTATTTGTCCAGTGCCTCATTTCATAGTCTGGAGTATCATGTATGTAAGAAATATGTTGCAACTCAGTAACTCTACCTGACTTTATCATCTCAAAATTTCTAAGTCAGTCTGAAGAAAAATCAGAGGAAATATGAGTAAGAATGTATTTTATGTATTTAAAGAATCTTAGTTATTACCACAAGTACACACTCAATATACTGATCTTTTCTATTTCTTGTACTGGTATAAAACTTCATTTATTTCAAATGACTTCAGAAACATAATTGATCGAGGACATTTTTTTTTAAAAGTTCTCATCCCCAGTCTTTCTTTGAACATGCTGAACTCAGTGGTAAAACTACCAAAGTCTCAGAAAAGTATTAGAAGGCAAGTACCAATGCACTTGAAAGAAGTAGGAGAAAAGACTACAGCGACTCACAATCCATCTTGAGAAATTGTTTTACAAAGAAAGTACAAAGCTGAGAAGATATCTGCAACAGAAATGGTATGATCAGTGATATAAGTTATGTAATATTTCCTACTATTATTAATTTTTCGTAGATACGTGTATTCAGAGATTAATGCCAGACAAGTACTCACAGAGAAGTGAGTCAGACCTCCTGTACATTATAAGCTGTAACATTTTATCCTATTATGCCTGTATTGAATCTAACCTATGTTTGTAAGTAAAATGTATTTTAGACAAGCATACAAAAGCAATTTGAAGATTTACAGATGCTGTATCCACACATCTCCACAGTTTCACCCATGAGTTCTTTACTATTGATTTTGGGGGTCCTCAGTTTTTGTAAAATTTGGTTTGTTTTGATGATGTTGACCTAAAATCAATATTCATGCTATTTTAGCCATTTTAATCATCAACTCTGATGCCAGTTTCTACTGAAATCTACTAGGTGTTGAGTGGAGTCAAACTGCAGGGAAGGAGGCTTACTTAGAAACATACCCACACCTGTTTCCATTTGTGGATAAAAATTATTTCCTTCTTGATTCACTCTGTGAATCAAGACTTTTCCATTATGTTAGGAGAGATGTAATACTAGGACGCATGAATCTAGTCAGTTCTGACATACAGGTTCTTTCTCCAACAGTATCAATATGTACCAATGGCATTTCAGGGAAAAACGAATAAACAAAAAAAACAAACCAAACCAAACGAAAAAAGCATCATCTTTTATACTTATTGGATATTTTCAATACCTCCACTAAGCAATATGACTAAGGAATCTGATCCAAGTTTGTTCTCCAAGCATTATCTACAGGAAAACTCAAAATATTTTTATATATGCATTTATATCTAACTATAGCTATATTTATATCTCTCCATACCGGTCTCCCTACATTGGATTAAATAGACAAACAGAACTACCAATGATTCAAAAACTGAAGACTGCTTCAGACTTTCCTTCTTTTTAATACACTAGACTCTTTGATCTCAGGTCCTAAATATGCTCCAGTTAATTTCCTATCTGCAGGAGTTTTAAACCTCCATAGTATACCTAGAGCCATGAAAAAACACCTTCTGAGATTAGTTTTAAATGTTTTAGACATAGTTATGCATATCATTGGGCTTCTGTGTTAGAGATGAAAGGGTTTTTCTTTTTATTTCAAATTAGATAGAGCTCCCCTTGTCTATAGTATCTATTTCTTGTTTGATGATATACATGATTGATATACATTTATGAAAGTGTGTATGTTTATATGTGTGAATTTTCCTTACTTTATTATTTATTTGCATATATACAAGAGTTCATATCCAACAGTGAGAGGGGGAAGAAATACATACACAATCACTCAGCCTCTTCTTTGTGAATTAAATAATTTATTTGAAGAAAATATGGAGTTGTACACCTGAAGGAGATCTTAATATCTTGCTTTCTACCTCTGGCTATCTATTATTACACTTATTTTTATGTCATCTCTTGAATTGTTTCTATTTTTATTTTTATTTTAATTTTCATTTTTATCTTCATTTTCATTTTTATTTTTAAATTATTTTATTTTTATTTATTAAAATTAGCTGGGGATTCCCTTCCTTATACTGAATTCAAAGCCTTCCTGTTAGACAGTGTGATAATGATATGATTAAGTTCATCAGCTAAAAAAATTCAGGATCCATATGAATTTAGGCTTACCCAAGATATATATTATCATGTGCAGTGGAACAACCTCAGGTGTCACTGGCTCCTTTCAAGCTCTATACCAGTGGAAAGTTTCTTCATACAGATTTTCACAAAGGTTAAAGAGAGTATTTTATTGTTTGAATGTACATTAAATGTAGGTTCTTAAATGCCACACTTCAAAGATAAAGATAAATCTTTTCTGTGGTGAGAAGCAATAGAACAAGGGGCAATTGGTGGAACATGGAACACAGCAAGTTCCATATTAACATGAGGATGAAATTTTTTACTGTGAGAATGATGGAGCACTGGAAAGGCTGCCCAATGAAGTTGCAGAGTTTCCTTCTTTGAGACATTCAAGATTCTATAAATATCTGGATACCTATTTGCACAACTTACAGTAGAAAGTCTGGTGAGCAGGGAAGTTGGGCTTAAAGTTAGGCTCTAAAGACCCTTTCAACACCTATGATTCTGTGATTCCGTGACTGTTGCATTTCAGTTGTGAAATTTAGGGATTGTAATATAAAGTTTCATGAAAACGTCAGCTCAGGGTTCAATTGTGGTCAAAAAGTAAATAGAAGATAGAATCACAAAATCATTAAGGTTGAAAAAGAGCACAGAAATCACATAGTCACACTATCAACCTATCATCACCATGTCATTCCCTAAGAGTTACATCTACATGTGTCATAAAAATCTCCAGGGATGGTGACTTCACCATTTCCCTGAACAGCCTGTTCCAATGCCAGAACACTCTTCTGGAACAGTTTTACCAAATATCCACCAGGAACATCCTCTGCAATCTAATACCAGAAATCATTAGAAAACAATACAGAATGAAACAGAAAATTTATTTGGAATCTGGAAACAAATGTGGCTGAACAACATCATGAATTCCGTCTATATCTCTACTTCAGTAAAAACAACAAGGATTAAAACAGGTTAATAGATTTCACAGAAGGGTAACTTAGTAACAACTACAGAGATAATATTTTAAATTTCATAAAGATTAATATGCAGTGGATATGACAGAGACCTTCAAAATCATGTAAGTTTTGATGGTGATAAATAAAGATTAATTGTTCATTAGCTTTTCAAAAACAAACAACAACAGCAAAACTTGCAAGCAGATCTATAGAAATCCTATTCCAAAGAAGGGAATGGATAATAAAAGTTTCTACAATATCAAGAAGATAGTATTCCAATCTATGGAAGAAAAATCTATTGATTGCTCCTAAATACACAGAAACTACATCTAAGTTATAGGATCATAGAATCATAGAAACACCAAAGGTGGAAAAGTCTTCCAAGATCATCCAGTACAGTGGTCCACCCATTCCCAACATTTCCCACTGAACAATGTCCCTCACTATACCATCTAAACATTTCTTAAATTCCTCCAGGGATAACTACTCCAGCAGCTTCCCAGGCAGCCTGTTCCAGCACCTAATGATTCTTTCAGAAAAGAACTATTTCCTAATGTCCAACCTGAATCTCCCCTGGCACAACTTGAGGCTTCTCTTCTTCAAACTGAATAATCTCAGCTCCCTCAGCCAGTTCTCATTGGACTTGTGCTCCAGACCCCTCACCAGCTTTGTTGCCTTTCTCTGGACACACTCCAGGGCCTCAATGTATTTCTTGTAGTGAGGGGCACAGAACTGAACACAAGACTCAAGGTAGAGCCTCACCAGTGTTGAGCAGAATGATCACTTACCTGCTCCCGCTGGGAACACTATGTCCAGCACAAGCCAGGATGCCACTGGCCTTCTTGACCACCTGGGAACAATGCTGGCTCATGCTCACTTGAGTGTGACCAACATCCTCTAGTTCATTTCTTCTGCACAGTTTTTCAACCACTCTACCCTAAGTCTTCGTAGCATTGCCTTATTGTGGCCACAGTACAGGACTCGGCAGTTGGTCTTGTTGAATTTCATCCCTTTGGCCTCAGCCCATCCAGATTCCTCTTCAGGGCCTTTGTACCCTGTGGGAGATTGATACTTCTTCCCAACTTGATGTCATCTGCAAACTTGCTGAAGGTGTACTCAATCTTCTCACCCAGGTCATCAGTAAAGATATCAAACAGGACAGGCCCCATTACTGAATGCTGGGGAGCACCACTCATAATCACTTGCCAGCTGGATTTAACTCCATTCACCACCACTCCAAGCCCAGACATCCAGCCAGTTCTTTTCACTGTGGGAGACAGTGTCAAAGGCCTTGCTGAAATTTAGGTAGACTACATCAACAGTCGTCTTTCCCTCATCTACCAGATGGGTCATTCAATTACAGAAGGAGATCAGGTTGGTTAAGCAGGATCTGCCTTTCATGAACCTATGCTGGCTGGGCATCCCCCAGTTGTCCCACCTATGCCTTGTGATCTCATTCAAGATGATCTGCTCCAAAATCTTTCCTGGCAGTGAGGTCAGGCTGATGGGCCCTATGAAGTCCCTGTGGTCAGAGAAGCTGAACTTTGAAGAATATTAGGTCAAAACCTTATTTTGATAATGAGATGAAAAATCAGTGTGGTTCCTACATTCTTAAAAGAAGCCTTAGGAATATGAAGTATCAAATATATTCCTAGGGTTAAAGGATTTAATTTCCTTTCCTCGGGAATTCTTCTCTAAAATGAAATTGCCTGTTTACACTGATGTGATAAAATGACCTCCTGAAGTCTACTAACCACACTGACTCTGTGGTGTCCATGATTATGTATCACTGAGTAATTCTATAAACTGGATTTTCCTTCTTGTCATTTGAAAGAAATAAATAAATCTTCTCATGGGACACAAATTCCTGGCAGGCATTATTTTGACGAAGTATTACAATAATACACCATTGAAGCAGTAGCAATCCTGGTCATTATTAAAAAAAAAAAAAAAAAAAAAAAAAAAAAGTGAGGAGAGTAAGCTGTTCTTCCAGTGTGTTGAAATGCATCACTAGAGCAAAAGTTGCCCAAGGAAAAAGGATTGTTGTAGGCTAGAGTGCTAAAGAGGTTCAGAGAACACCATGAGTGATGTTTACTATTATTCTTTATTTGTTTCTGGTTGGGTTTTTTTTTATTATTTATTATATGGTCAAGACATAGTGGACTCTCTGCAAATCTATATAAAAAGGTAATTTTATGAGTTATTTTAAAATAATTTTACAGTATCTGATTCCCAGTCTGTCAGCAAGATCACTCATGAAATATAACACATAGTTGAAGCAATTCATCAAACACTATCTTAAAAGAAAACAAAGACTTCAAAATTATAACTGAAATATTTAAATTGCACTTCTTTATCTTTTGATGATTTGGTGATATCATTTGTCTAAACCAGGCATGTTCAACTTGCAGACTGTGGGCTATACAGGCCAAAACAACTCACAATGTGACCTATCCTCTACCCTGTGCTGTCATGGTGGCAGCCCAGCCTGATTTGGAGCACACAACTGCCACTCATCAATGACCAAACATTGCTGTGTTATTTACCCTATCTGGGCTGAAACCAAGGCATGGGGAGGGTGCATTGTAGTGCTAACTCAAGTGATGGCAAATAAGTTCATGCACTGATACACTGGCTAAACACAGTGAACAGTGAAAAGTAGGCAGTTGTTTTCCATTTTGATAAAAGAATTTGAGAGGCTTCAAGACTGTAGAAAAGATTGACAATGTTTTGGCCTATTTGCAACTCCATTTTCAGTCAGTATAAATACATGACCTGCAAATTCTCAAATGTAATATATAGTTCCAATCAGATACGCAACTCAAAATACAACCATGTCTTCTCTCCAGACTTCTGTAAACACTATCTTAGCAGAGAAAGATATCTTTCACTTCACAATCACATCTTATTCATGTCATAGTTGGTTTTTTTTCGGCAGTAGGTACATTTGTGCACAACTTTTTCGAAGAATGAAGCAGCGGAAGAGTAGAATTTCATCAACATCTCTGATGAACAATGTGAGACCTCAATGAGAACTGCAGCCACTGTCATCAAAACAGATTAAGATATGTTTTAGAAAAAATAGGACAAACATCCCACTGGTTTTATGGTTTTGTTCCTCTTTTTTTTTTTGCCAGTTTTAATTAAAAATAATAATAATAATATATAAAAATTATATGTTACTTATACATATTAACTATATCATATATTTTATGGGGACTGGTCCAGAAGTAATGCCTCCTATTTTATTTTGTAGGCCTATGATGTCAGAGGCAGATGCTGGCGGTATGGCAGTGAAGGCTGAAACTTTTTGCCTATATCTCATTACATTTTGTTGCTGAGTGATGGACGGCAACAGAGGGTAATCTGACAAAATTACATTTGACACAGAAGTGTGAAGCAAAGGTGGAACTGAATTCCTCCTTTGGAAAAAAAAAATATATATATATATACATATATACATATATGTATATATAAATGGCCCCACTGACATTCATTGGTGCTTGCTGAACCTTTAATGGACACCAAAGTGTGGATGTAAGCACAACATGATACTGGGTGGTGTGTTTCAGCACTGGTGAGTTACGATGTGTTACCTCCATAAGAGGTTCTTGTTTACCACTGGTGAAAACGCACAAATAATGGTAATGAATGTGTTGAAAAAATACGTAGCTGTGAATTTGCTCCTGCAAATACTGTAATGGTGCTCTTTGTATCTGTTGTATTTTCCCTGGAATAAGGGGAAGATATTACTTTCAGTGCAACCTGCTTATATGTTGGACAAGACAATTAGTCTTCACTCAATACAACCCAGGCAGGACACAACATTGACAGTCAGGACCTAAACTCTTTGAAAGTGGGTATGCACAGATAGATGAGATAGTTCAGTGTCTATTCTAAGTCATTTTTCTGGGCAGATTTTAGTTCTTGGTATCATGTGAGTTACTAAAAATCCATATTTCACTTTTCAGTATCACTTTTTTATCTCTTGCTACTGAGAGCATTCACCTGACATTATTACTGAAGCACACCTTTAAAATACACAAATCAAAATTTGGAAGATTTTCATCAAGTAGGAAGATGAGCACAGATTCCCATGCTGCTCCTAATAGGAGCAGAACTGTTGAGATCCTCATCCACATTATAAAGAAATGGAGTCAATTTTTGTGATTGCTCCTTGTATATTTGATTGCAGAGATTATCTGAAGGGTAGAAGGATATCTTCAGTCATTTTTCCTATTACACTTCCACATGCGAATGATCATTTGTAGGAGCTGGTTTCCTTTCTTCTGTGACAGGGTTAAAACCATAATTATCACTCTGCATAAACAAAATATTTCAAAGTTCTTCCTAAACTTCAATATATGAAATATGCAGATTCCTTCCCTTCATCTACACTTTCTCCACAGATGAAAATGGGGGGAATGGACACAGCATCATTCAAATCTCCATCTGGGCAAAGCCGCTAAATGGAAAATCTAGAGTGGTAGCTAAGATGATTTCTTTCTTTTTCTTACTGCATTTTATGGCATCAAAAAGTCATTCTTCCAAAGACAGGGAAAACAAACAAGCAAACAAACAAATAAATAAATAAATAAGTCCTTTGCATTCCTTTATTTCATACACAGCCAAGAAGCTGGCAGGGAGAATGCAGGCACTTTTTCCAGTTGCTTTGTCATGAAATATAATATATAATAATACTCTGCTTCCTTCCTGCAGAAAAACCTTTTTGTTAAAATTGGCATCTCTGTCTTGTGGCCTTGAGAGCCTGAAATACAGGGTGCAACTTAATCAGCTAGAACAGTGCTGTGCTTGCTGTACTGAATGCACTCCAAAGGTTTCCACGGTGTAACGAATGGTCAGATGGCGGGTGAACTGATTCACTTCTCACCAGGAACACAGTATTTTGCCAACATCTGCATTATATTGTGACAACAATTACAATATTTCAGAGTTGCTGCTTTCTTTTTATCCCTGAAATACGTCCATTTAACCATTCTTGTGTCAGAATATGCTACAGAGTACCATTTCTAGTAGCCATTTCTAGTAGCTTCACATTATTCTTTCTTTTTTTTCTTTTTTTTTCTTTTTTCTCTTCTTTTCTCTTTTCTTTTTTTCTCTTTTCTTCTTTCTTCTTTCTTCTTTCTTCTTTCTTCTTTCTTCTTTCTTTTTTTTCTTTTTTCTCTTTTCTTTTTTCTTTTTTCTTCTTTTTTCTTTTTTTCTTTTTTCTTTTTTCTTTTTTTCTTATTTCTTTTTTCTTCTTTCTTCTTTCTTCTTTTTTCTTTCTTTTTTCTTTTTTCTTTTTCTTTTTCTATTTTCTTTTTACTTTTTTCTTTTTTCTTTTTTCTTTTTTTCTTTTTTTCTTTTCCTTTGCAGGCCCATTTGCAAGGTGCAAAAATATTTAGTCCTTTCTGAAGATTTTAAAATGCACATCTCTGAAACAAAAGAGCTTCTCTCAAGGGGCATAGCAATGCAACTTGCCATGCAACCTGCGCACAACAAGCACATGCACTATCTCAAAGAAACTTGTACACAGACTACGTATTCCTCTGCATTGGAGAGAGCTACTGAGACAGTATTAAACTTGCTGCCCCAAGGATTCTCATTATTACATCTTGGAGTAATGTGTGTGAATTAAGTGAATAAGGAACATAATAGGAAGTATATACAATTATATTTCGTAAATAGAGGATAATGCACTTGAGATGCACATGGACTACAGTGTTTTCTAGATACATTTTTTGAAATTCTTCTCTGTCTGTTCAGAAAATAATTTCTTGTGCAAACTGGACAGAGTTTTGAACAAATCCTGTAATGTGGTACAAGAGGTTCTATAGCGTGGGTTCTGCTTCCAACTCAGAACATCTCTGCTGTAATACACTGACAAATATCTTCAGCATAAATATAACTGCACTGCCTTATGATGTGCAAGGTGACTGATTGCATTAAAACAAACACAAGAGAAACACTACTCTTTGTGTAGCCAGGACTTGAGATAGAGCAAAAGGTTTTGCAAGCAAAACAGACATGATAAACATGGAACAACAAAAAAAGAAAAATGAAATACCCTATTTTTTGTGTTGTAAAATTAAAGGAAAAATAATTCAGACCACTCAGTCAACTAGAGTCTACACTAATATAGGTAATAAACATGATATGGGAATCTGTGATGGAGTTAACAGTTAAGCTTGTATTTCCTATCACCCAGAGTGAGAGTCACTACACAAATGGTGAAAATACTGTGTTTCCATAATTAAGTGCAGATTTTATTCATAATCAGGGAATGATGATTATTTTTTTAGTAAGAAGTAGTATATTTTTCCAAAGTCACAACCAGGCATCATTTCTCAACAATCCCCTTTGCTTCTTTGTGGTTATCCCCTATATTTGTATACTTGTGGTCAAAATTTGGTAGGGCAATCTTACCCTCAGTCATCTGAGGTTTTATCAGCTGTTTGTTTATACAAGTTTCCAGTGCCATGTGAGCTACAATAGGAAATCTCACTGGGCAATCAAATGCCAGTCCATAAAGTATTGGGCTTCTGATAGCGTAGTCAAAATACAAGTCTACTTACAGAAACTTTATTTCTTTAGTCAAGATCAAGTGTATGGAGAAGCATCCAGTCTATCTCACAGCAGACATATACATTTTGAAACTTAAATATCTTTCTACATCTCCATATTTCCAGTTTACATTTATTCCACCTGTAAGTATATGTAATACCTGAGTTAGAATTCACTCATCCAGTAACCGAAACATATAAACATTAACAATGTTATCTTGGAGTATGCAAAATATTCAAATATCACCATTATATATGTCAAAGCATTTGTGAGATATCTGTAGTTATAGAATGCCTGGTGGAGATCACGCAGAATAACATAGGATGGACCAGCTGCCATCAGATATCTACATTTGGACAACAGAATTGAGGTCATCTATACATGGTGGACTTGTTTGTGTACCATATCACGTACTAAAGACACTTCTCATGTTTCAACACGGCTACATTTTTTAAGGTCTTTTCCAATCTGAGCAATTCTATGATTCGATTATTCTATAGCCATATAGTTGATTTCTAGTGCATTATTTTTAGATGTTCAAATAAGTATTTCAAGTTTTGATTTGTGAGAGCCAATTTTAGTCTGCTGGCAATCAGCTTTCACATCTCTTCTCAGTTCTTTAATGTTTATCATACCTCTGAATCACTAGAAATTTAATGGAAGACAGGAATAAGGTAAGGAAAAACATTTCTTATGGTATAGCCATTTATTTGCATGTGTTTGCTGTCATGCACATGTTTCTCCTAGACTGACATTTTTTAGGCTAAAAATGCTAAATAATGAGCCTCGTACTATAATTAAGTTTGCTGGTAGCAGACTTGCTCAGTGGTAATTTCATTATTAAGGGCATTTCTTCACCTTTCTGTTTTATTAAAGTTATTCTTGCTTCATGCCTGTTTTATGGGTAAAATCAAATGCTTTTTCTATTTTTTAAAGACCATTTTTCTATTTTTTAAAGACCATTTTTCTTTCAATTTAAGTTTTTATGTATTCTGCATATAGACACTACATGCATATAGACACTGTAGGCAATACCTTGCTTTATTATATCATCTGTCTCTAGACCAACAGCCTACTTCCAAGACTCCATAAATATGTTTGCATGAACTGACCCTGTTCTACCTTTCTCTTTTAAGAGAGTCAACTCATAGTGCTGTAATTTCCTCTCCACAGGTCCTTTTTTCTTTTTTTTTCCCTAGGCCTGCGATCCCTGTTTGCCTCCCTATACATCTAAAGGCTTCTTTTCATCTTTCTCTTCCTTTCAGAAAAGCTCAAGCCTGTCTTGATATACTGGTGCATTCTCAATGGCATGCAGCCTAGGAAAGTAGGAGCAGCCCGAGTAACTAGACACACAGAAGCAACAGCAAGGCCAATTAAAAAAAGCTCAAGAAACTAGGATATGAGGAAGCAGGTGAGTTCTTCCAGAAATTCTGAATGAGTTCAAATTACAGAGAAACTGTTTTCTTTTTTCTAGCATTTGAATTTTGATCTATGGGGAACTAACTTCTTTAGATTAGATGCAAAACGAGTTTGTGTTGTTTTGTTTTTGTTTTTTGTTGTTTTTTTTTTTTTTTCAGGGAAACACACACATGTACAAAGCCCTGAAGAACTGAGCCGAGATCAAACCATTTGTTACTTTGAGATTCCTCTGCTGAACTTGAATCCTAGTCTTGAAGGTGAAATCCATCTTCTGAGTCCACAGAGCTTTCTGTTCCCCTGGAACTTCTTACAATGTCTATAAAGATTTCTGCTCTTAACCTTTCTTATGTTATAAAAAGCACAGCCACATTCCTCATAACTATTTGATGTCTTATATAAAATCCTTTAAAAAAAAATAATCCCAAGATAGCATCAAAAGAAAAAAAAAGTTACCACAGTTGTCTTTAAATGCCATGCTTATTTAATATCAACATGAATATAGAGTCACTGCTCTTTGAATCCTTGACTCCCATACTAGCAAAGGAGGTGCACAACCTAAAATCTGCTAGTTGTTTAAAAATAAAAAATAAAAATAAAAATAAAGTCTTTGATTCCATAGGGAAAATGTGTCAAGAGTAAAAAGCAGTGAATTCTGGACAGAGTCCAAGAGCAACTGTAGGAAAGAAGCTGCTTTTTTTTTTTTTTTTTCCGACAGCCTCCTGACATGCTTTCTTCAGTTTTGCCACAAAGCTGAAGTCTTTCCTCAAGAGAAATATGTATGTGTGCATGTGTGTGTACGTGTGAGTAATGGTAGACCCAGATATTTCAGACACAGGCAAGTCTGACATGCAGAGAGGGAGGGAGATATAGGACTGCTGAGCTGCCTTGTCAAAAAATAAGCTATTTCAAATAGTTTATCTCTGAAATATGTCAACTACCAATTCCTCACAAATCTAATTTAATTTTATTATATAATTCCCAACACACACATGCCCGCACATGCTCATGTGCACTTAAATATCATGCAAACGTATATTGTAAGGAATAATTTATTTTGATTTGTTATAGTCACTGTACAATTACATGACAAGTCTGATCTTCAAGATGAATCACTTTTTTCCTTTGTTACTTGGTAAGTCTGTCATAACACATTAACATCCTACCGACAGCTGCAAAATATGAAGACAATCAAAAGACCAGACCAGAAGGGCAAGATAAAATAACATGAAAAACTCCAATAGCCATCAGGCACAAGGTTCTTTCAATTCCCATAGACTGCAGTTGTACCGAGGATTTTGCAGAAAGCAACAATTTTTTCATGGTTATCTTTCTTACAAAGAAACAAAGCAAACTTTATTTTGACACTCCATTGAAATGAAAATATATGTTCTGTCTCGTGAGTGCACACTGTTTTGATAACAGTGCTGAGCAATCTATTTGCCTGATATTATATCTATCTTAAGAAGTATCTTAAGAAGACAGTATAAAGAGATTTTTGCCAGCTCCCTTCTTTTTCCACGTATATAATTCCGTGTTGCTAGCAGGAATAGCTGTTTGTCATCTATAGACCTGTGATAGGATATGTGCCTAGGAATTACTGTTTATAGTTTGGCCTGGAGGGCTAAATACAGTCTGGAGTAAAATAATGTACTCCTCAAATATACAAGCACTCAAAGAACTTAACATCCAATTAGAAATTATATTTGCATAACAAAATATCATAGCATTTGAGAATAATGTTGGTTGGTTTTGCTTTTGTTTTGTTTCATTTTTTCTCCTTCTTTTTATTAAGTAGTGGGGAAAGCAATGAAATGAATATTTTTATCAATTGAATATTGATAAAAAGTATGACAAAAAATGAAGGGAGAAAGTGATGGGAAATGCAAGAAAAAGAAAAAAAAGAAAAAAAAACAGAAAAATGTGGATATAAACCTCTAACAACAGGAAGATGACAGAGGAGGAATAAAATAATACAGTGTCAAAGCTTGTAAAAAATATTGTTGAGCTATTGGAAATATCTTCTCAACAGAAAGGTTATTTTTTCTCACTTATTTTCTTTCCATGGAAGTTTTAGAAAAACAAAGCAAACAACACTGGCTTTAAGCAGCTTCTGTCTGAGCTGCTAGTGTTCTTCATTTGGTGTTAGGCAATTTATATATATAAATATACTGATGTGTTCATACTGCTGTCAGATCAGATTCATATTGACAAAGGCTAAATCTGGTGGAAATTAATTTCTGAGTCTGCATTTCTATCAATGTGGAGAGGTAGGATCCTTACGGGGGATGATTCAGAGCAGCTACCACTTCTTTAGATAGACTGAAACACAACCTGAAATACTCTTTATTTTCTATTGGCTACAGGGGAAGATTATTCTTTGTGTAAGATCCATAAGACTCCCATCATACATGACAATGTCATTTCTGGATGAGCTGTCATGGCTAATCCAGCATGTTGATAAAACTCATCCTTGAGGGCAGATTATTCGAATGCATTCCAGTTAAGAGAATGCCACTGCAATTCATCATTCAGTGTATACGAAGTGATGTTGCCACTTCAAGTGGTTTTGTCACCAGTTTTCTCTACAGCTCTTACCTGAAGAAATTAGACACTCAAAGCTCCAAAAATCTTTATATATTTTCCTTTCTGTGATGATTCACCATGATTACGCCTAGTCCTGTGTGTGTTGCTTTGATGCATTGTAATCACTGATAGGATGTCATGTTGATCTTATTTAAAGTTAGTGGGCAGTTTGCATACAAGCCTGCATATAGACTTTCACAAGCCCTGTTTTATTAACTAACATTTCCCTACCTGTAAGTTCTGTGTTCAAATATGTCAAATATTCCTAGTGGTAATGAGAAAATCTTTCTTGCAGTCAGTGAACTTCTGTCCATTCTTAAGAAACAGAATTCATTTAAAGAGCAAAAACATTTAAATAAGCTTAATTTTACTTGCTAAAATCTTGTTTCACTTTTTCCTGAGGTGGATTTAAAGAGCAACAGAATATTTGTCAAAATTCAGAATTTCTGTACTGGTGATTAGAAAGAGAAATAGAGTACGAAATAGAGTAACTTCATCTTTTGAAGGAGTGCTTGCAGGATAAAGAAATAAGCCTTGAATTGAATAAATTTTATTTTCATGCTTTTTATACAGTTGTAAGGTCACATGAACATCTTACTGAGTCAAATAGCATTGACTCCATCTTAACAAGGTACACTATTGAATTAATGTTTTTGTGGTTTTTTGTTTTTTTTTGTTTGTTTTTTTTTTGTTTGTTTGTTTGTTTTTGTTTTTATAAGACACAGAGGAATTTGTACTTCTCTATGGATTTTAATTTCTGTTGTCATCTTCAGTGATGAAAAAGTTATGGAAAAAATACCGTACAAACCTCTTAGGGAGTTTTAGTTTGCTTTTTAATTTGGGGATTTGGAGTTTTTCCTTTCTTTTTTGTTCTTCACTCACATTGTGCAATTAAATTTGGCACTTCATAAATGGCAAGAAGGGATGGATACTGCAGGTTTTCCTTCTTGATTCTCATAGGAGATGGCTATCAAACTTTCTGCACAGATGAGTCAAGCTACTTTTATACAAGTCTGTGAACAGGATTATAAACTGGAGACAGTAATATCACTCCTGACTGTAAGAAAAGATCTGTTGATGGCAGTGCACAAAGGTCAGGGATAGAATATGGCCAGAGAGTCCTCTTTGATTCTGGGCATTTATTAACCTCTTTATTGCCATGTGAAATATCCTCTTTTCTTACCCTACTTTCCTCTTCTCTGCCTCTTTATCTTTTCTTTTTCTTATTATAGCATTTATTTTTTCTCCTAGCACTGCATTAATTTCAACAATTTCTATTTCCTACCACCACATTACATTTTATCAGCAAAAGGGATGAGCAAAGAAACAGCCAATACTGACATTAACAAGTTTTTCAATGCAGCAGTAAGAGCATCTTCACCTCAGATTATATATGAGCAACTCAGATTCTTCCACAGTTGATATCTTTGATGGTTCAGAATGGAAACAAGGACAAAGTGAGCACATTAGTACACTGTCTGAACAAATTAACTATACTAAGAGTCAGACAATATCAGTCTAGGTAATGTGTTTCAGTAGTACAATGCCACTGAAAATTTTTTATTCATTTAGCTTATTCATCCCCAGATTTTGCTTAAAGCAGACTTAGCACAGGATAAGGATAACAACTCGGTGTTCTTCATTCCATGTCAAATGTCATGCCAGGCCTTGTACTAAAGTTTTAATTTATTTTCATTTTTTCCTTTTCATTTAAAAGGCATAGAATGAGTGGCTTAATGTTTCTTCTATATAGAATGTTATAGTTTTGTCACAAATTATTTATCAACATTCCTTCCTCCAACAGGAGAATGCATTAATTCTCTGAATCAAAACAAAGCAAAACAAAACAAAACAAAACAAAACAAAACAAAACAAAAATCTGATTTTATTTATTGGGGAAAAGAAAACAAAATTATTTTAATTTCTAACTAGCATGGTGATTCAAAATATGTCCTCCTTCTGATGTATATATTCAGAACATTTACACATCAAGTTCAAATGCAGTTTATCCTGTGCTTTGGTATGGAAGTGTGGATCTAAACCCAGGATTTTTAATTAACATTTAAAATTTCACAGCAGAAAATTGTGTATTTTACATGAGGATTAACTTTATCTCATATTTAATCTCATATTTAACTTTATCTCATATTTATCTCATATTTAACTCATGAAAAAAAAAGGGAATCAAAACCACAAATCTTTAGTTGCACTATAAAAATATTTGTGTGTATGTATGTCTGTCTGAATGCACGTATGTATTTATTTATTTATGTAAGCATCATACATACAATTTTGATCTATTAATTTTCTAAGTCATATAGGAAGTAATATTTGACTAGTCAGGCCAAGAGCCAAGAGCTATCAAAACTATTAGGAAAACATAAATATTCTGGAAAACAGATGAGAAACTAGAAAAACATCTGTCTTCCTTTTGTAAAATTATTAAAATATATTTTCACTTTCTTGTCTACAGTAGCGACTGCCCAGGGAAGGTCAGCCTCTCCTTCCAAGACTCCATCTGATTCTGGTTTTCAGTTGAATTAATCCTTACTGGTCAGCTAGAAAAGAGGACTTGACATTTAAGGAATCAGAAAAGGAGATATCAATAGTGCTTGCATTCTCTGAGTGAAAAAAAAAACAAAACAAAACCTGTTGAACATTATAATTATCAGAAGTCATAACCCAGTAGAAAACAATATCCTATGTCTCAAACTGTTCATGAACCTTATACATAAGTAACTGAAATTAGAAATTTTCACGGAAATTATTCTTTGTTCATCATATTTCCTATGCCTTCTGATTATTTTTTTTCTAATTTTATTTGTTTGTTTGCTTGGTTTTGTATAAGGACAAAATTCTCATCATTGTGTATAATATTTAAAATGAGGTTCTTTCTATAAGGGACAAAATGTCAATGTGAATTCATTTTACTGGAAACTGGAATCAAAGTATATCTGCAGTGGTACAATCAGATTTAGAGACTAAAGCTTCACATGCCAGTGTTTTCAGCTGGCTTGTACTGTCCTTGATCTCACCTTAATCCTTACAGAACTGATACACTGGTATTGCAAACATGTTCACACAAAGTTGATACACACTTAACTTACATGAGTTCTTGGGCTGTGTTTTGAATAGTGAATTGTTGCTGGGTGAAGTACTTCATTTAAACACCCCTAAGGTTTTCCATTTTCCAGGTCTAAAGTTATGCAGTTCTTTGCTTATGAGATTACTCCTCTATCACCGATAAAGACCAGTTCAGAAGATCAATAAGGGCTTTGAGAGACAAGTGCGATAGTACCAGCAGGCTATTAATACATAGGAAGACCCAATACAGCAAAGTAATTGAGCATGTCTCAAAATTTAAGTCATGATGACTCTCATTGAATTTACACTCCCTATTGAAATACTTAAAGTTGGGGACATATTTAAGTATCTTGCTGAGTCAAGATTGATCTACATTATTAAAAAAAAAAAAAAAAAAAAAAAAAAGCTGTGAACATAAAAAACACTGTCAGAGCTGATGAGCACTAAACTTGTTAGTAGTGTAGAAAGCAAGGCTTAGATTTGCAAAATGAAGGAAAAATAGAAATGAGAATGATAAAGGAAAAAAAAATCAGCATTGGAAAGATGTGACAGCTGTGACATTCATCCATAAAAACGTAAAGAAATCCAAAATGCTTATGTCACTGATTTATCTTTTCTTCATCAATTGTGCTGAAGTAATGCAGCTCGTGGACTATTGAATGTAAAGATCTCCTGCTGTTCTCAAGCTCTGGGTAGAGAAATACAGTGTGTGATCAACAACTTTTAGATACCAGGAGGGTGAATTAAGGACAAAGTGTTCTCAATTACTGATTTTTTTCTGCTTTTCTGGAGGAAAATAAAGAACAAAACAGACAGATTACATGGTAGAAGGCCATTTCTGCTCTAAAACCAAAAATGCATCAGAGGTTTAATGTAAACTTCATCACAGATTTACTTTTTATCCCATTTGACAATGACCTTGTAATACTACAACAACTTAACTGAAGGCAGAGTTATCAGTCTGGAGAAGCTTCTTACTCTGATTTAAAGGAGGGAGAGAAGATTCTTTGATATTTGTATACTCTACATGAATTTAAGAAACAGTGGTTCAAATGCTGGTTGAACCTGTTTATTACAAATACTAGTCACCAAGGGAGATGGGGAAGGAAAGGTGGCAACAATTACAAATTAGGGTGATGGGAAAAGGAAAGCGAAAGCGGGCGATAGGAAAGATAGGAAGGGAGCAAGAATTACTTAAAGCAGGGATAGTCATCACCAAGATCCAGCAATGTCCCATTGCACACCATTCTGATGGTCTGAGTTCAATAAAGGAGTAAAAGTGCAGGGAAGAGCAGCAGCAGAGTGGCCAGCCTTAGGCAGCAAGCAGTTACAGCAATAGAGCAGGCACAGGAGAGACCATCACCTGGCCATCAGGCTGGATGGAACTTTGAGAAACCCAGTCTTGAGGGAAGGGTCTTTGCCTATAGCAGGGGGGTGAGAGCTAGGTGATCTTAAATGTCCCTTTCAAACCAAACTACTCTACGATTCTACGACTCTACAGTCTTCGCCTGTTTTCATTGTGAATGCCTTAAGACAAACAGAAAGACAAAAGGAAAATAAATATCTCAAGGCATTAGATGCCAACCTTACCAAGCTATGTATGAAAACCCCACAGAAGTGATATTTTCTTTCCTATTTACACTTCAAAAGTGTATGCTCCATCTGAATTGTTAAAGAAATTATTGCATCCAAGTTGAGTACATGTTCTAAGCGGTAGGCCAGGTTATGCCTGCTGATCTTTTCAGCAGGAAAATTCTTCCTAAAGGGCAGAATACAGAATCACAGAATTCTGAATACAACATTATGGATCAGAGTCTACCAAAGGTGAAGGAGAAAAAAAAAAAAGAAAGGTTAAAAAAAAAATAATAATAATAATAAAAAAAAAAAACACAGAAAAGGGAAAGGAAAAAAAAAATAAAAGAAGAAGAAAATTCCCCTGCAAGCTGATAAAAGCCCATCTGCCTGCTTTTGACAAGGCACTGTCATTCTTCACAGCTTCGCATCCTGTAGACATTTAGAGGGTCATAATTTCCAGTTCAGTTTTCTTTTTTTCACCCCTCTCTCTTCTTAGTGGAGCAATGTGCTGTGGAGTAAGCTAAGACGGCCTGAACTAATTCATCTTGTGACCTTTTAGTGCCTTCAGAGCAAAGTGATTTAATAGCACTTAATCTGTCAAAAAACTGAAGCTTTGTAATAACTGTATATTAAGCCAGTTTTTATGGAGCATTAGCTAGAGTCCTTTCAGTTTACAAAATGGGGTTGTACCTTGTCTCCTTTTTGTTGTTTTTTTTTTCCCCCTTTCCCACAAATCCCTGTTACTCAGAAGCATCATTTTGCATTAAAAGGTAACTCTATGCATTATAGGGTCCACAGGAAAGATCCCTGCATGTCTCTGTGTGATTTATACCATAAGACTCTGCAAGCTGACAAAGGATTGGGCTGGAAGTGCATTCAGGCCCCACTGGGAACAGAATGATCTGCTTAGGCTTGAACACATGTCAGAAATGCTAATCTAGATTAATAAATAAATAAATAAGGAGTATTTGAGCACAGAGAAAGAAATGTTATAACTTAATCCCATCTCTGCCACAATTTTGCTTATGGGTTACTTTATCTAAATTAAACTGCTTAATCCAATTTCCTTATTCAGTAATCCAAGTAATAATAATAGTTTTTTGTTTGTTTGGTTGGTTGGTTGATTTGGTTTGTTTTAATTAGTGTATTTAAAGGAATTCTGGGTATTGACAGTCTTGTCTATTTGCAGAATATGATCACTAAGGAAATTCATCTTTCTGTAACACAATTCAGAAAGAAATAAACACAAAAATTAGGATCTCATAAAAAATCAGAATTTTTAGATCATTATTTATACATTCTTCTTTATCCCAGAACTGGAAACCAAAAGTTTAAACACCAGAATTTCTTTGACAAATCAAACTTTCATTAAAGCAAGTGTATATGAACTTTAAATGTTTTGCTGTATTAGTGAGACTAAACTGACAATTATGAAAACTTCAGAAGATTTATAAATTAGATATATCATGAAAGTTCATACATGTAATGCATCTTCTGGGATGGTCTATAGTGAGAGGATTGACTGAAGTTGACTGTAGGGTCTCAGTTAAGAAGAGTCATTTCATATGTCATTTCATATTATGTCATTTCATAATATATATGTGGGATCACATATATATTATGTTTTTTAGTCTCAGTGCTTCTTCCTCAGGGATGGAGGACAGCGATAATTTTGCAAATCCTGTTTGTATGGAATTTTTAGGTTTCCAGATTTAAACATCTGATCTTGTGATACCTGGGTTAATATTGTATTTCCTTTAAAAGAACACTAGTTAGTAATAATTATTGCTTGTTTCCATAGTCAAACATAGATTTAATTTTAATAAGTTGGCATTTTTTCAGGACTTCACTGTTCCTATCACATATCACATATCACATTCCTGTTTTCCATTTGGATCCCATCTTGTTATTTGTTAACACATCTCCTTATGAGACAGAATGTATAAAGATTTTTTGAGGCAGTGGGTTTTTTGTTTGTTTGGTTTGCTAGTGGGTGTGCTTTGTTTCCAGAAATAAAAATAAAAATATATAAACATATTTGGTCATGTTTGTAGAAACCTGTCTTCTGGATCTGAGATTAATCCTCTCTCACATGTATGCCTGTATTTTCCCTCAGGATATTTAATCAACTGAATGGTATGATGTCCCCTGCTTATCCCTATTCTATCTATTGTACACATTGTATTGGTATAATAGACGTAATCTGGAATTTTAAGCTGTTTTGGCTAACAGTAAATCCACAGGCAAACATTTAGTGCTCTAACTAAGACAAGAGTGTATGAGATGAATGAATCTTAGCTTTGTGTGGAGAGTTCAAGGTCTCTGGATGCTGAATGAAATATTTAGGTATTAGAATGTACAAAGTGAGGTTACTTCATTGCTCTCACAAATCCTAAGAACCTTAACTACTGTTCACAGAATCACAGAATCACAGAATGGCCAGGTTTGGAAGGGACTTCAAGGATCATGAATCTCCAACCCCCCTGCCACATGCAGGGCCACCAACCTCCCCATTTAATACTAGACCAGGCTGCCCAGGGCCCCATCCAACCTGGCCTCGAACAACTCCGGGGATGGGGCATCCACCACCTCTCTGGGCAACCTGGTCCAGCACTTCACCACTCATAGTAAAGGACTTTCCCCTGGCATCCAACATAAATCTTCCCTCCCTCAACTTAAGACCATTTCCCCTTGTCCTGCAGTTATCTATCCTTTCAAAGAGTTGATTCCCCTCCTGTTTGTAGGCTTCCTTTACATACTCAAAGGCTGCAATGAGGTCACCTTTTCTCCAAGCTGGACAAGCCCAGCTCCCTCAGCCTGTCTTCATAGGGGAGGTGCTCTAGTCCCCTGATCATCTTCATGGCTCTCCTGTGGACCCTCTCCAACAGCTCTTTGTCCTACTTGTACTGGAGGCTCCAGACCTGGACACAGTACTCCAGATGGGAGTTCCTCAGCTTTATCCAATAAAATAAACCAAGAAACAAAACAAACAAACAAACAAACAAACAAAAAATCCTTTAATCAAGTGTAAGTTAGTAAGATACTTTGGTGAACTTGATTTTTTTTGGCTGTGGCAGGTGCAGAATCATTATTAAAGCTGTAATGAAAGGCTAGTTTCAACCATAGCGATATAAAGCAGCATCCCTTCATAACAGACAGAGCAACAAACCACCAAATAATTACTTTTCTAGATATGAAAATGCCAGTTTTCATTAAAAACCAAGCAAGCAAGCAAGCAAACAAAAACCCAGCATCTTTGTTGCTAGTGTTTTGTAACCAATTGTAGCAGCTTCTTTTTTCTATCTCATATTATTTGCATTATTATTTCTATTATCTTAATGTAGTGTTTAAATTAGTCCTTTGTAAATTTGTTATAAATACACAGAATTAAAAACTTTCACTGACCTCAGAGAATGGGGAAGATGAAGCAAAGATAAATAGAGGGCATGATTTAAGACAGACATCTCCAACTCTATAAATTTTCCCAGTCAGCGTTAGTGTCTCTTAATATTTTATATAGCATTCCTTGCTTATATTCTTTTTTTTTTCCACACTCTCCTCCCATTCTTTTCTTAGACGTGTAAATTTCTTAGATGTGTAAATATCAAGTACCTGATATGAATTTTTTATTTTTTTCTTCATTTATAATATATATATATACATATATATATATACATATATGCTTATACAAACATATACATATAATCTAGTGTTACCTGTATTCCATCATCACTTGTCAGTAGATCTAGAGATTTCTAAATTTAATTCTGTAATTAGAAGTCTGGGTAGAATATTTTTTCTTGAAAATGGTGTGGAAAATTGGTGTTTTCACATTCTTTACTTCTCTGTACAATTTATTTATTTTTTTTTTTAATTGCAATAACAAAGACATCTCACAACAGCAAAGTGTTAGTGTTGTGTAAGTCTTCCCATGCATTCAGTGATTTGTGTCCTGAATGGCAGTGCATTTCTATAGCTAGGGTACTGAACAAAGACCAGCTTTTTCCAAGGTTCTACCACTACTGTGGAGCAGGGCACATTATCTCCATCTACTGTGCTTTGCTTTCTCTATAAGGTGACAGCTTTCCTGACACAAATATTCAATTATTCTCACGGAATACTCACACAATTTGGAACTGTGATATCAATTTGGTACTGTGATAATGGTAAAATCAAGAAGGTATGTTGAGATTCATCTAACTAAAAGGCAAATGTTCAGAGGGCCAAAATCTACATCTAATCTGCTCTCTTTATTTCTCTTCATAGGAAATAGGTGGAAAGCACACTTGTATAGATTGGTTCATATCATTTTAAAGTAGATATCTGTGATGTCTCAGATGAATAGCATCTTGAGAGTGCCTACTTTTCATGATGAAGAGAAGGAAAGAGACAACTACAGCTTAAGATTGCTACTGAGAAATGGAGATGTATGTCACAGAGCTCTGAAGTTACATGAGATGGCTCCACTCTTTCAACCTTGTCAAGCTTATTTTTCAGTCATCATCACTGAAACACCTAGAATAACTCTTGTCATAGTCATGATAATGAAAAGCTGGTGAAAAACACACATATTTGAAAAAAAAAGAATGCAAAATTCTTGCCTAAAGCTTATTTCAAGTTTTTCAAAGAAAGAAACAAAATCCATTTTGAATGGCAGTGTTTAGAACCTAGGTACAGAACAGAGTATTCAGGTTTTTATTTTTCCCCATTCAAGAAGGATCCAAAACAAATAGAGTTTCATTTTAAATAAGCAGAACTGGCAATATCTTTTTTTAAAAACCAACTCTGTATGAAAGTTGATGAGGTTATTGAGCCAAATATATACATGTGTAATTCCAATTACACTGTAATCATGTTTAGTATGAAACCATTAACTTTTTATTCAGCCTGGGAAATAACCCTACTGACCCATAGTGGACTCACTATGGGCTTGAATTAGATGGGTAGTACACTTAATAATATTTCTGTACAGATAGAACATCCTTTTCTTGTCCTTTTCTTATAATTGCCAAGATTTAATTAAACTTAAGTATAGTTATATTAAGAGAATATTTTTCAGGTATTAAATAATGTTTGAACATTTTCTTCATATTTGCACTGAAAATAGTGAATAAGAGAAAGATTTTTTTTTCCAAATAAATTTACTTGATAATCGTTAAATACTATCCCCCTCCTCTCCCTCACTCCCTTAACTCCTCCCCCCAAAAAAGCAAAAAAACCTTTAACTTCTGTGAATCAGTATTTGTAAGGAATTTATGTGCATAGTGTTTATGTGAATGAAAGTGAATGAAACCTTTTGAAAGCCTCACTATTTTTCTTTGTGAGCATTTGACTTTTTTTTTTTAATAACGCATTGATATTATATATAAATATATATAGTTCATTGAACAAGATGACTTCCTTTTCAAACAGAGCTACCAAAATTAGGTAGGTACACTTTTGTATTGGATCTAGCATGAAACAAGCTAGGAACTCTCAAATCCAACCACAAGACTTCTGGTGTTCATTACAAAATAAATAAATGAACCAATCAAAAGACAATTATGAAATTATTGGACTTTCCTTGAACTCACTTCTTGAGCCATACCCAGCATAACAGGATCAGTGGGCAAATGCTGTTCAGGTCACAGAACAAGAAAGCTGCATGCACTGACTTCAACCATTTGTGCAAAGCAAAATCTCTAGCTTCCTTTCTTAAAGTATCTCACACTTGAAGTACATTTTATTTTTGATAGGTGACATTTATTTCCCAATATCCTCCCTGATCATACTCATTCTGTGATTCTATGATTCAATTTTATAGGGACCTCATCTCTCACCATGTAAAATGGGTTTCTTGGGCATAGCTCTATGGTTGTCATTGAATTGTTTTGATCTTAGTATTGGTTCCTAAGGTGTTAGAGCAAAAGTAATTCTCTAATTTACAGCTTTGGCTGTATCACCTTTCTGGTTGTATCACTTTCCTTGTTACATCAAGCTTATAGCTTATTTCAAGTTTCTCTTTCTTTTGCATCATAGAGAGAACACCCAAAGTACTAAAACAAATGCTCTTAGTAATAACTGTAATAGTAACTGGATAACAGTATAGGAACACTAGCAATTTATTAGAAAGAATTAAAATTCTGCCTGTAATGCATAGAAATTTGTTGGGGCAGATATGTTCCTTGGAATTTCTCAGATGCAACTTGAAAGCGCTAAAATGCTGGCTTTACATTAATGTGATGCTAACTTTTCCAAAACAAAAATAATAATTTATTTATATTTTGTGTCTGTTTGCTGTTGTTGTTTTTGGTGTTTTTGTTTTTTTTTTTTCTTGATTTAACCTTTATTTTACAAGTAAGCCTCCTAAAATATTAATCACCTTTTCTCCTACAGAGACTTAACAATGGTAGGCAGCAAGGTAGTACTCACACACAGCAGGAACAGAAAGAACAGGATGAGATGCTGAGGGGAATAAAAAGATAAATAAATAAATGCAAGAGAAAATCTTAAATAGTATAACTTCTCTATATATTATGAATGAGATTTTATTCTCACAATCTTAAAAAAAATAATAATACTCCTGTTTTCATAATTTTATAGCACCTCAGTTTGCACTTAAGGATCGAAATGAACATCAAAATAAATAAATTAAACTTCACTACTTGCATCTATAGAGTGTAAATGTTATGCCCCTTTTTAGCTTTGAGAGAGACCTTACACTGAGTCAAATCTAACATAACTGAAAGTAAGACAATGTTCTCTGCACTTTAAAAATGAGAATAAACATATAGCATCTTTCCATAACATTTGTGAAGATCTGCGTGAATCAGCCACAGCATCAACTCCATTGCTCACTAGCAGTTGTTTAACATTTCATTTCTTCCTGGATTTCAGAAAAAGAACCAAGTTTTTAAGGAAATTAATTTTACTAAAAGTGGCAATGACAAAGTGAGATGTTGCAGAGAAAAGTTTGCTTCTTCACGGTAAACCAGCAGCACTTTCCATCTGGCTTCCCACAGGGGAGGTGCCTGGCCCTTCTGAACTGCTGCATGGCTCCAGATGGGCTAAGGAAAGGGGACAGTCTGCAGGTTCAGCATCACAGAACTGCAGAGTAATTTTGATGGTGTGGGACCACCGAAGGACATCTGGTCTAGTCCCATACTTGAACAACATCCCCTCATTTTCTATGCATTAGGTTGTCAGAATGACTTCTGAGTATTTCCAGGCTAAAGCTCCATCTTAAAAAGGTCTTAATTGTTACTTTCTCAAAGTCACAGACAAACTCCTCAACAACATAATAGTCTCTCTTATTATTTATGTCCTGAAGTTAACACCCACAATTTAATTTCTCCTCATAACTACCAGTTATTTCCAGCCTACCTTATTTAGAAAATAATCACTCAAAGTTCAGTGGATGTAACATCTATGCATCAGCACAGCTTAGGAGAAAAATTAAGAACATCACACTGTTTTGTAATTAAACAGATTATTAGAACAGGGTAAATAATGTCATTTAAATAATTCAAGAAATCTTTATCATCCATACTGCTGCTTAAGTACTGCTTAAGTATCATCATGATCACATTTGGTCAGCACCTCAATTTTATATCACTCTTGTATGATAGTGTATTCAAGAACGTAACTGTCATTTGCAGTGTGTTTGGGCATTTATGTGTAATCAAAACTTCATTAAGATCATGGTCTATTATATCATTAATAACAATTAACTATCCATGTTTCTCTTCCCTCCAGAATTTTAACACTCTTGACTGCACTTGAGATATGACAATATCTATTAAATTCACAATTTCATATATATATTTTTTAAATGTAAGAAACCTTTCAATCAAAATTATTACTTTTTACCTTATTTTCAAAGAAAAGAAAATTTCAGTGTGAACTGTAATGAAAGTAGTAACACTTTCTAAAGTGTATGGATTGTACATTTAGTAAAGGGAATAGAAATGAGCATCAGTCAGATAAACCATTTTCTGTTTGATAGAACATCCAGGGATTGCATTTATTTCCTACAGTGGAATATTATTTTGGTTTTAGAACACAAGATAACTAGTTCAGATGAATATTTATTAACCTTTTATAGGATGATCAACATTTCCAAGATAAGTTAACATTGCTTTTCATTCATCTTGTCCTTCTCACTGATGTCTTTTGAAGTTAGACAAATTCTTACATTTCACATCATTAGTCATATCATACTAAATGATGCCAACTTGACTTCAGCTAGAGACTCATTCACTTGCAATATGAGGAATGCAATTCAGAAAGAGAGATTAGGAAGTTCAAAAGTTGATATTCTGACTTTTGGTAGATTTTTGCATTGATAAGATTATTAAGCAATCCTTGGGAATTGATATGATTATCCAGCAATCCCTTCACATCCTTCCATTTCTGGTGTGTTACTTTCTTTCCTCTTCCCTTTTCAGTTAAGACAAAACACACCCCATCCAGATGAACATGTTAAGAGTGTAAAAGCAGCTTGTGCAATCCTTTCCACTGGCATATTGCCTACAATATTACCAATAACAAGCTCCATAAGCTTTCACTTCTCTCTCTGACAGGTGCCCAAAAGCAATACACACCCCTTCTTCATCAGGCTTGTTCTTTAATGGAAAACTTGAACAGCAATCTCCCACACTTTTATATCAGTACCTTTGCATCCAACACACTCCACAGTGTTTATCCAGGAGATTATTCTGCCTTAATGTGGTAGAGATTCTGACATACAAACCAGCCACTGCAGAGTAATAACTTACTAAGAATCAGAATTGCTCTGCTAGCTGCATGGTCAGCCTTATCCCAAAACACCCTTCAGCAGACATTAGCTGAGTTAACCACTGTCTCTTGGAGGGTGCAAATTAACAATTACGAAGGCAGTGTCTAATTCTTTTCCCCCACAGTGACAATGTCTGACTATATCACTTAATTTCTTCTTTAAGAACCGCTTGAATATGTATGTAAACTGTTGTGCTGCTTTCTTTCTCCTATTCAGGCAGTTAAGTAGAAATTATGATAAATCACAAGGAAGCATTCCTTTCCTTCGAAGCAGAATTCTGTGGCCATCATCACTTAACATCTGCAGAAAACTGCAGAAAAGCAACAAATACATCAAGCAGAAATTATCTGGAAAGGTATGCACAGACTGGTGATGTGTGAAATGTTATCCTATGAAGAAAGTTAGCACAATGTCCTGGTTGCAGGGGTAAATGTTACTCACACAGAGCACTGTCAGTTGCAGCAGCCCTAACTGCCTGGGTGGATAAGCATAGCTTTTCTTCCTCAACTGGAAAGCAACCAACCAACCAACCAAATAAATAAATACATAAATAAATAACAAGACTGAATCTTGAAAACAACATATTCAGGCTAATATCTGCTGGTCTCCTCCATCAACTTTAGGAAGTATGTTTACCCAGCATACTGTCTTATGGGTGCTTTATATTCATCAGAATGGTTATTCATCACCAGTTTCACGATCATTTTGCCATTTTTCTGCTTCTGAAATGTTTCTTGCTCCCAAAGTGGCCATGAGTCAGTTTGGTAGCATCCTTTGGGTCCTATGGGATGGAATGAGCATGGGGATTGACAAGCTGTGTGTTCTTCGCTGAACTGAAGTGGGATACAAATGAGATCTTTGGAACAAAATATCTCGTAGTAGTTTTAGGTAGAATCCTTTAATAATAATAATAATAATAATAATAATAATAATAATAATAGAAGTTTCAAAAGCTTCTCTTTGAAGAATTTACTTTAAATTCCATATCTACAAGCCTTCATGGAGGAGATAATTCTCCTGCATGTTCCTGCTCTTCCTCAGTGAGAACAAAATGTTGTATGCAGCCTGCCACAATGTCAGCTGAGCAAGGTCAGTACTTCTGTAAATGATTGGCTCCACATTTATTCAGTGTGCCTTCCCAGTTCTCTTCCATTAGAAGGAGTAAGCTCAGTTTTGTTTGAATTCTCAACAGAGGAAGTTATTGCAAAAGGTGAAGTGCCTGTCTGCAGAAATGAAATCCAATTGGCATGTTACACATAAAGTGCAGTATCTGACCAGATCATCCAAGCCAGATGGAAAAGATATGTGCATTTGGTTACAGTCTTAGCCTTAGCGACTTTCCAGTGCAAACATTCCCACTGTAACGTATACAGACTTCCCAGATACACAGCCGTGCACCAATTAGAACAAATACTTCACTCCTTTCTTTTTCACAGAAGTTCTGACAGAGTCTCATTTGAGACCCCTGCCAATTACATTTCTGTTGTGCTTTAATCATTAATAAGCAATGTCTTGCAATTCCTGACTTCATTCTGCTTCTACAACCCAATTTTTTCAGAAGCACACTGTCTTATACTTGCCCAACATTTTTTAATTTATTTTTCTGTTGCTGTGATGAGGACGCAAGAGGAGACATTCTTGTGATTGAGAGTCATTCCTAAGAAAGGAAAATGATCTCCCAGGAAGTTTTGGAATTGGCATAGACTGAAGGTACTGCCCTTGGAGATCACCCTTTCTCCACTCTGCGCTATTGCACACAAGGAAAGATTCAGGTTTCTGTTAGCATCAAATGCCTTATAAAGTCTCAACACCTTCCACTTATCTGTTTCAGTGGTGAAGGGCTCACAATTTTTGTGGCTGATATCATGCTTGTGGCTGTGTGCATTAGAAAATGGATCAAAGCAGAAGCCTCTGGGAGAGTGGAAGCCTGAATAGCTCTTTTCCACCCATCACAGTGTTGTATCAGATAGACTCTAAGTATAGGTCTGAAAAGAAAGACTTCCTGATTTGAAATCAGTTCCAGGTGGCACATGGACCAAAGGATATGCCTGTATTGATAAATTAAATGCTACTGAGACTAAATGGAATGGAACAATGTGTCTTCATGCTGGTAGACTTCATCGTTTACTGAGAGACTGAAAGCTCAAAGAACTCTCATTCATGTCAGAAAACAGTGCAGTAATTTAGTAGTATCATCATGCTTCAGTGTCCAGGCACACGCATACTACTACAAGCACAGCCAGCCTCTGTCATGTGGAGTAGTTCAAGTATCCTTATCCTCTATTTTGGTGCCACTGAATATTCCAATGTAATGGAAGGAAAACCAGCTCTGAGTTTCCTGTTCCGATGATATTAGATAAACCTTTTTTTTTTTTTTTTTTTTTTTTTTTTCCCCCATGACAGAGAGCAGTTGAGCTCACTGGAAGAACAGTAGTGGAATTACCTGCAATTAATTAGACTCTGAGGGATCAACCAAAAAAAAAAAAAAAAAAAAAAAAAAAGGTTAACATCTCCAGAAGTGAAGGGTTAACATCTCCGGAAGTGAAGGAGCTGCTTGTTTAGATATGCTCTTGTGGGAAGAAGTCTCCCAGCTATACTGACAAAGCATGGATCACAATATTTTAGTGTAAGCAATGATCCTATGATGCTGGGACACATATTTTTTACTTCCATATCTATGAAATGACAAGTATTTTTACTATTCCAGTCAGCTGTAAAAGTCAACCACTACAGGAACGGAGCAGGAAATATTGAAAAAGCAAAGATGAAATTGAAAACAGAAACCAGATTTTTCCAGCTAAAGACAAGAGCTGAGGTAATTTTCATGTGTTTGCTTCCATTTCAAAATTGATTTCTACTTACTTCAGACATACTTTCAGCTTTCCTCAGTCAACAGCTCAAGACACAACATGGTCACATTATAGTTGCTTAATAAACTTAGTGGATTTTCCAAAAACATTTTGACATTCTGAAGTTCAGAAGTGTATCTGGTTTCCATGTATATCTTTGTGTTTCAGCCCATTAAAGTAAAACCCATTCCCACAACCCTTCTTAAACACTCAAAAACACAAGATTGAAGAAAATATTTCAAAATGCCTTAATAGTAAGTATTTGTTGTTGTTTTATCTATTCAAATCTGGCTGCTATGATTACTATATTTCTGCTATAAGATTGTGTCAAAAGACTATTAATTAATTATCTTAATCCTTTTACAAGCTGGGTTGGCCTTTTGTCAATACTAATGGTAATAATCTGTAGTTCAGACAGCTGGCAGAGTATCTCACTTTTTTTTTTCACTTTTTCTCCAGAAATTTTAACATGACAATTTAAAACTGATTTTCAAAAGCAGCTGAAAATTATCATTAAAAAAATGCTATCCCACAAGAAGTAAATTAAGAATAAAATAAATGAGACCTAGAGAGAAAGCTGTATATGGAACTCCAGAGGAATTGCAATGTCATTCCTCCGAGTTTGATCATTTTCAGGGTGGATTTGTTTGTTGGCTTGTTTTTTATTCTCCGTGGGGAATTGAATGACATGAACATTGCTACACACTACTTCCTATATACTTTTCTTTTCCCACTACCAAAACCAAACATCTAGTCCAGAGAAACTGTATATCATCACATTAACATACAAAGTCAGTGAAAGTTCAGGAAGTCCACAAGGGACTTTACTCTTTCCATTAACTTTGTTTATTCTAAGCATACTCTAAAATTTCACAGGTGAATAGTGGCACATAATTGAAAGGGGAGTTATCTGTGTAACTATTTTATTTCTGACAATAAAAAAAAATAAACGCAGAAGTTCACATGAACACAGTTCATTAACACAACCTTCTGTAACCATTAGAAAGTGAGAAGAAAAAAGCAAAAAATTCCATGAAGTCAGGAAATATTCAGTACAAAGCAATGGTGGAAAGCTGGCACAAAGTTCAGTTCTACCATGCCCAGTACAACTGCAATGTCTCAAAAAGAATCCCACAAATTAGTTGCATGCATATTGTTCTGCAGGTAGTAATGGGGGCAGAATTATAAATAGATAAATAATTTAAATTCTGTGCTTCTATTTCTTGGGTATCCAAACAACACAAGAAACCAAGCCAATAATGACTCCACTATCGTGCAGTATGATTGATGATATTTATGGGCAGTGAAAAGCCTAGCATTCAGCAACTTCCTAGATCAACAATGAGCAAATGGAGAGAGCAAATCCATGATACAAAATAACAAAGGTCATCCTGCGACTTAACATCAGCAGGTAGGTATTAGAGCCAGAACAGAGCTTAGGGATAAAATAGAGCCTTAACTAGTCTGAAAGTACTTTTTAGAGAAGGTCTGAAAGCTGAATGTTGAAATTACCTGCCTTTCTGTCTACTTGGAAAGCACATTTTTGTATTGAAAGCACGTATCAAAACTTCCTTAACTCTCTTCATTCATATGGGGAAAGGAAGAGAGAGGAGAAGAATACTAAGTAATGTAATAAAAATAAAGCACTTAAATATCCTGATGGAATATATATGGTGCAGATAGACCATGCAATATGGTCTATATGGCTTTGGGTGGACGATTTACACATATATTCTATATGAAAGGGTAAGAATCTTGTTCACTAAAGACAGAAGAGCCTGTAAATGCAAACTATGATTATCAAACACCAAATATATGAAAACTCATCCTAAAATAATGTTTAAAAAAATAAACAGATCACAGAACTGTCAAGCTTCAAGCACTTGCCTGCAGTCTTTTTTGCTTAAACAGCAAGACGTGTGTAAGAGCATCGTAGAATCATGTAATATCATAAATTGGAAAAGACCCATAAGGATCACGAGTCCAACACCTGGCTCCACAGAGGACCACCCAAAAATCAAAAGATATTTATGAGAGTGCTTTCCAAACACTTCTTGAACCACAGCAGGCTTGGTGTCATGTCCCTTGGGAGCCTGTACTTGTATCTAACCTGACCCTCTCCTCTCAGCTTTAAGCTATTCCCTTGTGTCCTAAGATAAAGGTAAAAACCAAGTCATATTGCTTTCTTGTTTTTCATGTGGTGGATTTTAACAGGCAGATGCTTTGTTGTGTCTTGACATACACACTGTTGGAAATACCATATGCAAATACCAAAGGCATCCCACAATGAAAAAAAAAAGAAAAATGTTTAGAAAAGAGAATATTACCTTGATGAAAACACAACACTTAGAATCATAGAATCATAGAATCACTAAGGTTGGAAAAGACCTAAAAGATCACCCAGTCCAACCGTTCACCTATTCCCAATAGCTCCTATTAAACCATGTCCCTCAACACAACATCCAGTCTTTCCTTGAACACCCCCAGGGTCGGTGATTCCACCACCTCCCTGGGCAGTCCATTCCAGTGCCTGACCACCCTTTCTGAAAAGTAATACTTCCTCATGTCCAGCCTGAATCTCCCCTGCCGTAGCTTGAAACCATTCCCCCTGGTCCTATCACTAATGACACGAGAGAAGAGGCCGACCCCCAGCTCACTACAACCTCCCTTCAGGAAGTTATAGAGAGCAATGAGGTCTCCCCTGAGCCTCCTCTTCTCCAGGCTGAACATTCCCAGCTCCTTCAGCCTCTCCTCATATGGCCTGTGTTCCAGACCCCTCACCAGCTTTGTTGCCCTTCTTTGAACACGTTCCAGGGCCTCAATATCTTTCTTGCAGTGAGGGGCCCAAAACTGGACACAGTACTCGAGGTGCGGCCTCATGAGTGCTGAATATAGGGGAACAATCACCTCTCTGCTCCTGCTTGCAACACTGTTTCTGATGCAAGCCAGGATGCCATTGGCCTTCTTGGCCACCTGGGCACACTGTCGGCTCATGTTCAGCCGAGCATCAATCAATACCCCCAGGTCCATTTCCTCTACGCAGTCCTCCAGCCACACCGCCCCAAGCCTGTAGCGTCGCCTGGGGTTGTTGTGGCCGAAGTGCAGGACCCGGCATTTGGCCTTGTTGAAACTCATCCCATTGGCTCCAGCCCAGCTCTCCAGCCTGTCCAGATCCCTCTGTAGGGCCTCGCTACCCCCAGGCAGATCCACACTTCCAGCCAATTTGGTGTCATCTGCGAATTTACTGTGGGTGCACTCAATGCCCTCATCCAGGTCATCAATAAAGATATTGAAGAGGACAGGCCCCAGCACCGACCCCTGGGGAACACCACTCACGACTGGTCGCCAGCTGGATTTGACTCCATTCACCACCACAAACTTATTGTTTCCTCACTCTTTGCAGACCTTTACCCCAGGTTGTCAGTTGTGCTTCTAGTAAAACAGAACAATACTTCTAATGACTTAGAGAAACTTCTGTAATGGGAATTGAGGGTTTGTAATAACTCAGAATGAACTAGCTCTCATTTAATCCTTTCTAGGTTTTACTTTGAGACCTGTGCATGATAGAAAGAGACACTGAGCATTCAGTGTTTTATTAGCATTTACGTACAGAAGACATGATCACTAAAGCTCACAGAAATGTATTTTATTTTAAGATACACAGTGTCTATATTACATGGGATCTATAGTTTGAAGAATCCAGAGTTAGGTATGTGGAATTAGGGAGTCCAGAGTGAAGCAGAAATAAATAAGTGTAATGGTAGGCAATATCCCTGGATAGATGACCTTACTTTTATGATGCAGAATCACTTGTCAAAATTTGTCCCTATGCTCCAGTCCTTAGTAATGTCCCTAGGAAGGAGTCTGGTCAGTTTATTTCCCTTACATCTCTGTTAAGATGAAAGAAGAAAGATGAGCTATCATATCTAAATGAACTCCAGTGGAGCTGTTGAAGACATTTCACAAAGTCTCCCTGGCATTATTATGTATGATCCAAAAGCACAGCTAAAATTTATAGAAATTTTAAAATCAATTAACATGTTAAGATCTGAAGAGATATTGTAAACTGTCCTAAGAAATAAAATCAGCAATGCATGGTATTACTTTCCTCTATGAAGAGCTTGAATAAATAAGACATTTATAAAAATGAGCAGAAAATATGAAATAAATATCCCAAGAACCATGAAAGAAAATAAGCTAAAAGAGAAATTGAATTTTCCTCTGAGTTTCTGAGAGAGAATGCAGTTGTGGATTTTATACATAATTTATAAGGGAAATTGGACAGTTCACTCAGGTATACACCATATCAACTTTTAGAATAGATTAAGCAAGCTGTCTTCTTTTAATTGAAATCAAATATAGGCATAGAAGAAAATGACTTCTGCCCATGGAAGAATACAGAGATGTCATGTGGCCAACAGCATTTACAGTTTACATTTATTCTACAAAGTAAACTTCAGCTTCAGCTTCAGTTCTTAAAAAGACACAAAATGGTGTTATATTAGAACACCATACTTACGGCTGACTTTGTGTACTGTAAGGAAAACCTATGCCCTAAGTACTGTTTGCATCTCCAATAACATAAGAATTGACACAATAGATCAAACTAGTGATCCATTTAGTTCAATATCCTATCTCCAAATTAAGCGTTGGATGCTTCAGAGAAAGATGTAAGAAAGTCTTCAGTGGGTAATAATAGAATGACCTGTCATAAGGAAAATTTGGTGGGGACCTCCAAAACCACTGAATGCAATTTCCTGCTGCATCAGGCAACACAGCCTCAAATGCTCTTCCTAAACATATTAAGCTTGGTCTTAACTTTTTCTGTATAGTACAATATTTCACCTTTCCTCTACTGTTTCAAATGATTAGGAAAGGTGACCACCATTCAAAGGTTCTGTTATTGATTCTGCAACTGCCTTACCATATTTTCTTTAGCAGAATACTTATGCTCTCAGTGATACATTCTTCCAGTCTGTAATTAGGTTTCCCTAATTCACTGGAAGAGGTCTATAATGACTTCAGAGATCTCAGCTAAAAGCTTGTAGAGATATAAATGCTTATTCTAACAATAAAAATAAAGGCACTATTACACCCAACTTTCCATTAACCAGCATAATGCAAGGTGAGGATATCCTGGTGATGGAAAAACTTTGATGATACAAGAATCACTGCTAGCGGGCAAGGCAAACTGTCTTTCTAACAGACCTGCAGCTAGCACTGATTTTTTCTTGGCTTCCTGAGGAGAATTTTGTTTATTGTCCTGAGGTCAGCTGCATGATAGACAATTTGTTTGTCAGTAACAAACATAATAATGTAGAGAAGGTAGTAAATTCCTCCTTTGTTGTATGGAACTTTTACCTGGGGACCCCAGGAGTTCTAGTCATCTCCCATCCCACATCCCTGGCTAAGCTTCAGAAAGACAATACAATTTTGGGCAGGATGGGAGTTTATCCTGGCAGATCTTGTTGGTTCCTGACTCTCCTGAGCCTGGTATTCTCAGAGTTGAGCAAGATTAAGACCAAGAGAACCAACAGTTTCCTCTCCTATGAGTGCTACCTTGTGATGTGTCATCTGGGCTGTCCTCAGAACAATAGGACTTCATAGAGTCATAGAATCATAGAATGGCTTGAGCAGAGTTGCCAATCACTAAATCAGAATGTTCAGGGCCCCATCCAACCTGGCCTTGAATGCCTCCAGGAACAGGGCATCCACAACTCTTCTGAACAATCTATCCCATTGCCTCACCACTCTCTGAGTGATTTTTCCTAACATCTAACCTAAATTTCATCTCTTTTAGTTTAAGTCCCTTCCACTTTGTCCTATCATTATTAGACTATAAAAAGCTTCTTCCATTTGCTGCTTACAAGCTTCCTTCAAGTACTGTAAATCTGCAGTTATGTATCTTTGGAGCCTTCAGTTTTCCAAGTCAAAAAAGCCCAACTCATAGAATCATTAAGATTGAAAGAGAACTCTGAGATCATCTAGCCCAACTGTCAAACTCCCTCAATCTTTCTCCATATGAGAGATGATCCAGTCCTTTGATCTTTGTGGCTCTCCTCTGGACCCACTCCAACACCTTCACATTCTTTTTGGGTTTGTGCTAGTATAGGCCTAAAAAAATGGACCATAGTTGTTACTAATCAGCCACCCAATACTGGCAGTAGGTAGCAGCTATCACCAGGTTCTCAAGTTATGGCACGAACTTCCAAAGCTTTTCATATGCACTGCAAAGTATAAGGAGGAGATGAACAAATATGACTAAATCCTGAACTTCAAAGCAAACTAAAGAAAAATATCAGATAAGACATATTTCTGCCTAAGTTAAAAACTATTCAGGAGGCTTCTTGATCCATTTAACAAAAATGTCTCAGGATTGCTCCCTTAGCTCATGTAATAGGATTTTCTAATTTTGAAGCAGTAAAATCAATGGTTAATCTCTAATAAGACCTTCAAGTACAAAAATAAAGGGCTTAGTAAGTTCTAGGCATATAAATATTCTTCAATACTGCAAAATGCGAAGAATGTGTTTCTTGTTCAGAAACATGCTGTGTTATAAATTTCTTTGTTGTAGTCTGGATGTACACACACAGTTACATTGTTGTAGGTTTGTGTAAACCTGGTGTATAAAAGATTATAGAAGCATTTACTTCCTTCTTAGACCAACACATCTTGTCAAAATCAGAGTAAAGTCCTGTAATGCATTTTGTAATGCATATCAGTTTGACTTGAATCACTTCAGTAAAAAGCTATTCCATCAAAATACCATAATATTCTTCACTACTTTGAGATTTCCCACAAGTATTCCAAGTATCGTTTGGAATATATATATATGTATGTATGTATACACATAGAGAGAGAGAGAGAGAGAGAGAGAGAGAGACTGAAGAAAAATGCAGGAACAAGGACGGTTTATCTATTGAAAACAGGTAATTCTGCAATGTTTGGTGGGTCAAAAAAAAAAAAAAATAGCAGCATTAGAGTCACACCTGAGCACAAGAAAATACTGTAAGCTGTAGTGTAAAAATGTGGAACACATTTGAAGAACCTAGGGAAGTTATGTGAAAATTTTGCAGGAGAAAAGGTAAAGATGCATGCAGAAAGATTGGAAAATAATTAAAAGGAAAAGGCAAAAAGAAGGCCTAGCATACAGGAGCAGAAAGTAAGGTAAGTTCTTTAGATAGCAGGGAAAAATAAATCAGCACAGACAGAAAAGCAGTTTTCAGTCAGTTAGGTAAGAGAGAGAAGCAGCAAAGTTTAGAGATGAGTTTAATGCCTGCATAGGAATACAATTAGGGAAGAAACAGACATTCTGAAAGGAAGAAAGCTTCTAGATGGGTAGAGATTTTGCTATCTTGAGGTAACAATCAGATTAAGCAGGAACTAAAAGCACAACTGCTGAAACAGTAACCAAGGTCAGTTTTCAACTCTTCGCACACTTCAGTTCACATCTAAAAAGAATTATCAACATTGATAGAATTGCTCACACTGACTTCAGTGTGCTTTTAAGCAGCTCTTAACAAAAGAGTACAAATGTTCTATGCCATTAAAGTGACTAGGCAGAAGGATCAAAATCTTTTACTCTGGTTCTCCATCCGAGCCCTCATCAGAAATCTGATTGATATTTCCTTTTTGTATTCCTTCGTTTTAAGGAATAGGTTTGATTCTTGTTTCTGAGGAAGGAAAAATCTGGCCGCTGCTAAGAGCTGTCTCATGAAGAGTCAGAAAAGAGTAACATGAAATGTTGGTCTTCATTCAACATTCAACAAATTCAACAAGTATTTTTTATTGCAAAAGTATTGTGATCCAGAAAACATGATTTTCTATGAAAATCTAAAATAAGCCTAGTTTGGAATAAGCAAGCTTGGAAAGAGTAGAATCAAAGGAAATAGTGCAATTTATGTTATTTATTAATTCATTTATTTATGTTTAAAACTTTGGAAAGAATACCTCCGTACAAACTAGGGAAACATAGAACTTAGATAAAGGAAGCTGATGTCAATGAAAGTTTCCCTCCACTAAATGCCATTTGGCTGTTAAACAACAACCATCCTGTAAAACTCATCGAGTCATGAACTGAATCTGCCGTCCAGATTTCCTGGTTCAAATATGAGGTCAAAATATTTCAGTGCCCTCTATGTTTACTTGGTCATATACCAAGACTGTTAAGGTAGTGTATGTTCCACCAGCAGACTTTTGCATTTCCATAGCAAGACTTACAATCACCCATTTTAACAATTGCCCCAAATTTTTGGTTACTGCAGGAAAACTTTTACTGTGGAAAAGATCAAACTGCTGGAGAAAGTTGTCCTGAGCTGTGTGTAACGATCTGTCCAAAAGGCATTCTCTGACCATCCAGGACACAAACTGCAGTGATGGATAACTCTGCGTGTATCTCCTAACTCATCTTACCTTGTTTTTAGCTACCTGGGGAAAAAATCATAATTAAAAAAATCCCTAAGTGAGAAAAATTGACAGTTAAGAAACAAAGATGACTCTGAGGAATGATACAGATCTCAAGGAAATTAAGTTAGAAGAAGATCTGAGGATATTAAGGAAGAGAAAGTGTGTTTGTTTAGTCTTAGAGAGGCATAGAAAAGCTGACTTTTAACAGAATTGTTTTTCCCGTTTTCTTATTTTTTTTCCTTATTGGCATTTGTAGCAAAATAGCATTCCCTAAAATCATGAATGTTATGTTTACACCTTCTTCTAAATCATTAATGAGGCTGCCAAATGATAGTGCACCAAATACAAATTCCTTTCATAAACATTTTCCCCTCGGCTTGCTACATTGTTATTTATTACCAACTCTTGTTTATACACCTAGGGCCCTTTTTGCTCCATCTGACAGCATTCAAATTCATGTCAATTTGGATTAATTTTCTTCATCAGCTAATTTTATAATTAATTTTTAAATGTCAAGACTGTCTGACTCTCTTTGTTCCAATTCTGCTGTTTGTTGTTTCTCTGCTGTTTTTTTTTCCTCCCCTTCTAATTATTTTCTTTTCATATATTCTCTCCTTTTACACATAGGCTAGTGTGTAAGGACGAACATAGTATTGATAATGAATATTGTATTCAAAAGTATTAAATGATTTTCAGATGTCCCTGAATGTATTTACACAGTGAAATTAGTGAGATAATTGTAACAGTTGCCCTTCACTGAGAATGACTGCACTTACCAATTGTGTTATTAAACTAATGATGTTAGAGGTATTAGGATCCATCTGCTGCTGCCAAACATAAAAATTATCCCAAATATTAAAAACTGGAAGGAGAAAGGAATCTGAAAGAATGCAGGGCATATAAGTAAGGGCTAGACATATGCTCATGTACAATAACATTGTACTGCTCAAATCTGATATGGAATATTTGGCTGCTAAGTATTGCATGTTTCTCAGCAGCCTGTTTCATCTCAGACTATAAGATGTTAAATTGCACCTGACACTGAAACAACTGAGAACTTCTGGTCATAGCATATGGTATTACATTTTTATGTTTGTTTTACAACATTTTGGGCTCACCCTTGACAGCTTTGCATTGCTAAACATCCCATTACCTTAGGATGGTGGTAGGCAAGTTCCTGTGAAACGTTACACTGTCTCAGCAAACAACTAGCAAATACCTGAAGTGGTTGCTTCCATCTCTACTTGGACCTTTTTCATGTGCTGTACATTTGTGTAAAATCTCTGGAGAAAGATAACCATAAAATTCAGTATCTGATCTAGAGATATTCTCTTCTGAGTTTGTCTCACTTTTATTTCTTTGTTTGTTTGTTTATTCTTTCCTCTTTACACACATTTTGTTTTAGAAGAACATTGGTTCAATCATGGGAACAGTTTCATTCACAGATGACAGCTCTTTTCTTAAGGTTTGCATAAAGAACTTTCCATTTAAAGAAGTCAATCACTAGACAGAAAGACTCAATGTATTTTCCAGAAGGATTAAGATGTAAGAGACTGTCAAGAAGTCCAAGCAAATTTAATGCTTGGAATTCTGGCAAATGTGCTAATTTCCCACATATATAAAAGTTTCTGAATACACTGTGTTCTTTCCTGGCACAATTCTTCAATACAATGTTTTATGACTGTTGCTATCCTGGGATTTTCTACCAAAAGAACAACTTCTGCACTGACCTGCACCCCAAGGGTTTTTCAATAAACCAGAACAAATCCCTCTAGATCTCTAAGTATCTCATTGTCAGAAATACAATAAATTTCTGCACGAAAATGGTAATACTTTGAATTACTGTCTGCCAAGATTATTATCTGCCAGCAAAAATGATAAAATAATCAATACTTTTCATTTTCAAAGAGTCTTAGCAATAAAGAGATAACATTTTGTTCTACTTTATTTTATTTCATTTTTTACAGAAAAATAGTTGGCCTCAAATAATGTTATAATAACAATCCATCATACTTGGATGGCAAAAGTACCAAGAAACAAAGAGCTAGATACATGTCCTGGTGCAAATCTGAGTATCTCCATGGACTTCTGTGGTATGCAGTTATGTTTCATTTCCCCCAGAAATCCTGTCCAAAAATCTTAGTTTCACCTCAGACTTCCAATTTGAGAACTTTAAAACTGTATTGACAATGTCGTTGATTTAAATGAGGATATAACTACATCTCTTTTGTCCTTATGACTGTCAAATAATGGAAAAGTACCTTTATTAAATCTTACAGGAGTTCTCTGGCAACCTTCTTGCTTGATATAATTTTATTTAAGGTAGTTAAACACTGGGAAGAACAAGTTGACTATGAATAACCACCTAGGGCAACTTCAACATCCCTAAATCTCTGAGATGCATGAGACTTCTATTAATTACAATAGATATACAATAAATTGATGTCCTACTGGAGGTGGTGGGTTTGGAAGGGGAGTGACTTTAAGGTGCCTAAAAATATCAATAGTTCACAATTTTTTTAAGCTCAAGGAGGAAAGGTTTAGATTGGATATCAGGAGGAAGTCTTTCATAGCGAGAGTGGTCAGGTTCTGGAACAGACCACCCAGAGTGGCTGTGGGTGACCCATCCCTGAAGATGTGTTCAAGTCCAGGTAGCACGGAACCCTGACAATCTGATCTAATACCAGATCTAAGAGTTGGCAACCCCTTCATCAGGAGTGTTGGACCTTGATGATGCTTGGAGTCCCTTCCAACCCAAGCCATTCTATGATTCTGTGACACTTGGTAGTTGGGTTAGAACGCCTAGCAAGAGATAGGTGTTTACAAGACTAGTACCTGCAAAGCATATGTGGACACAAAGGAACATTTAGATATCAAAACACAGGAGGAGGTTAATGTGGAGCTAAGTAACTCCACTAGAAAACCACTTAGCTTGGTAAATATCAAAGTGCACACTTTGGAATTGATGACCTAAATTAACAGGTGACTCTATAGCAAAACGACTTAAAAAAATTGGGAAACCTAAATCCACTCTTGAGTGCCTTCATCTGCCAATTTTCAATATGGCAAAAACCCAGATTCTTGTCACTCCAAGAAGAAGCTGTTTACTGGGCAGAGGTATCTAATCTGCATGCTTTTGTCTCATGCCAAAAACAGAGGTTATCTGAGTTCAATTTAAAATAAAACTGAAGGCTAAAGTAATTGTTTAAGTTTTTTTTTTTTCTTTTAGAGTATTTAGAAAGCAAAAATCAATAAATATTTTTGAAACACTGGTGAGTATTTTTTGTCTTTACCAGCAGCTTTTTTTTTTTTTAAGGTTTCCAGGTTTTGCAGATTATCTTTTATTTGATTTTAATAGGCAGTCTAAGAAAAGTTTTCCCCACTTTAAATATTTTGCATTGAGCAGAGCTAAAGGAAAAAAAAAAAAAAAAAAGCTGATAAAATTTAAAGAGAGAGAAAGAGAGAGAGAGAGAGAGAGAGAGAAGGAGAGGGAGGAAATAGAAGAAAAATCTCAAAATCCCAAACAGAAATCCACCCTGGTACCCATGGAGTCTGTACATGGAACATCATAGGTAACAACAAGAATGCTTTCTTAAAATATGGCAGAACGTTCTAGTTCTATACACCATAACAAATAGCACAGGGAATTAATAATGCACAGAGATCTGAGACTAAGTCTTTCACATTTGAGCAACTATTCTGATGATTGGTTTATCTGAGTTTGAACATCAGTATTTTTTTTCTGCATTTTTCTTAATTTTTATTAGCATTCTCTACTGAGCTCATACTTTCACATATAACACATAAATACAACCAGAGTTTGAAACTACTTTCTCACATTGTTCCTTCCTATTTTCCTCACAATTAACCAGGACTTTTGTTTATCGAAATTAAATGAAAATACACCAGTGGGGAAAAAAAAAAATAAATAAAAATAAAATAAAATCACTGTTAGATCTGCTTTCAGAGAATCCAGGATTACTGCCAGTTTATTTTGAAAACATACCCTGGCAGTATGTCCTCTCATCATCAGACTAAGGCTTTTTTTTTATTCTTTGTGTTCTGCATCAGTAGTGAGAAAGCCTTGAAGTAGATAAGTGTTTACAAGTCACTTCACCTCTGCATCATGTGTATGTATGATTCATAGCAGTCAAAAACATGTGCCTCTATGAGAGCAGGGGTATTTGATTTTGACCATGAAGCTAATCCATCCCTAGGGCTGTATCCTTGACTATGACAGACCCAGTTTGTGAAATGATTCTCTGTCATTCTTTTGCATTTCTGATTTTCTGTTTTTCTGGTTTTTGTTTTTTGTTTTTTTCTATCAGCATGTCCCTATTTTTCCCTTGGGAAGACTGTACAAATAGTCAGTATCAATCAATCACTATGGAATCTCTTGACCTACCCATATAATTTTGGAAATATTCATTGTCACCTAGCATTCTGGTTATGACATTCTTCTGTTTATGTTGGTGCTTCAGTAACCAATATGTACAACTTACGTGAAAAATGATACTGAGAGTGAAGTAATATGTTACTATGGTAGTGCTCAAAGTATTTTGCTCTCTGTGTAATTAATGTTTTTTTTTTTTTTTTTGCATTTAATTCAACAAAGACCTTCGTGTAATCCCAGAATCTTATCCAGGTTCTTGTTCCTTACGTATTTATTTTTGGTTCGAGGTCAGATTGTGACTGAGTTTTCATGTATGAAGTTCACTGCTAAAATTCTGTAAGTGAGGTTTTTGTTTAGGTTGTTTGTGGCTTGAAGATTGATACTTGATACAGCATAGACATGCATTCAGTCTATGCAGGGGCTGAGTGATATAGTTAGCTGGTTTTAATCTTTCTTCGAACTTGCTTCCAATACCTTTCCAAAATAGTATACTTCTTGAGCAGTCATATACACAGGTTGCCCTTTCAAGAAATTGACCCTGATTCCTGATACTGAATTAATTCCTAATTTTCAATTATAAAAGTATTTGAGGAGAGGGTGGATTTTATACAATTTAGTTCAAGAAGTTCTAAACCATACACAATCCCTTCAAATTGGAATAAAGTGGCTCCGGTTATGATCAGTGAACAACTGATATTTCTTCCAACTCAGAATGTTAATTCTGAAACATTGTAAGATCTCTGTTTTAAAACATACATGATCATAAGTGGTTGATTAGTACATGCTATCACTTCCAGAAAAGTGCCAATTTTTGTCAGACCTTGTGGTCAAAATTAGTCAAAAGCCAACTCTTAGTTTCAGTTCGTATCTAAGTGAAATGCCTTTAATTCCAACTAAAATGAGAAAGTACTGTTTACTGAATATTATTTGCTGAAATCTTTAGTACATTTTTCTAATCCTTCCTAGGGTAATCTTCAGTTACTATCTTCTCTTGTTTTTGTTTTTGTTTTTTTTCTTTTTTTCTTGTTGTTTTTGTTTTTTTTTTTTCCTTTCTTTAAAATGTAAGGTGACCAATTGACTGGAGTGTTCTGACATTCACAAGTTTTAAGCAGGAAACTTACCTGGTGAGAATGTGTTAAATATGTACATCAATAAAACTAATTGTTCTTATTGAGATATGAATAGTTTGCAAGTCTACAGCTAAATGCCAAGTCAATCTGGATGTGCCCTGGCAAATCTGTCACTGAACAACCTTGTCTGGAAACTACTGAGGTCAGTGTGATGCCAGACTGGGTTTTGACGGAGAGTGAATTTACTTAATTTACTCTTGCTAACTATGAGGAATTTAAGAGACTTCTGTCAAGTGAGCGATTATGGGAGCCTTGCCGATCCTGCAGTTGATCTGAGACGTTTAAAAAGTAGTCGAAAAATTACTTCAAAGTCTGATGTCAGAAAAAGGATGAACAGCCTTCGTTCTTAACAGATGGATAAAGCTGAAGAGACATTATAACACACTTTTCTGAACAGAATACATCTTTTTCTTTGCATTCATATAAACTTACAGAAAATGGATGTGGGCTGACCTGTAGTTGAGACTTTCATCTTCCTCTCCTTCCTTGTCAATCTGTGTGGTGGCTTGTGTAAGGAAACACTAGACTGACAGATTCAATATTTCATACAACTTGCTTTAGAACATACTTGAAATCCTTTCAGTCTTTCTATGCAGGGAGCTACACTAATATGTTAACCTGTCTACCTATTTTAATGATACATTTTCTGAACAGAAAAGCCATATGTTATCTTTTTTGTCCTTTCCACAATGAAACGTAATGAGGGGAAATTCAAGGTATTGCAAAGGATTACAAATGAGTACAAATTCTCAGATGCTCTGGACGAAAATTTGTAAAGTTGGCTGCAAATATTACTGCATAGACCTAGACTGTTTTTAGTTTTTAATCCGTCATTGACAAGGAAAATTTTGCTGGAAGTTGGGACTTGTTCTCTTCATTTTATGAATTTCTTCATTTTATAAAATTCATATTTTATTCTGATGATCTCAGAATAATATGGCTGATAAATCTGTAGTGATAAGACAGCTGTGATGGTGAAATGGACAACAGACACACACAGAGAAATGAGTGTGAGGATGAGAAGGAAAAGTGTCATTAACTTTTCTGGCAACACAATTAATTGTGATTTCTTCAACAACAGAGAGTCACTGTGAAATAAAAAGCAAACAAACAAAGCCGTATAATTTATCTATTTCTTTATTTGTTAATTTTCTCATTTATTTTGATGTTGACCTAATTCAGAGTGGCATCTGTGTTCTTCATTTGAAAACAGCTAGCATTAGGATATGAAGTTTTCAAATGAATTTACAGGAACAGATTGGAAGCACGTTTCCTTCTTCCTTTGTCTAGAATATCATATTTGGTATAAATATTGACAATCAAATATCCCAGTCTTTGTTGTATGCTTCCACAGAACTCCTCTCAGTACCAACTCTATCACCCATCTCTAATGGAAGAGTAGTAGAGATAACAACGGAAGAAAGATGGAAGTTAATTTGCCTTTTAGCTGTTTCATGCCTGAGCTTTCAGTATGTGAAAATAATTCGCAGATGATGGATTTTAGGAATCTGGGAGTGAGGAGTATGGGGAAATGCTTCAGCTCATGCTACCCTTTACTGAGGGCACAGATGTGTGATGCTTTACTGAAAAGTGGTCTATTAAAGCCAGCTGAGCCCTCCAAAAAATATATGGAACACAGTTCTGAGCAAGTAATACGTGAGTTAAAAATCATTTATGTTTCATTCATTTATTTTTAATTGAGTTTTAAATGAAAACTGTTGCACTAGCAATATTTTTATATGCTACTTATTTTCTTGACATTAGACTATTTTCTTTCATCTAGTTGTTGACCCTAATGGCAAAACTCCCATCACTCTCAAAAAGTTAAAGTTGTTGGAAGCTTTAGGAAGTGAAATTACATTTTTGCCTGATAAACATTTCTTTAGTCACAGTAAGTCTTCAGTTTCCCCTCTTCATTGACATCTTTGACAGAACTAAGGAATATGTTTACTTATTTATTTAAGTGGAAGCTGACTAACTAGTTTAGTTCGTCTATATGAAGAACAATCAAGAGTTTTGCTGAGAAGTGTATATTCAAGGTGAGCATTAAATTTCATTAATCTACCTAGTAGTGAAAATCTAGTGTCTGAAATCCATGTGGATTTTACTCTCCAAATTTTAAGGTGTACTAACTACCTCATAGTAAGGATTAACAGGAAATACCAAAGGGATAAGGGATGTTACATTAAACTGAGTGCACGGAAGCAAAAGGTTCTCTAATTCATGGAATTGTCAACATTTTTGACACAGATAATTCTGAAAACATCCACTAGTTTGATATCCGTCTGGACCTAATGAGATTCGACACAGCAGACCCCCTTGAACTTCCATCTCGAGAATGTATTCACCTTGCCTTTTGGATGTGCTCGCAAGGGAGACATGTTGGTCCTTTCATGTCAGACCTTAATTGGAGCATATATTCCCTTCCTCACTGCATCTGTTTCACTAGGGACTTTCATCAGACAAAGCAAAGGGTTTTTTCGCTCTCTCAGCCCCCTTTCATACAGAGAATTCAGCTCCTTCTACAAAGTTTCTTTATTTTTTTTCTCTGTTTTTGAGGTCTCCCACTCATTCTACCATTGAAATGTTGTCTTTGTGCAGTCTGTCTTCTGTATTAGCTTCTCCTCCTATGTAGTTCTGTCTGCTCCTCTGCAAATGTATGTTGGAGGGGAGAATGAGGTCTCAGGCTTCTCTTTGCATTTCATTTTGGCTTTCTACGTTTACAAATGTATTTTCCATCATCACTGTACAATGTTGATTTTAATCTTTCCTCTTTTCCCTGTTCTCCACTTTTGTTCTTTAACTTTCTTCTTGTTCCTTACATTTTTTTTGATCACACCATCCACTTTTTTATCACTCCCACATCTCCCCACTTTAGTCCCACTTGCCATATCACTTTTATTTTCTGAGTTCTGTTCAATGAGTTCTCCATCTTTTTTTCCCCATACCCTCTGTTCTCCTCCTTTCTTTTCTCCCTTGTTAACTGCCACACAAAACCATCTTTCTGAAGACAGAACAGTGCCCATCAGGCTGTACTTGTAAAAATGTTATTAGGATCCAGAAGATTTGACCCTGCTTATCAAACTACTATAATTGCAATGTTCAGTGCAATTGCAGTGTTCAATGCCTTCCAGAATGGCAGAGGCCAAAAGATGTCTATCTCCAAAGGTTGATCCTGTTTCTTGATTTCACTGATTTCAACAGAAACCAAGCAATTTGTTTTGATCAAGTCCTGCACTGAATTATGCATCTTGCTCACCAACTTATCTGTGATCATGCATGTCTGCTCATTTTAACAGTATGCATCCTATAGATTAAGTACAGGGGAAATGGCTTTAAGTTGAGAGAAGGAAGATTTAGATTGGATGTCAGGGGGAAGTTCTTTACTATGAGAATGGTGAGGTGCTGGAACAGGCTGCCCAGAGAGGTTGTGGATGCCCCATCCCTAGAGGTGTTCAAGGCCAGATTGGATGGGGCTCTGGGCAGCCTGGTCTAGTATTAAATGGGGAGGTTGGTGGCCCTGCCTGTGGCAGGGAGGTTATAGATTCATGATCCTTGAGGTCCCTTCCAACCCCGGACATTCTGTGATTCTGTGATTAATTTTATCAACTGCCTTCTTATGAACTCTTCATTAATTCAGTTATATGAAATCAAAATAAGCATAGAATCATGGAATCATAGGTTGGAAACAACCTGTAAGATCATCTAGTCCAACCATCTTCTCATCACCACTGCTACCACAAGCACTAAACCATATCACACAGCATGTTGTCCAGACACCTCTTGAACACTGCCAGGGATGGCAACTCCACCACCTCTTTGGGCAGCCATTCCAGTGCCTGACCACTCTCTGAGAGAAAAACTTCTTCCTTATGTCCAATCTAAACCTCGTCTGGTACAACTTGCGGCCATTTCCCCGGGTCCCGTTCATTGCCTGGGAGAAGAGGCCAAACCCCTCTTCACCACAACCTCCGTTCAAGGAAGATGTAGAGTGCAATGAGGTCTCCCCTGAGACTTCCCTTCTCCAGACTAAATAATCCCAGCTTCCTCAGCCTCTCCTCAAAAGACTTGTGCTCCAGACTGTCACGGAGTTGACTAGATCAATCTATGTCCGTGACAGGGGCGACAGGCCTCTGCCCTCCCCCCCCCCACCCCAGTCCCACAAAAATGGGAAGGAAGGAAGGGAGGAAAAGAGCAGCGGCAACAATCTATGGAGGAAAACTTATTTTACTATAATATTGGAATACAAGATAACACAATATATACAATTTAATTGAAATTGAGATGAATAAATCAGACAAGATGAGAGAGAGAGTTCCCGGGACCAAGTCAAACCTGAAAAGGTTGGAACGGCTAGGAAAGCACCCTCCAGCACCCACTGCAAGGCAGCAAGAGAGCGCCCCCCCCACCCGGAAGGGCCAGATCCCGTGACTGCTGTAATGTACAGGGATAGGTACTTGGAATTGGGGCAGTGACACTTTAATGCCCCGTACACTACATGATGTTTTGATGTGGAATACTGAAACCCAAAAACAAAAACAACAACAACAACAACAAAAAAAAAAAAAAAAAAAAACCAACATAGAACCATGACACAGACCCCTCACCAGTTTTGTTACCCTTCTCTGGACACACTCTAGGGTCTCAATGTCTTTCCTGTAGTGAGGGGCCCAAAACTGAACACAATACTGGAGGTGCGGCCTCACCAGTGCTGAGTAGAGGGGGATGATCACCTCCCTCCTCCTGCTGGCCACACTATTTCTAATGCAGGCCAGGATGCCGTTGGCCCTCTTGGCCACCTGGGCACACTGTCGGCTCATGTTCAGCCAAGCATCAACCAACATCCTCAGGTCCTTCTCTTCTTCACACTCATCCAGCCATTCATCCCCAAGCCTGTAACGTTGCATGGGGTTGTTGTGGCCAAAGTGCAGGACCTGACACTTGGCCTTGTTGAACATCATCCCATTCACCTCAGCCCAGCGATCCAGCTTATCTAGATCCCTATGAAGGGCCTCTCTACCGTAAGGCAGATCAACATCATCTCTCAAGTTGGTGTCATAATAACATGATTACAATGTTAAAGATAAATCTATTATTTATAAGCTGAAAGAGTTTGCCTTATCCTTCTGTCTCCAGTGCTGCAATATATGATTTTGAACTTACTTGTATTATTGTAAGCCATTATACAAAGCAGATGATCATATTAAGTATGTAGCTTGAATTTGTTATTTTTTTCTTGTAACTCTTTGAAACTGTAATAAACAATTTTGTAATTATTGACTTCTTAATGTAGACTTTAATAACACTGGTATTTTGAGAGACAATCTGATTTTACTGTTTTACCATGTATTTTAGGATAAAGCACTTTCAAATTACATAAATAAACATACTTCATAACAATTGTAGGAAATTTTCTTCAGACATATAATTTAAAAAATATGTGAAAAGTTGCAGATGGCTACATTTAGGAAAATGAAGTAGAAAGGGCTGTATTCTAAAGTCATGTTCACCATTTATATGAGAATAAAGCCAGAATACTGGCCACTACTCCTCACTCTAGCAAAACCAAATAGATATTACCATTCATTTAGAATGCATCAGAAATCAAAGTACACCTACCAAACTAGGCATAAAAAAACTGCTCCTGCTATAAGAAGGTTCAGTCTGATAATAAAATTGAATAATTACTTCTTTAGATTATCTTCTTTATCCAATTAGCAAGACATTACTGCCAAAAACTTAGGACTTAACAGGCTATGTAGCATAACCTACTGGACTGAGTAAGAAAAGGAATGAAGAGTATTTTCAGGCAGCCTGACTATTCATGGTATGCGATTTCAAGAGCACACTGTGGCCTTTGTAGCAACAGCTGTGTCCTGTGCATTTACAGTCATGGTGATACAAAGTCACTTGACCCTAAAATTCAGATGTAGACTGAAATGAGTCCAGCCTCAAAACTAAATAGTTGGGGAGCGCTCAGAAAGATTCAGCATTGTGTTCAAAGACAATCTGATGTCACTGCTCATATGCCATTATCTAGCATACTGTTCACACGTGAGAAATTTTCTAACTTTGCAAGCATTGGTATAGTAATTTCTACTTTGAATATTTAGTGAGATGTGAGACACTTTCACAAATGCAGACAGCTGAATTAGCCCTAAAGCTTATCATAAAGTTTGTGTAAAAACAAAACAAAACAAAACAAAACAACCAAAAAAAAAAAAAAAAGGAAAGCAATAAATAATACCAAAGTCTCCAACATGAGAAATTTCAACAATAGGAGTCTTTTTTTTTTTTTTTTTTTTTAAGGAAAAATGTGGAGATCCTTCAAAGACACAAGTTGAGGCTCAGGTAAAATCCAGCTTTCAGCACATTGCAAAACCTTTTATTGTTTTGTAGAGAGACTAAAGAAAATGGACATTCTGATTGAAGTCTTAGTGGAAATAGGTATTTTTTTTGAGTACGTTTTTTTTATCGAGAATCAAAAATCAGAATGTCAGTTAGATGTGTAAATTATCCAGTTTACACAGATATCAGAAATGCTCCTGAAGAAAGTGTTTTTGTATAGCTTAGTTTCTCACTTGGTTTTTAATACAAAATGTCTAAGTTACTTTCTCTTAGTAACAATTATAAAAATATCCCTTTGTTTCTGCACCGTCTGCCTAAGCACTTCAGCACATTGCATTGTGCATGCTGTGAAATTTGGATGTATAAATCTTTCCTCTGCACAGTCCTTGTTTTTTGTTTATAAAAAAATAGAGTGTAAAGGGACATAAAATGTAAGTGAATCAAGCCCTCAGCTAGCATTTAATTGATAAGAACTAAAGCTAATATTAGATAACAAATAAATGGTCTGTTGCACAGGCATTTAATTAAACACCAAATTAATGCAGTAATGACCTACTGGAACTAACAGCCAGAAATGCTTTACTACAGGCAAGCATCTGGAATGTTTCACCTTTTTTTTTTTTTTTTTTTTTTTTCCCATCTCCTGAACAAATACATTGAAAAGACATGAGGCATTTTTAATTCATAGTTTGGAAGGCTCCTGTTTTGTCCTTCACCCTGCGTGAATCTCTGACCTTGCTGGATAATCTTCAACGACACTGCTTTCCTCTTACTTATGGCAAAAAAATGGTAAATTGGAGTTCCTTTTTCTAGCCCCCTCACTCCATTCTGTATTGCTAGTCAAAACTCCGCTCTGTACACCTTGGATGTATTACCACCTTGGGCAATTACATACTGCCCACAAGATTAATTGCAGACAGTACTTTGGATAATGGTCTCAGGTAAGAAGCCTGCTACACTGTTGAGAAGCATAGAAATCAATACTTTTCTTTATCTGTACAAGTCTGTGTCTACAAAAGTGCTTTCAGTCATACCTGAGAACGTTTGAGAGCTATGTGAAATGAACTCTGCTCAGACCCACTCAAAAAGGCTGCTAACCCTCTCTCTCAGCCAAATATGCAAGAATGTCTCTAGAGGGGCTTTGGTCATAATCTTGTCATCCTCTGCCATGCTGTTATATAAGGCTAACAACATATTACAAACTAAACTGATGAGATTAATAGTGTGTGAGTTACTGAGGCTGGATTACAGCTAGTTTACTCTGGACACTGAATCATGGAATCATACACAGAATCATAGAACCATAGAATTGCTCAGGTTGGAAAAGACCTTCAAGATCATCAAGTCCAACCACAACTTAACTATACTATCCTAAAATCTAACAACCCTCTGCCAAATCATGTCCCTGAGCAACACATCCAAGTGGTTTTAAACACATTCAGGAATGCTGACTCAACCATCTCCCTGGGGAACCTATTCCAGTGCTTAACAACTGTTTCTGTAAATAAGTTTTTCCTGATATCCAATTTAAATTTATCAACTTGAGTCCATTTCTCCTCATCCTATCACCTGTCACCAGTGAGAAGAGACCAGCCTCAGTCTCACTGTATCACCTTTCAGGTATTTGAAGAGAGCAATAAGGTCTCCCCTCAGCCTCCTCTCCTCCTCTTCACAGACTAAACAGCCCCAATTCCTTCAGTCTCTCCTCATAGGGCATATTCTCCAAACCCTTCACAAGCCTCGTTGCCCTTCTTTGGACCTGCTCCAGCACCTCAATGTCCTTTCTAAAGGACCTAAACTGAGGTGCTCAAAACTGAGCACAGTACTCAAGGTGAGGCCTTACCAGTGCTGAGTACAGGGGCAGAATTATTTCCCTAGTCCTGCTCACCACACCATTCTTTATACAAGCCAGGGAGCCATTGGCCTTCTTGCCCACCTGGGCACATTGCTGACCTACATTCATTCTACCAGTACAAGATCCCTTTCTATTAGGAAGCTTTCCAGCAGTTTCTCCCCAAGCCTGTAGGGTCACCTGGGGTTATGGTTAACAAATTGCAGGACCTACTACTTAGCCCCACTGAAACTCATATAGTCAACCTTGGCCCATCTATTCAATCTATCCAGGTACCTCTGTAGTGCCTTACTCCCCTCTGGCAGATGAACACTCCTTCCCAACTTGGTGTCATCTGCAAATTTACTGAGGATGAATTCAACCCCCTCACATGGAATGAATGGAGGTATCTGAATCAAGCTTTCCTTTGCAGTCCATCAAAAAGGGTTACTCACTTCCCTTCAGTGGCTGGTTCAAATCCTGGGTGACTTCCACCACTCCTAGTGGTGCCTTGTTCTCCCCATGACCTGCTGAATGGTCCTACTTGGCCCATTCCTTTCCCAACTAATTAGTGATTGATGATAAGCTTGGATATGAAGGGCCCTATATATTTAAAACAAACAAACAAACAAACAAACAAAAGAAGTCCTACCATTTATGTGTTTATTAAAACAGATTCTATAAATCCATCTTCTAACTTAGTCTTGTTCCAGTTTCAAAACATTCTAGCTTATCTGATTAAAAACAAAACCAAACAAACAAAACAACAACAACAACCAGGTACATTTGTCTGTCTCACTGCAACGCTATTTGAGTTCAAACATTCATGCAAATCTATGAAGTAAGAACAGACACAGCGTCACGGCTTCAGATGTTATTTTTCTAGCTATGTTCTCAGTGACAAAGGAAATGAAGGGTCAACTCTTTAATTGTATTCTCACAGGTCACATGGAATGTAATGAGAAGTGCATACACTGTTCTAAGTTCTTTGAGCTAAATTCTATGTATTACAGTGAGTGTGCAGCTCAGGATATGTGATTCTAATGTATCTGAACACACTACTCATAAAGCTACATTTTCTCTTCATAAGGGATTTCATATCACCAGGATTTACCTCTTTATTCAGCTAGGGGCTATGCAGATTCAGATAGAAACAGAATTGATCTCACATTTAGTATCACCAGTGTTCTCATCTTTAGATTTCAAGTCCTTCTTATTGTAATAAAAAATAAAAAAACAGAAGTTCTTATAATTCTTACTGTAATGTGCTCCCCATTTGGAAGATGGACAGTTTTAGGATAAGTCCTCAGATATCTGTATCACAAATTTAGATTTGGCCAAGTAATATTGATTTGTTATCAATAGAATGTTATTCAAAACATTCAAGAAAGACTAGAACAACATTCATTTTACCTTAAAATAGAGGACTGCATTTAGAAAGCTGAACAATGCCTTAGATCCCATTGTTTTTATGGATAAGATCTGCTCTGTCTGTGGCTTAGATCAGAAATGTGAAGTTAAGCAAACTTATTAGAACCTTGATTTTACTATAAAGTTATCCTAGTAATCATAACAAGTATACTACTAATAATAACAATAATAAAGAATTCTGTTAGAGAACTGCAAAGAAACTGAGGAGGTTCATAATGATCCTGATGATTCAGTTCATGGCTGACGGTTGAATCAATCTTCTAGATTGTGCCTGGACATTATGTGCCACAAGAGACATATCTTTTTGGTTGACGTATAAATCTGAGACCTTTCCTTGCCATTACAGACACCTTATCATTTTATAAGAAGTAAGGGTTGACCTTAGGATCTTTTTCAAATGACAAATGGAAGGATCATCTAGTTACCTAAATCCCTCTCGCAGCTTCCAGCACAGACCTTCTTTGTCTTTTCCCACTCTTCATAGTTCAGAACTAGCAATATCCATTGAAAATCTAGTTCTTTTGTGCTGTAAAGAAAGCAGCAACATTTCAAGCAAATGACAACACTTCAATATATAGCTAAACACATACAGAAACATATCCATACATATGCATAATTGTTGACACTCTTTAAGCAAATTCTATTCCTCTTTATAAGTCTTTCTGTTTTGATGCTTGGTGCTTGGTGCTTTGATGCTTGGTTCAAGAGAACTTATACTGATATAAGTGTAAAAACACCTGATTGAGAAGCAAATTCTTTTTTTTAAGATTAAAAAAAAAAAAAAAAAGATAAAATGTTATCTATGCTTGCTCTAAACAGAAGAATGGGTACCTTCTCCCATCAGAGCACTGAAAAGTACTAATTAGTTCATTAAGCATCCCAGCATCCCTGTGGGGTAGTATATATTTTTATTATCCCCTGGTTAGCAGGCAGGTAGAGTTGTCTAGCTCAAAGACACACTTATGGTAAATGAAGGAACTCTAACGCCTACTCTTTGTTCTAGTGGGTAAACAGGCAATAGTTCAATGCAGCTTTAGCTCCATGACCCATTATCTTTGTTGTTTTCTGAGTGTCATGTGCAATGAAACAATAATGTACGAAGTTACTTGTATAGCAGAGAACAAAGGAATTTTTAAAAAAGAGTAGTTTCCCATTGTAACAAAAGAAATAGTGTTAGCCCAAACTGTGTTCTCTCTGTTCCAGTCAAGGCAAAGATCCTTTAAACACTTGCCTTTGCAAATACACATCTTTTCCTGTAAGGCTTGCAAATATGGTTTTAAGGAGAGCACAGTGTGACTTTGAGAGCACAACCGAGTATTTCCAATACAGTCTGCATTGTACACATGTGTACACAGTATATGAGATGGTAGTAGTAGGGATAAGGCATCTGGAATTTGAAGTTCAGATGGCTCAGAACCAGATTGAGCTCATAAAATGAACATTACCACAGCCACAAAACTAACTGAGGTAATCATGTACTATTTAGACAAGTAACAGCATTGCCCTTTGTGAAGGGCTTCAGAATGCACATGTCAAGTGTACGGTTGCATAAGGATTGGGGATATTGTGTCCACAGAATCCCCTACAGATTACATCATGATTAACTATTTACATTTTGCCTCTACCCATTATCACATTTTACAAACATTTTGATGTCAAGGAGGAAAAAAAAAAAACAACAAAAAATAAGCATCCAGAGACACAGAGAATAAAAAAAGTGCTGTGTGCCAACAAAAACAGTTTGAAAATGAAAAGCAGACAAGATCAAGTCAAGTGCCTTGGAGGATAGGGATGGGAAATAGAAGATTCTTCCATCTCTGTTTACATACTTTGATTTTGGTTAAATCACCATTCTTTATCAAATTTGTAATTACATGGCAATAATTTGAAGCTACACACTGAGCAACAACGAACCTTCACTCTGCTTCATTCTTTACTATGAAGTGAATACTCACAGCAGTAACAACAGTAAAATCTGCTCATATGTTAACACATATATGACCATATGTCATATCCAAAATACCCAGGTACTTATTTGACTGAGTGTCTGCGATATATAAAATTAGCAGCAGATAATTTGGTCTTTCTGTAACTCAGCTCCTGTTTTCTTAGGCCAGACAATGCTCAAGATGTAGCAATTGGTAGAAAAGGCTGAGGCCATAGAAGGGTGATATGATTTTTTCCACTATTTAAACAGACTCAGTAATATTTACTGAACAACTGACAAGAATTAATGCCTGAAACACAATATGCCTGAGAAATTTCAGTTAAGGTCATAAGTCTCCTAAGGAAAAACAATTTTCTTAAACATGAGCTGTATTGAGTTAGGACAATTCACAGTGTTCCTATCTATGTCAGACTAAAATAAGAATAATTTTTACAGAAGTAATTATTAAGGATAACTAAATAGTCTGCCAGACAGTTTGAGTCCTGATGCATTATTGTCAGGCAAGTTCAGATTGTTTAATTGAACTAGTTGTAATATAGCTAATGAGGTTCAAGTGAAGGGCTCAAATGGGTCTAATGAGAGCTTGAAACTTTGGTCAGAAAGGTTTCTTCCTTTTTATTCATCTTAACAAAATACTTCATCATTCATCCAAAAATATTTTTCTCATACATCACAGAAACTTTCAAATTTGTTGAATTGCATTATGCCGAGGCTCACACTAGTAAAGACAGTATGCAAACATCTACATATCCATATTCTAAGGAGGAAGGTGGAAATAAAAGCATAAGATGGGATGTCAGTCCATTTGTAAAAGTCTCACAAGCACAAAAATACAGGGATGAAGGCAGGCCATTTTTCTGATTGTTTACAATTTATTTTCTATTAATAATTCTCCACATCCTTTTCCAGCGCCAAAAGGAGAATAACTGCTTAGTGAGCACTTACTAAATGCAATTTTTTTTCTTCATCAAGCAAAGAACAGTCTCATGATATGTTTACTACATATTATTCCACTTTTATTTTGAAGACAGAATAATTTATTTATTCCCAGGCTTTTCTGCAGTTCTCATCAGTGCACCATCTGTCTGCTCTGTCGGCATGAATACATTTACCTTTGCAACCAGTCTAGCAATATGCTATAGAGGTTGAGATACTGAGGTACAGAGATCAGCTGAAAGATTACATCTAATTTTGAGGGTTGAGTTTGATATGAGAGTAATGTGCCTGAGTTTTTCCATTTACTTATTTTTTTATCATGGTCATAATCATTTCTGTTAGCTCCTTGTTCAGCCTTCACTACTGTTCTGTTTGTCAGAGGCTGCCCCTTGCAGGAGGATAAGCTGGGAGCTGTGGTCAAGTAACAGGATCAGTTCTGAGTTGAAATGGGTGTTCCTCAAGGACAGATGTTGTAAAAGGATCCGGGGTGAAGCTGGTCAGGGCCTTGGAAGCCTTCATGTGCCCTGGTTCACCCAATAACATGCTGCAGGGCATCCTTCTCATCCCTTTTTGTTTTTCAGATATTCTGTACACAATGAATTTCAACTTCTTCCTTTTCTCCTCCTTTTCAATCAGTCTCATTATCTGTCTTCCTTAGACACCTGCCTCAGATTTCCATATTCAAACCTAGGCTTCTATTATAATAATTGTATTCTTCATACTCACAATATTCTCCAGGCAGGATTTGTGTCCCAGTATTCTGCTGTTCTCTTGTGTAAAAATCAGGATAAATCATCGCCTTCCTCAATCTGCAATTCCAGGGCAATTTCTCAGGCCAACAATATTTCCTGCTCTTTTTAGTCAACTCTTTTCTCTCTTTTAGTCAACTTTTTTTTTTTTTTTTTTTTCCTTATTTTTCCTGCATCTAAACTAAAATATGTTCAAGAATCTTGCATTCAGATGAAATACAGTTATTGTAACATCTACTCTAAGATACCTTGGTTGCTAAGGAAAGTTAATTTGCTTTTGGTAAGGCTTACATGCAGTAAAAGAGAACTTAGATGCAGCTACAGAGAACCAGAACAGCATGCATACTCGTGCACATATACAGAAACATAAAACCATTTTTCAGCAGCCACAAAACAAGGAAAATTTCAATTTGATCATAGAAGTTGAGGTCTTCACAGTAAGTACTGCTGTCAGCCTCCGAGCATTTTAACAAAGATCCCTATTGTACCTAGAACAATTTCCAAATTTAATGTCTAGAATAAACAAAGTTTAAATAACACGAACGCTGTATGACACACGGCATTCCCATTTATATTTAGACCAGTAAGTTTCTTTAATCTGGATTTGTACATAAGCAAACTACTGCTTTAGGAGATCATGCTCAGGATTTTCATATTTTCATTCATTTTATATATCTAGTTAGGTATTCAAGCAGTTAAAATACATGCCTGTTCATCAAGTGTTCTGAGATCACCACTTCTCCATTTTTTTTCTGCAGAATTTATAGATAGGAGAGTGTTTACTTTTGAGTTAACCGTAAATTCCCAGAAAACTCAGCTTTAGGAAGTCTGAAGCTAACTCTGAAGTCAAGAAGTATTTGGTAAAAATCTTCGATCCAAAAAAGAAAATAAAAAATAATAAAAAAATATATATAAATGTTGGCTTCTTTTTAAATGTCTTTTGAAATTCACTGTTGACCTACTACCAAATTGAAATAAAAGGATGCTAAATAAAAGTTACAGTTTGCCATAAAATAAATTCTTGTAGTCTGAAGAGATGCAAGGAAGAAGTAGAATCTTTTTCAATAAAATAAAATGTGTTTCTTTATTCATAATATTATTTTTCTTTCTTTTTTTTTTTTTTTTATTTATTTTGCCTAGTAACCAAAATTTTCCCTACTTTCATAAAAAAATCAAGTTGTTTTGTAGTTGTTGACAATGTTTTAAAGAATGCATACAGGAGCATGCCAGTATTTGAGATGGTACCTTTTAATATTTTAACCTTCAGGAAAGCATGTGGCAGCAATAATTACCCAAATCTGACGATCTACATAGCTAACACATTCACATTATTCTGTGTCAGTGACAGAAATTGTTCCCCCATGGTACCCTGAGAAATGCACAGTTGCAATATCATCAATTTCTCATGATTTAGTAAAATGTAGATGATTTTTTTTTTTCACTATTTTTCTAAGGATACCAATCAGGGAAATGTAAAGGGTGGATGTGAAAATAAAAATGTTTCATGCTCTTCAGAACAAAGAAAGCACAGACCTGGGCTGTGGGAAAGTTCAGAAGACTCACTTCAGAATATGTCAGTCTTTAAAATAAGAAGAGTTTTCTCTTCTTATTTTAGAGAAGAGTCTTATTTCAAGAAGCAAAAGATAGACAAAAAGAAGCAATATTTCCAAGGTAGACATTCACATTTTTTATCTTTTTTCCCCATAAATTCATGTCTTGAATTTGTTTCCTGACATTATGTTAAAATGTCTTTTTCTCTTGCTTGAGTAGACAGATAGGGCATGTCTCCTCTACTACAACTGCTGTTATATAGTATTTATTTTGCATCCACTACACATGATCTGGTTTAATCTTTGTGAGCAGGACTGAATTCTATTAATCCACCTCTCCAGTCACAGAAAAGTACTGATTCACCTGAATGCTTATATTCCAAATGTACAGCAACTGACCCATTAAGCTTCTTATGGAAAGACTACGAAAAATAAAGTCAGATTTTTCTTAGAATGAATCCAGAAGTCCTAGGTGGGAAACACTGGAGGAAATGTTCAAAGCTTATTGGATTGGTTGACACCACATTGAATTTAACGCAGTGGTAAATACAAACATAATTTGTGTATGTTTCTTCAGGACAAACTCCAGTACAGCAAATATTTCAACTAAAGAAAATTTTATCTTTCTTTAACATTTGCTTTCCCGTTCTGGGGATATTTTTCTTCCTAGATGATATGCAGCAGAAAGTCATTACTTCAGATAAACTAGGAACAGAGCCAAAATGCCACAACTTGATTATGAATGAAATACCATCTGGATTCCACATTTAGGCTGATCAACGAAAGTCACTAGAACATTTTTTCTCCCTGTATCCATCTATAAAGTTATCCAATGGTAATAAAAATGTCCTTTCAATAAGCTCTTGTTTTTTTTTTCTCCCCGTACAATATATGTCAACCTCTGTTAGGTTCTAGGGCTTATAATATCATACTTCCTCCAATTATACAGCTTTCTCTGTACAGAGTACTGCTTGGACCAGGTATTCTGTTGAAATGCTTTGCCATTTTCTGGCTTCACACAAACTACTTTTTACAAAGGATTTTCATGCTAAATTGTAAATTTAACTCCCATTGTTGAAAAGTCTTTATCTTTGTTCTTGTTGTTAGACCTTCCATGTTATTACTGTGTCTTATCTCACATTTCAGAGCCTCAAATGTTTCTCTAAACTTTTCAAAGGCAGCACAGTATTTTCTTGCAAGAACTCTTTTTATCTTTTCCATGTATGTGCCACATATTCTCTCCTTAAGATTCCCTTTCAGTGCACACTAGAAGACATATTTGAACTTGTCCACAGCTATTTCTAATTTGCCTGATCTTCATCAGTCAGTTTAAAGGAGCATAAAATGTCATCTGCCTCATCCGTCACCATGTGTGTATTAATGTTTTTATCTGATTCACTACCTTTTGCTCATCTAGGCTTGATGCAATTCTGAATCTTTCAAATCTCCTAATTTATTTCAGTCACTCTTCAGGCTTCTTGAAGTTAAATTTCTCAGGTGGACTAGTCTGAAATGATGCTATGCTCTAGCAGTTCTATAAGCAATTATCATCTTAACAGACTGTAAGCCCTGTTTTGTATACTCTCTTTTGGTTGGCAGTCAGGCGAAGAAGTCAGTTTATCCCCAAAACTTTTTCTTTATGAGTGCAGGAAAATAAGAAAAGCAAGCAAACAAAAACAGGTAAACAAAAATATTTTCACTGAGATATATTGGCAGAGCCACCATACCATGTTGACCTGAATGTTGATGCTTCAGCAATGTCACTTTGCTTTGTACAAATCACATCTGTACCTGTGCCTGTGATCAATGGTGGCTGATCCATTATATTACAGATAACCTAGATGGTATATCTAGTTTAAACAGAGCAAATGACCTTTCTCTCAAAATTTAGTTCACATTGGTATCAACCTTGCATGAAGAAAAAAAAAAAAATAAACTTCACTGAACTTTTTTCTTTTTTTTTTTTTTCAACTCTGATTTAGATTACTGAGAAAGTATTGTATATTGGTTAAAGTTAATTTTCAGAGACAGGGGCATAGGTGATATGCCATAACCATTACTGAGGCTATTTTTATAGTCGCCAGAAATGGAACCAGACAATTCCAGAGAGCCAGTCAGGTTGAACTTCACAGAGAAGAAGCCTCAGCATCTAGCCCAGAGTAAGAATGAATAGGATTCATTTGATTAAATATGTGTTTCTGAAGTGTGCATGTCTTTATCTAAAGGTGTCCCCATAAATATTCTTTCTATATTCAGTTTGGAGCTAACCAAAATACCTGATGTGAATTTTGGAGAGTTCTTCATTCCCTCTTTAACTGAAAGCCTGTGTTTAGTCATCTGACCTGCTCTGTAAACTCTACCAGCTATATTGACTAAATTCCCTTTTATTTGTTCATATATAAATAATGGATGTTAAGTAAGATGGATCCTCTCCTTCCAGAACTCAGCACTTGAAAAAATATACATATTTTTTAAACCATTGCCATGGAGGCTTGATGCATAACAGATGGGAAACCAAGGTAGGATAGTTCTGAGAAATTTTCTGTTTTAATCAGAAATTAATTAATGTTAAATAATACTTGGAGAAAAGAAATGTAAAGAAATTGAAAGTTTCTATGATTCCAGAAGTGCTGAAGACAGCTCAAATTTATTTTTCTCTTTCTTGTCTATTCAAACAAATTCTTTCCATCCCAAAAACACATTTTCAATAGGATAGAGATTTCTCCCTCCTTCCCATCGTTCACATTTACAGAGAATTACAAAAGTGAGTTCTAATGCAATAATTAAAAAAAATTTTTTTTTTTTTTTTTTTAAGTCTAGGTCTACAATATTATAAAAGAAAATTGATTACCATACCATTTTCCACATCCACTAACAATGTACATTAAAATGAGCTCCTTAGGGAAGTTTGACAACGATGAGAAATAAGTAGGAGTTATATTTGTTGGAGATATTGTGGCTGGCAAGAGAATATATATCTTTTCTTCCAAGGTTGTAACAAAAAAGAACCGGGGGGGGGTTCTGGTGGATGAAAATCTTGGCATGAGAAAATGGTGCTCTCCTACAGCCTGGAAGGCCAACAGTAGGAAGGAAGGCTGCATCAGAAAAGGTGTGGTCATAAGAGAGAGGGAGATGACCGTTCTCCTCTACTCTGTTTTTGTGAGGCCCAATATGGAGTACTTACTGCAACATGTTGCGTGTTCACTCAACGCAATGAAGATACGAAGTTGTTGTAATGGGTCCAGAGAAGAGACAAGGAGATGATCAAAGGGCTGGAGTGCTCATCCCATGCAGCCAAGCTCCTAAGAGGCAGCATGGCTTTTTCAGTCAAAAGAAGAAAAGGCTCTGGGGGGACACACTCGTTGTATTCCAGTACTAACAAAGGAGCTTACAAGCAGACAGGAGACTGATTTTACACAGTCTGATAGGGTTAGGACAAGGTAGAATGGCTTTAAACTAAAAGAGAGGAAATTAAGGTTAAATGTTAGGTGAAAATTCTTTACTCTGAGGGTGGTGAGATGCTGGAAAAGGTTGCCCGGTTGCCCAAAGAAACTGTGGATGTTGCATTTCTGAAAGTGCTCAAGGCAAGTTAGATCAGGACCCTGGGCAGCCACACTGTGGGGTGGTAAACCTACCCATGGCAGGGGAACTAGAACTAGATGATCTTCACTGTCCCTTCCTATTCAAACTATTCTAGGAATGTGATTCTATGAATAATATGCTTCTCTTTCTGCAATTTTTATACTGCTACACTGGTGCATCAGCTGAAGCTGACCTGAGGGTTTCCGTGATATAAACACAGCCCCCCGTGTGAAGCAGTGAGTTTTATTTATAATGACAGGATACTCTTTGTGGTTGTTTCTATTTCTGTGTTACAAGCATAGATTTATTTAGAAGTAGAAATACAGCAGTGACTACTCTTTGCTGCAGACAGCAGATGAGCTCTGCACTTTATTTAACTGACTTTATGTCAGCTTCAATTTCTTGACTTCTTGGAGCACAGGTTCTGTTGGTCTTTCCAAGGTATCCTTTGATCTTGTTCTGTGTTTGCTTTCCTGCCTTGTCCCTTGGGCCTATGCAAGATGCAAGAGTCTTTCTCCACCTTTTTCCCTTATGACTTGAAAGAAAACTAGTTCACTTTCACATATATTATTTTACATACTTGTGATCACAGCAGAAAGGGAAATAAACTTTTCCCTTACTATGTGCATTCTACATATGCTGCTGGTTGGTGTAGCCTCTGCAGTCACATCAATTGTAAAAAAAAGATGCAATTTTATATTTTTAAAGAATAAAAATCAAAATTTCACTTTTTCTTTACAGGGAAGATCCAATTTTCTGTTATATTGCTTAATTCATGAAGAGTGAGTGAAAATGAATTAAGTTTACAGGGGCTGATTTTGCATCAGGTTTTCTATATTCAGCAATAAAGAATGGATTTCCCAGTTGCAAGCAAACACTAGATCAAACTTATACTTATGCTCTCATACTTGGAAGCCTGCAAAAAAAGAATTGGCCTAGTTTTGTGCTGCCTGGTCAGCAACTGGAATATTCCCTTTCTTCCTCCTGAGACAGAGGTAACCCTGTAAATGAACAGTAGCAATAATCATGGAAATTTCTTGTTCAAAAAACATTCTCTGGTTTCTTCTTCCACCTTCCTGTGTATATTATCACAGTAATGTAAAATGATTTAAGTAGAATTCAGTCTCCTGTAACTGAAGTATCAAAAAATGGCATAAGAAAATGTTTTTATTCAGTTTGGGAATTTCATTAACCAGAAACATAAAAAAAAACAAAACTAAAGCTTGCTAAAATAAAGTTAAAATAAAATAAAACTATTTACCTTCTGTAAAAATGAACTCAAGAACACAAAACCACCAATACTGTTGATCTCACAAGAAGTTAAGACACTTTGAGAGATAATTCCCAGCGAAATGGAATTTCAAAATAATCCAACATTCTGAATAACTATTTTCTGAGTCTGGGATGAACTGGACAACTGGAATACTATGACTGGGTGCTACAAGTGTTTTAGAAGGAACAAGCAATGCAGAAGGCATGGAGGAGATGCACTTTTGGTTAAGAAATGAATAGACTGTGAAGAGCTGCCTTTGAAAAACAGCCTGATGGGGCTAAGAAATTGTGGGTTAAAATTAGGGACCAAACCAATAAAGGACATCTTGTGGTTGGGGTCTATCACAGGCCACTTGATCAAGGAGAGCCTGCTGAGGAGGCCTTATTGTTTCAGCTGCAGGTTGGGTTATGGAAATCTGGGAGTTCTCAGGCACAACAGAAGTCAAATGTAGGAAGTAATTACCAAGTGAAATTTCAACAAATTGGGAAAATAAATCAGATAGAGGATGTAGAATAATGGAAATTGTATTTATATACTACTAAATAAAAATAAAAATAAAAAAGAAGTCCTAAGGAGTTACAGGTTGAAAACACAAAAGCCATTATCATTTCTGTTTGAAGCCAATGGTCAAAATAATCGTTTCTTAAATTTGGCAACTTTGATTCCATCTAGAAATGAAGTTCTTGTAATAGATATATTAGCTTTTCTTTCTTGTGCTTTAGTTGATTTTTAAGGTACATGTCAAAGTAGAATACAATTGTCAGTTCATGTGCTAATGCAACAATTCAAAGAAATCATACAGAACTCACATTTAATCAAAATTTAATCAACTCTAATAAAAGTGAGTCGGGGAACAAAAGATAAAGTAGAATTTCACATCTGTCTTCCAAAGATGTTCTGTGTCTCCAGTAATTCAGTATATAGTTTGAAGACTTTTCTATACTTAATTATTTAACTGGAGTTTCTTTTTGAAAGGTCAAATCTAGGAACTCTTTCTCTCTTTCTTATGTCAAACTCATCCAAAGTTCCAAAGCCCAAAGTATGATCTTCAACATGATAAACTAAGTCTTATAGGATAGTCTGAGGATCTATACATGATAATCAATAATGTGCCTGGAGCTCATGTGGGTTACCTCTAGCGGCTCTAAATTACCTGTATTGTTTATAGTGAAGAGGTTGACTCCATGTCAGTTTTTGATGCAGGCTGGAAAGCACAGCTGGGAGCTTGTATAAATCATAGAATCATATCATAGAATCATAGGATGGCCTGGGTTGAAAAGGACTTAAAAGGATCACCGAGTTTCAACCCCCCTACTGTAGGCAGGGTCACCAACCACCAGACCAGGCTGTCCAGAGCCACATCCAGCCTGGTCTTGAATGCCTCCAGGGATTGGGCATCCACAACATCCTTGGGCAACCTGTTCCAGTGTGTAACCACTCTGTGTGAAAAACTTCCTACTAATATCTAATCTAAACCTCCCCTGTCTTAGTTTAAAACCATTCCCCTTGTCCTGTCACTATCCACCCTCATAAACAGCCATTTCCCTTTCTGTCTATACGCTCCCTTCAATTACTGGAAGACCACAACGAGGTCTCCTCAGAGCCTTCTCTTCTCTAAGCTAAACAAGCGCAGTTTCTTCAACCTTTCCTCATAGAAGAAGTGCTCCAGCCCTCTTAGTAGTCCTCCTCTGGATGTGCTCCAAGAGCTCCATGTCCTTCCCATACTGGGGGCCCCAGAACTGGACACAGTGCTGCAGATGGGGCCTCACAAGAGCTGAGTAGAGGGGGACAATCTCCTTTCTCTTCCTGCTGGCCACCCCTTTTCTAATGCAGACCAGAACACAGTTGGCCTTCTGGGCTGTACACTCTGCTGGCTTCTGTCCAGCTTCACGTCCACAAGAGCCCCCAAGTCTTTCTCCGCAGGGCTGCTCTGAAAGAGATCTTCCCCCAGTTTGTATAAATACCTGGGTGCAGCACGCTGCACTTGGCCTTATTGAACCTCATTAGGTTTCATGGGCCCACTTTTCCAGTCTGTTCAGGTCCCTCTGGATGGCTTTCCTTCCTTCCAGTGTATCGACTGCACCACTCAGCTTGGTGTCATCTGCAAACTTGCTGCAGAGTAGAGAGGATGTGGTGAGGGACTACATCAAAGGCTTCAAGGAAGAAAATCCATAGAACATTAGTCTGCTTTGGCTGTAATCTTCTGCAGGCTTCCTACAGTCACACTAGAGGTTGTCCAGTTAATGAAGTAAATGTGACTGCTGTCGCCTTTTCTGCACTTCCAGGTTGAACGCCTCCTCTGATGCTTTACTGTCTCTCAGATGCATGTTTCATTGGAATGTGTACACTGCTACCTTCTAAGACTTCCCAATTTCCAAAGATTATAAAATCTATTTCTTTATGAAATGCCATCACATTTAGCTCGTATATCATCATGCCAGAAGACACGGACAGCCTGATCTAGTGCCCAATGTAGTGGTTGGCAACCCTGTCTGCAGTTCTGGGACTAGATGTTCTTTGAGATCTCTTCCAACTCAATACATTCTATGATTCTATGATTCTCTAGAGTAAATGTAAATTATATGTACTCAATGTAACCAAGATTTTACAAAACCATTTGTCACAACTTCAGTTGCTCCATTAACCTGCAAATATTATAACAAGAAGAGTTAATTTTTGCTCAGCTCCCTCCTCCTCCCCCTTACCCTCCAGTTCCGAGGAGCTCTCTGTAGAATACACTGCCTTTGTTTCAGGTATCTTTAGCTCTTGTGTAGGGACTTAAACAAAACGTTAAAACAGCTCCTTCCAAAAACCTGAACACAGTCTACTCCTGATTTTCCTCTCATACTCTGTACAGTCTACTATGATTCTTTTCACAAAGTTTCATCATGTTTTTCAGAATTCTATACAGTCTTTTTCCCTTTTTTTATGTTCATATGTTTCAGGTTATGTCATTTTCTCGTTTTCTCTTGAAAACTTGAATACTTGACCTTTTTTTTTTTTTTTTCTTTCCTTTTTTTAACTTGATAAATTTTACTGGCCTTTTTTTTTTTTTTTTTTAAGTTTAGGTCAGAGTGCTGTAGGACTCTTGTTTCACTTTCCAGTCTTAGATTTCTACTGTAATCTCATCTCCCATTGCAGATTCATTGAAGTCTGTGAAGTGTTTCCAACCACATATGCATTTTTGTCTCAGCTCTGTTACATGTGTTCCAAAAGTTCTCCCCAAAGTTTTAAAATTCTTCTATGAAGACAATCTCTTTTAAAATATGCATTCTTTCCCAGATAAAAAAAGTCTTCACATTTATTTAATTCTTTCTGAGAAGTACCTTCACATCTTCATTCGCATGCAGAACAATCAGTTAAATTTCTAATAGTGCTGGAATTTGCTACTGCTACTCTTTGTCCTCTACTCATCTTCTTTCTTCTTTTATTCTACTTTCCAGTTTCAGATACAATCATCTACTTGTAACCCTATCCAATGCAAATAGTAGATTAATAGTTGGTGATTAGTTGAGAGTAATAGTGATACCTAGAAAATTTGAATAAAACCATGTAAATTATGCAGTATAATAACAAGTATGCTAATGTATTGGCCTATTCATCCTGAGAGGAAATTTGTGGAAGATAGGAGCTTGTATACATAACTTTGTCTGATAGCAAATTCTGTGCAGTTAATTAGAATATTTAATGAATTAAAAGTTTTAGTTCGGGTCTCTGAAGGGCCAAATACCTTTTCATATTTTATTAGCCTTATGAGATCTTAAAACAAGAATGAATAAAAAGAATCAGTGTAATCATGTATTCTACTAAAGCAAATTATCAAATATTCATATAGTTTGAAAGACACAGGAAGTCATCATTCTATTTTACTTGCTGCTATGTTGTCTGTGTTGAAATATCGTTTTCAAGAATGCTGTAAGATTACTGGAGAGAGTCCAAGTGACAGTGACAAGAATGACCAAGGATGACCAGAAGTCTAAAAAAAGGGCATATGAGGAAAGACAAAGAAGTTTTAGAGTTGTTTGGCTTGAAATTGAAGGTCACTGAGAGGAACATGATGACAGTAACCAAGTACATGAAAAAGCTTAGCAAAGGGGAAAGAAAATCTTTGTTCTCCATAACACTGAATACAAATAATAGGCTTAAGTTTCAGTAAGATTACATTTTCTAGTGGAAGAGACACTGAAACATTGCTCAGTAATGTTGTGGGGCTTCCATCACTGGAAATTTTTAAAAACAGACAGATAAGTATCTGTTAAGAAAAGCATATTTGATTTTATCCTGAGAGGCACACAAGTTTGCTTTTCAATACTTCTGTGCCTTTCAAAAAGTTTCAGAAGTATAGACATATGAGTAGCCAGTTTAAATCAACTGACAATGTAATGCTCCATAGGCTATATCTACTTTGCAGAAGATTTACACCCCAGAGCATGTTCCCTGGTTTTCACTACAAGTATACATCAGTGATATATATCTACACTGAGCAAAGGTATTGCTCTTATAACTAAGGGACATATCCTCACTATTTCTAAGTCTTCTCTGCACTTCATTGGTCCACCAACAGCTCCAATCTATAATTTGCATTATTATGCTTATGTCTTATTTCATGTTTAGAGTATCTAAAATACAGTTGTAGGCCATTAAAGTGGTACATTTATAGCATGAAACTGAGATTATATGTTATGCTCCCCAAACTGTAGCAAGAAAAGACATGTCACTGTCTGAGGATGCAAAGGTGAACTGTGTAGTTCAGGCAGAACAAACAGGAACAGTCTTGACTGCACTGCCTAGAGGCACTGGGCTCATCACACTCTTCCTCCCAGATCACTGCTTGGTTTAATCTCCGAGAAAGTTGGAGACTTTCTGTTTTAATCCAGAAAGTAACTCCTCAGTCATGTTGTGTAGCTGACAACTACTTGGGACTGTTTCATTTACCATTTTGAGCACTGCTTTCATTAACTTCTCTGGACTGCTTATAACTACGCAAAGATATCTAGTGATCTACAGATCATCCGCGTTCCACAGGATCTTAATATTCTTTCATTAATGTGATGGAAAAAATTATGAACCAAACTAGGTCTACAACACAGATCTACTGAAATAGGTAGCTAACAGTTTTTGACATCGCTACTCTGGATGGCTTTCATCTCTGGATAATTTATCCTAGTTATTAGTGAAATGAACCTGCAGTACAAGATCTATAAGAAGCAGAAAGTTTAATGCAAATCTCCTTCCTCCCCTGTTCTGGCCCAGACATTGGCCTTAGGCTTTGTTGTTATTGTGGTTTTTGATCGATTTCAAGGTTGTCATGCTGAAAGTCTATGTACCTTATAGCATCATTACTATGAGTCCCTGTATTGTCTTTCACGCTGGCTGCTCTGAAATCATGGTGACAGATGCAACCCAAATGATGAGAAAGGCTGTCTTCCGGTTTCATGTAGTCTCACTATGAGTCTCACAATGTGAATGGGTGCCTGATTTTTCTCCTTCTAGGTTGGTTGAAATCATTCCCTTTTCTCAAATAACTCAGTCACTCAACTGTAGTTAAAGCAGGCACTTCCATGAGTTTCCATTGGACTCACTCTGTGGTGATGACTTCTTTGTTACAAAGCACACCATCACGTGAAGACTTGCTGACCACAATCCTTTTATCTTCCTACATTTGCAGAAACTTTTTTTTTACCACTGCCCCTCTCATTACCCTATGCCAACTCCAGCATTTCTTATTCAGGATGTGAGAGCATTTCTTTGTAATGTTCATAATAAACAGAGAGTCCCCTGCTAACAGTTCCAATACACCATACAGCTTGGAATTTTTCAATATATATTTAAAACAACAACCCAAGACAAGCAAGTACCTTTCCGAGAAATTGTCAACGTATGCTTCAAGATCTCTTGCATTTTGCATTGTGTCAGTCTGTGTCAGAGGCTTCAGGAAAGGTAATATAGAAGATGAATGGAAGTCTATCATCGCAGTGCCAAGATGAAAAAGTGACAGCTCATAATGAAAAGAAAAATAGTTTCCATTTTGGGCCTCTGTAAGTAAGAAAGTGACAGAGCCATGGGAGCTGTGAGGCTGAAAAATGGTTCCTTTGACAGACATGCCTGTAAGTGAAAGTGCACAGGATATAATACTGGCCATAATATAGGGAATAATGATTATTTTAAGGATCACATGATTTGGAATAAATCCTTGACTACTCCATAGAATAAGGAGCCAAAAGATAACTAGGAAAAACTATTGTTTCGCTTATGGAACAAATGATTTCAGAATGTTTTTTAGTCTCTCTCAATATGAGATTGAAGCATATAAAATGACTCTGGATATACACAGGGTAAACAAAATGAGAATCAAAAGCCTCCTGTAAACCTGCAATGTGACACATTGCTCAGGTTTTTTTGTTTGTTTGTTTGTTTGTTTTACAAAGAAAAAAAATACTGTTACGTGTGAAGATTCTGGTCATGAAATCTTTCATAAAGCTTCTTTTTATTAAAGACACTTTAATATGACATTTGCTTCCAGGTGATGTGAGATAAGAGATCATTCCTATTCTCAAAATTGCCAACTAGGGGCAAGTCATACACATCTAACTCAAGAATCCACAAGATTCTTATTTTCAGTGTAAAGGAGTGTTTAAAGTCTGCTTAAGGTAACTTGACACTGGTAAGACCATGAATGACAACATAGGACTGTGTAATTTTAAATGTATCTGTTTCAGAGCTGTTGTTGGTTAAATCAAACTTCCCCTTGTAGACAATGCCTTGGGGCAATATTTACACCTGTACAGAGGACCACCAATGCAGAGTTTTAAAAGAAACTACATGGTGCATGAATTTTACCCTAAAGCATATTTAAAATAGTTTTCCCCGCATGGCTTCTTCCTTTGCTGCATTCCTCAGGAGGAAAGGTTAATAAGGATAATCCTTTCTCCTACATGAGTGTCTATTTCAGAGTGTCAGTGAATTCTGAAATTTTATACAAAGCATTCATAGACTTTTATGAGACGTTGCATTCATTTATTTTTATGAGCTACTTCAGCAAAACAAAATGCTAAGAAGGAAACTGAAAATAATAACAACAATAATAATAGTAAAAGTGAAGATAAAAACTGTTCCTTGGGTTTGAGTTTTGTTGTTGCTGTTGCTAATGTTGTTTGGTTGTTCCTGACAAGGAAAAAGAGAAACTGAGAATACCACTGGATCTCTTCTTGAAATAAGTTGAGCTCTTTGAGCAACGTGTTGTCTTCATGACAAAATTAGAGAATACATTACTCATCTTGCCTCAGTTAAAATTAATGAGAAAACTACTAATTTGAATGGGAATAAAATTAAGGCCAATGTGATTTGCTGAAAGTCATGCCAGACACAGTTCACTTTGTGAAGAGCAGAAGCAACCTCTCTGCCACCTCCACCGTTGCGTTACAGCTTTAAGAGATTATTTAACACTGCTAAATATGGAAGGAATATGCTTAGTACAGTCTAGCATTCAAAGAATTTAAACTTTAAGCAAGAAAAGGAATTTTAAGTTACTCAAAGAGACTGTAACTAGGACAAATGGGATGAATTTAAGGAAAGAAAAGGCTGACAGCTAGGAAAAAAAAAGCCTTTCCTAGCAGCAGGGACTATTAGACTGCAGAGTAGTCTCCCAAGGGAAGTGGTGAAAGCCTAGTTTCTTGAGTCATTTAATACTGGACTAGACAAAGCACTCTGGAATATACTCGAGGGAGCAATCCTGCCTTGGCAAAGGGATGCACAAAATAACCTAATAGATTTCTCCCATCTTTCCTTCCTACAATTCCCCTATTTCATAAACCTCTGTGATTGAATGGAGAGCAGAAAACTTTAACCCCTTTTTCAGAAACAAAAAGCATGTTTGACAAATATTGTGGAAGGAAAATCCTCTAGCAAAGAACTAGACAAGCTGCATTTTCAATAGTGAATTTTCATCTTTTCTGTAGTATGAACTGTAAAGGACAGCCCAAAAGTATCTGCTGGATGGTTGCCATTTTCAATTTAAGTTGATGTTTGTTTCTTAATTTCCCCAAAAGCCTCAGTTGTTTAGATCCTACTTGGTCTTCGAGGTTTGTTTTCTTTTTTTTTTTTTCCCCCAAAGGTTACAACTGAATTTCTGATAACTGAATGACTGTCTTTTTAAAACAGATTTCACTGGTTACTCTTAGCAGGTGACACTGTGATTACACTATATCCTTGCCCAGATTCAAATTGAGAAGGAACTACCAGCCCTCCCCTTGCACAACTCAGACCTTGAATCAATGTTAAGAGGTATTAGGAGGCATTATTCTCCACTATTCCCTTTCTCCCTCAAGCAGGTGGGGAAGCAATGGCCTTGGCTTCTGCCTCACAAGACATCAGCCAATGGAGCAGAGCAGGTGCAGGTGACAGTGTAATGCATTGCTGCTAAAAGCATATTTTTGCTGCACGTTTCAAAGCAAAGAGACCTTGCAGAGATGTGGGAATGGAAGTCAGGCTCTGAAGAGTATTTCAGAGGAAATCAGGCTTCTCAGGGCTGCTCCTGGAGCTTGAAGGAACACCCTCCTAGTCCTGTGTAAGAGTTACAGGGGCATTTAACTGTATGCAGGTGTTTTCCATGACGTCCTGCTGCTGTTGCTGCAGCTCTGGTTCTACAGCTTGGTACGAAGACCAGGGCAGCTGCATAAGCCTGGAGGAGGCAGCTGATCTGGAAAGCACTCTTCTAGGAGAAACATCGAGGAGCAGCACATAAAGCTGTGATGAAAGCAAATGTGTATATTTTATCAGAATGTATCGATCATTTTTGTTTGCTTTTATCCTCCAGAGCTTCTGGTTTGAGGGTTACCCCAGTAAGAAGCAAGCACTGACTTTACATGTAAGCACCGACTGTAAACATATGTTTAGATAGCATGAACATAAAGTGCCCATTGTGGATCAGATCAAGGATCTACCTAGCTCTGTGTCAAGTGGTAGACAATGCCAGAATATGGTCATATTTGATAACTATCAACTTAGCAATACCTAGGGAAAAATACAGCATATATTTGTACTTTCTCAAAGCACTTCCCTAACCTCTTGCAATTTCCTCTGCAGCTTTCATTTAATAATACCTGTTGGATTTTTCTTCTAGAAACTATCTGCATTATTTTTTTTTCCAATAATTTTCTGTAACTTTTTTAAAGTTACAGCATCCATAATGCTCTTTATAAAGGAATTCTAAAGATTGGAGGCATGTAATACAAATAACCACCTCATATTGCGTAGCTCTGAAGGTGATGGTGGGCAGCTTCCTCTGATACTTCTATCTGAGGTCCTGCACAGCAAAACATGTGATGATGGAAACAGCAGTTTGTTAGCTGTAACTGCCTCAGGTTGAATCATTTCTTATTCCTGAGTAGAAAAGTTCTTAAGCCTGCAATGGTCATTTTGGGGAGGAGATTCTGTATTTTCCCATAACTAACTTTAGAAGAAAAAGCCTGTTAGAATAATAGAAGATATATATGGAAATAGAAGATCTATTTCCATATTTGCAGATAACTTTGTCTACTAGATACTGAGACAAAAGTCCTGATCATTATTGAAAGGTCAGATGAGAGTGTCAAAGTGTTGAGGAAGTACACATGGCCTTGATGTGTGGCTTCTTTGGGAAGACTGTGGAAAGTGAGGCTGAGCTAACTTGTGAGGTGAGGCTAGCTCTTGATCTGGGCTTTAAATTTGGGATGATTTCTTCTGGCTGTAGAAAAACAAAGACAGAGGATAATTCTCATTGCATTTTTTACCTATGTGGAAATCGGTGATTTTGGAGGATACTCAAACTTCTTGAATCACAATACTCCTTCTCAGAGGAGTATTGAAAGGGAACCTCAGAGGTCCTCAGCAACCAATGAAATTCTTTATGCCAAAAAAAAAATAAAGAGTAAAATGGAAATGTTTTTACAAGAAGTATATTAAGTCTGAAATAATTTTCAGTGTTATCAACAGAGAAGAATTGCCCCAGTATTCTCAATTATTGTTTGGAAAAATAAATGCTAAGAGCTTAACATGTCAAATTTCAGCCTGTTTGAGAAACATGCACTGTAACCAGCTTTCTGTTGAGCTATGCTGTTCTGACAAAGCACAACAAATCTGCTGCATTCTGTTTGCAAGAGTGAATCAAAAGTTGCCCAGAATTAGAACTGGTAATTTACCAGGAACCTGAGCTGGATTTGGAGTTGCACAGTGCACACATCTGTTACAGAGGTCTAGATCTCCTTTTTTTTTGCCTCAAAGAGATTTTGCAAATAGTAAAACATACTGAGTATTGCTCTGGAAAAAGCATGGGGCAGTTTCACTTCTGCTGGTGTGATGCAACAGCTCTGTACAATACCTGGGTTATTTAATTGTGAACCATCTCCAGATATGAAGGAAAACTAATATTGAACCCATTTCCCAAAGTGACTCAAAGTGCTGAAAGAATATAATAAGATCACAAAGAGAAAATGCATTTAAAAAAGATTAGAATGTTTCAGAAAGCCATACCTTGACACTGTAGAGTTGTCTGGAATAATTTTGGTTTTGGTCCTGACACACAGACATGGCCATAGACATCATAATTTGTTATATCCAAAACTTCCAGAATCTTTCAGTTCTAACGCCTCTGTGAACTGTCTCCTCAAATTTGCAGTGATGCTCTGTAACCACTCTAAAAACTCAGCCAGCTCCTGCTGTCTTGGCAACCTAAAACCATTTTCCAGTTAACAGGAGGCTTACCAAGCCAGACTCTGAATTTGCCATGTGGCTGTTGCTGACCTAGGAGCAACGTGTTGGACATCTCCAGCCTCCATGTTCTGGAAGGAAATCACAGCTCCTAAATGTTGCAGTAGAAAATAGATGCCATGCCACTTGTGGCAGCTGCAGTTCTTATGGACAATTGGTTAGAATGGATAAAACAGATTTCCCAAACCAACTGTATTCAATGCAACATATTTTTCATATGTTTAATGGAACAGAAATTCTTATTTTAAGAGGCATTTATGAGTACTGCTAACTCTCTGCCTAGGGAGTGGAGACCTAGTAGGAGGGAGAGATAGCAGGTGTAAGAATAAAATTAGTTTTATCATAAAATTGGAAAGGAACTGAGATTTTCTCTCCCCACACTTTCCCTTAATCACAGATGAAGCACAGTCGTTAGGCACTAAAGATCTTCCCATGCACAGCTACCTTGATGTTTAACTCTTTGCTGGGGAGTTCAGTCAGGAGCACTGTATTTCACTTGCACACACACACACACACACACACACACACACACACAAAAAAAAAAAAAAAAAAAAAAAAAAAAAAAAAAGAAAGAAAAAAGAAAAAAGAAAAAACCACTCAAAACACTCAAAGACTGTTGGCATTGCATGCTTTGATTTAAGCCAATGTCATTAAGAATAACAATTGCTCGTGTCAGTCCTGGAAACTTCAGAAAGTCAGAGTACTTAGCACTGTTGCAAAGGAGACTCACGGTCCCTTAGCATAGAAGATTAAGCAGTGTCTCCTCTGTCCTCTCACAGTCTGGTTCCCAGTTTAACTTAAGGAAGGATTTATTCTGTTGTATGTGTTAATATCACCTTTCACTCCATATTGTCTCCACACACACCTTTCCCCTCTATTTGGTGGAAAGAATAGGTGCCAGTGACTCTGACTCTGATGGAAGATAAAAAATCCACAGATTGCTTTACTGTATCTACTTTCCTCTTCTTGAGTATCACAAAGAAATGGAGGTTGTTAGAGCTACTTGCTTAGTCTAGATGCAGACTTTACCTCAGATGTCTTCACTCATCGCCTATTAATTTCTCTTTGCGGCCATAGAGAATGCATTTTCTTCTGAGAATAATTACAGTTCTGAGGCTATGTATGTTCTGTATGTTCATGTTGAACATGTTTTTTTTTTAATGACATGTAACAAAAAAATGAAGTTCAGCATCAACTAATTGTGCTCAACATGATATTCAGACTTACTGGAATCATTCTGGCCCAGAAAATCAGACTGTTCCAAAATTTCATCCTATTTGCTGGTTTTGGCCAGTTTCAAGTAGTGGTAAATGCTCTTTCTCTTGCAAGACCCATCAAAAATATTCCTTCTCAAAGTTTGAGAAGAACATTATTTTTAATGGACAAGTTAACTTTTCTGTACTCTGAACACAGAGAAGGCAGAAAAAAAGAGATGACTTATGTTTCAATCCCTTTAACACAGTTCATGTTGGGTTAAAAAAAAAAAAAAAAAAAAAAAAAAAAAAAAAAAAGTGTTTTTCTCTCTAAATTCAATTAATTTTACATGCTAAAATACACACAACACCATAAATGAGGGGAAAAAATCAAAAATAAAAATAAAAGGAAAAGCAGTTTCTAACCAAATAAGAGAATAAGTGCAATAAGCACACAGAGAGTGGGAAAAAAATGATGCCTCCCAGCAAGAGGAGTGGGAAGGAGGAAGATGAGTAAAGCTCCCTGAAAATAAAGGAGCAGATAGAAATTGAGAGTTGTAGGAGATGGATAAATAAACAGCAAGGTTACAAGTTCACAAGCCCACCCGGCAGGCACTATTAGGACTTTAATTTGCTACAATCACAAGTGTACATAGTATGTGTTTACTTCAAGGGGAAGGAAGTCGATTTTCTGCTTCTGACTAAATATGCTACCAACATATCACGATGCCTGGCTGAATTCACCAAAGCATGTCTTTTCTGCTCTTCATTGGATTGCGTTCAGAGACAGTTGTGGTACCTGTTAAAATACTTTAATGAATCTGATACTCATGAATGGTGCTGAAATGACAGCCTTGGAAATTGAAGTCTTCTATCAAACCACAGAACTTGCACAGTATGGATGAAAATAGTGCCAACTTCTGCCATGCTATCTTCTTAAAGTGTCTCAAATTTAACCTGGAAAAATTATTTCTGGTGGTAACAGCACTTCAGCCTCAATGCCTGGTCATTTCTTACTGCTTCAGATATAATTGCCAGCAAGCGTATGGATTATCTTGGTGATTTGCTACTGCAGACAGGAGCTGGGCAAGGCATTTTCTACAGAATTACTTCTTATCAGAAAAAAACAGTTGCATTGAAATCAGAAGTGTTATGTAATTATAGATTATACCAGATTTTACTTGAAATGAAGCACTTCATCTTATCAAATTTAAGCATTTTAGTGCTTCTTAAATGAGTGATTTCTGAATTTACATAGCACAGCCAGTTTCAAATGGAGAACTTTATTTTGACTGAGCAATAAGAAAAAAATATACTATTCTAGTTAATTCTAGGTTTTGTTCTGTTGTGCTTTGTTTTGTTTCATAGAGAGAAAAGAGAGTTAGAAAGAAATTTAAAGTTCTGCTTAAACTGCAACATTCAAGAAAATATTACAAGTAGTGTGATCGCAGGATAGGGTGGAAGGGCATAGTCACAGTTGGCATTATAAGTTATTTATGTATTATATATCTATTTTACCTCTGTACTGAGCACTTAAATCTGAGCCGACTGTGGTGGTAGGAGGGAGAGAAAATGCTGTGAGCTCTCAGTGCAGAGAAAAGTCCTGAATTTAAAGGGAGAAGAGGAGAGTGTGGCAGACAGATCCCTCTGGTGCTGTCACAGAGCTGAGGGTGGGGAATAAGACTCTGCTAAAAGAAACACAGAACGAGTGATGAGAGAGGTAAGAAGAATCTGAAAAGACCAGCATGCCAATTGAACAGCTCTCATCTTGAAAAAACATGATTTTGGCTAAATGATAGGTTGGGGGAAAAAAAAAAAATACAGAAGAAATAATCCCTTAAGGAGGTGTCTGAGAGTTGATACAGCAGACCTTTACACAGAAAAAAACAATGTTCATAGTGCGTACCAGCTGATAGCTGTTCTCTTTTCTGACCTTTATCTTCAGGTAATAAGGACAGACCTGGAAACTCAGCCTCGGCTGTTCCATTTGAGAATTACTTTTCCTGTCCACTTATCACATGTATATAAAGAAATCCTTAACCGTTTCATTCACCATTACAAAAGCATAATTGCATTCTCAGTATTCACTATACAGCTTTTTCAAACACTCATATCAAATGATATATTGCACAATATTTTTACCCTTATTTAAAGCCTGTGGGTCTGCCATCCATTATCTCATCTTACTAGTTACTGTAATAAGTTTTTTTTATGAACAATTATGCAAGCTTCACAGTGGGCATAGTGCCTACCTTACGGCTTTCAGAAAGCAAATGAACAGAGAGCAATCATTCCAAAGATAAAAGCAGCATATCTTGCAAGTCATGTGACGTTTACTGGCCATGCATACTCACTTTAACTATGTCAAAAACCCCATTTGTTCCACCTGTTTTCTCTTCATCAGTACCAATATCTGCTGCAGGTATCACAATTTGAACAATTTGAGAGTTTGGAAGTAGAAGACAGAAGAACCCAGTCCCAGGTTACACAGCACTGTTAAAATTGAGTGTTCAAAGGTCTCTCGTTACTTTTGCTCACCCCTTCAGTACAGAGTTTGAAAAATCTCTTCTTTTTGTGAGGCACAGTATCATCTGCCCACTTGGTAAGGTTGTGGGATCCAGTACCATATAGATGTTTAGGTGCTGCAATCCATTCCTGACTAATCTCATCATGAGAGCTGTGAATAAATTATCATCACTAGGAGTATACTCAGATCAGTTATTCTGCTCTTCCAGGCTTTTATGATCCAGGAATTCCACCAGCCTCCTGGAGGCATGCATGTGATCCCTTTCTAGGGCTTTTGCTCTGCACTGTGCTTGGTCAGGGTGGCTTGGGGCAGAGCTGGGGGGCAATGGCGTGGAGATGTGTCCTGTCCCACTTCAGACTGGGCCATGAGCTGCTGGCCAGACTCAGATTTTATTTCTGCAAGTGCCAGTTATTCAGGACCAGAGCTGACCCCCTGCATTTGAGTTCCTGTTAATTAGAAACTCAAATTATTTTGCAGACAGCAGCTTTCTGAAGTCTGGAAGAATAGTGGTAGCTTATAAGTAAGGTCACAGTCCCCATCTCCCTTATGAAGACAGGCTGAGGGAGCTGGGCTTGTTCAGCCTGGAGAAAAGAAGACTGTGGGGTGAGCTTATTGCAGCCTTTCAGTACCTAAAGAGAGCCTACAAACAGGAGGGGAACCAAATCTTTTCAACTCTTTGAAAGGGTGGATAACAGCAGGACAAGGAAAAATGGTTTTAAATTGAGGGAGGGAAGATTTAGGTTGGATGTCAGGGGGAAGTTCTTTACTATGAGAGTGGTGAGGTGCTGAAACAGGCCGCCCAGAGAGGTTGTGGATGCCCCGTCCCTGGAGTTGTTCAAGACCAGACTGGATGGGGCCCTGGGTAGCCTGGGCTAGTACTAAATGGGGAGGTTGGTGGCCCTGCATGTGACAGGGGGGTTGAAGATTCATGATCCTTGAGGTCCCTTCCAATCCTGGCCATTCTGAGATTCTGTGATCTCTCTTCTACTTCTTGGGAAAAACCTGCAATGTGGTACTATATGAAATGAACCGCTGGAAGACTCAATCTTTTTTCTAGTGATCAATTTTCAAATTCTGAACAATTAATGTCAAGCAAATATGAACCCATCTCAGCGTTCCTAAAATTCTGGATAAACTCCTGCATCTTTCTCTGTGTCTCCCCTGTCCTCTGAAACAGTTTCAGATATGCCAATGCTCCTAATTCCATCTAACCTAACTTTCTAGCAATCTGTGGAAAGAACATAATGGAGGAGCAATACACACTGTAGTAGACATGACACAGTCACTGAAATTGAACTGCCCATAAAAGGTTTTAATCTGATAATGTGCAAGAAAACTTTTCTATGACATTATGCTTAGTAGGGCTTAAATTCTCGTATGGTCAGAGCCCTAACAATCTCTGAACAAACCCAGCCACCCCATACACTGAGGTGTCCTTTACTGAGATGCTGTGTTTACACAGAGATTCTACACTGAGGGTGGTGAGGCACTGGAACAGATTGTCCAGAAATGTGCTCCAGTTTGTTCCTGGAGACTTTCAAGGTCAGGCTAGATCAAGCTGTTTGCAACCTCATCTAGCTGTGCATGTCCCTGTTCACTGCAGGACAGTTGGACTAGATGACCTTTAATGATCCCTTCCAATGCCAAGGATTCTATGATTCTGATTCTACAACTCTCTCCTCAAGCATCACCACTGACCATCATGCAGATAAGCTATATTTCAAGGTAAACAGAGCTTTTCACTCTCTAATGTAAGCTCAGGTCACTACTAACCAGTACCGTGTTTTGGAGGGTAAATGACATCACTCCTCCCTTGAGAGCTGGAAATCATCTCCTCCCCCATCTGGAGGGTGCTGGCAATCTTTGGGTCAATGTCCTTCATAGAAAAGGTTTCTGATTCAGGTTTGTTTGGGTTTTTTTGGTTGTTTTGGTTTTTTTTTTTCTGTTTTGAAGATTTCACTCCACTGATTCATAATTGGACTTGTGCTAGGCCTAAATTAAATTTAAAACTCACTACTCAACATGTTGTTTTGCACAGGTATTTCATGCATGCAGATATCTATAATTCTGTATCTATAATTCTGCACAAAATTCATACATATTTAAATATATGGCAATAGAGATCATGTAGCTCTTTTCAGAACTCAGTTTGTCTGAGAAATGGCTGAGTTAACATTACCATGTTGTTCAGGAAGAACTAGATTATTTTGCTGCATTGTTATGTTTCCTAACTCGCTGTGGTTTCTCTTTTCCCTTTGTCTGTTGCTTGTTGCTGATGAAACCCATGCAGATCTGAAAAGCTGCAGAACCGCATCGTCTGCATATTCCTTTCACTGTTTCTCATCTGAAAACACTACCTCCTGGCACCTGGAAAACCATCACAGATGCAGAACAGGTGATCTTTACAGAATGCTATTCAAAGTGAACAGTCTGCCAGGCCCATAGACAACAAAACACACTGCTGACTCCAGCTGGAGCGAGCGATTACTTTGATAACAAATCAAAACTGGCTCAGAAATTGGAAATGAAGAAGCTATGCGAGGATGAATAAACTCCTCAGATGGCCCCAATTTTGTGCAAGTCTATCCAACAAATGTGCTATAAATTGGTGCTCTTCATTAATAGCTACTGTTTAGCCACCAACATCCTTCATGAGGATGTAGCTCTTTGTACAATGCTTACTTCTATCCTGATTGAGGAGACTATTTTCTCTTAACATGTTCAGAGCACTTCCTTGGGATCTTAAAAATTCTTTATGTCATTTTGCTTCTTGCATATGCAGACAATTGTAATGCTCAATTTAAAAATGTTCATATATTTTCTGCCTATGGAATTTTTACAGCACTGGATAATTCCTTGATGATTACTGTTTTTAATAACCACATAATTACTACATTAATCAGAACTGTCCTATTGGCTTCTGTGTGACACAGAAGGGCAGAGGCACGATAGAGATAAAGATATGACATATTTAAAGGAGTCCTATAACACTTTCTGTGTTCAATTTGCAGTATGGTACATACAGAGGTCAAAACGTAGGAACAGCATAATCAGATATCAGAACAGAAATTCATCAAGCCTATCTTTCTACAATAATCAATTTGTAAAAATCAGAAGAACCTACAGCATGTGAAGATATCAAAAATGGCACTTAGCAGGAGAGAATGCCTCTATGGGAGCATCCAGAACTTAGTAATGAGAACAGAGCCTTATGGTGTGAGTCAGCGCAGCAACACAGATGAGAACATTCCTTTTCCAAGGATTAATCATCTCAAAAATTCTGAATTGTTGAGATCAGAAAATGGAAGGCCAGAACACAACCACAGAATACAGGCTGTGAGATGACAGTTGCTGTGAGAGGAAGAAAATATATATATATAATTATTATACAATATGTTGTTTCTTGTTTGTATGGTTTGATGCCAAAAGCAAAAAAACATGCCCTGAGTTGAGTGCACTCTTACCAAAATGTCTGGGAGGATAGGTAGGTCCACCAAAGACTGTCCTGCCCAGAGAAGGATCAGACGTGGGTACTAAGCTGCACTCAGGTGTACCTGTGCCCAGGGAGCAGCAATGGCAACAGCAGAGCATTACACTTGCTGAGTTTAATGAAACAATGACTGATTGCAGAACAGCTATATTTGCAAAGTAGCTTGGGATTACAAATGCAAGCCCTACATTATTTCCAGTTATGTTTAAAAACACCGAGGATTTCCCATTAAGTCTTAAAAAGAGAGCAGAATGTTTATTTCTAAGTCGTTGATTCTACTTGTCAGTCTAAAAGAAGGAATATCTCAAAGTAAAGGCAAATTTCCTTTTTGCTTTTGATATCTGCTTGAGCCCTTTGTATTTCTTATGATTCCCAGCAATGCAATTTCCCAGCTGCTCATTTTTGCTCTGCTGCGAGTGTACATAAGCAGGCAGTGTACACAAGATGCTCAGCATTCAGAATCTGAACCCCTCACACAAGAGGCATCCTTTAATGGATGTGAACCCTGAAAGCAAGGTTAGTTTCATTAGCAGGACTAGGAAAACATCCCCCTGTTGGTTTGATCATCTGCTAGTTGAGCCTGATTGTTTGAATTTGAAATGGAAAGCAACATCTTTTTTTTTTTTTTTCCTAACTGATTTTGATGGACAGTTCTTTTTTATAATGTACAAATAATCTTTGTGACCCTAATAAGCAGGTCTGATGATACTCAGCTGAGTAATGTACCAGAACTGAAATTTCCATCTACTTGATGTTTTGCACAGGGCTTTTGATGAAGTCACTGTCACCTGCTATTAACTTAATATCAAGTCTTAATAGGGTCCTTTTCTTTCCATCTTCACGCCGCTGGGGTCCGAATTAATTACTAAGAGGAAAAAAAAGAAAAAAAAAAGAAAAAAAAAAACTTCACATAAATCCTTAAGCTTCACAGGAAGGAAAGTTTCCTGTGCTGTGTTGAGATCCAATGGCTCATTAGAAATGTCTATCTCAACTAGACATCAGTGCCGTTCCTCCCTTTTCAGTACCTTTCATACAGACACTTGAAAATGCGCTTAACTTTAAGCTGGTGCACAGTTAAGTGCTAAAGGATACCTGATGTATTTCAAGTTAAGTACATGTTTAAGCAATTTGTTCAATCAGAGACATATACTGGCTAGAGAAAATATTTTCTTGAGGCTTCTCCATGATTTGGCTCCATCCTCAGCCTGCCTGAATGAGCTCATCTTTCCCCTGCCTCATCAACAGGAACTGGCAGCTTTAGAGAGATTATCTGGGAGATTGACTCAGAACTGAAGGACACATGATAGTGGAATCTGATTTACCTGCAGATTCTAAAATCTTTATCCTTGGAGATTTTGTATGGTAGTAGCAAATGAAAACACTCTTTTCTTCTTAAAAGAAGCATTGATCAAACACTAGAATACATATATATTTATATACATATCAAATATATTTATCAAATTATAGAAAATTACAAAAATGTAGATAGTTTCACATGAGTTATTTAACTGCATAGGATCTTGTTCTGTGAAGTGCTTTGTTTCTGTAAAACTCAGACAAAATCAGCATTAATAGTATTAGGAAAATGAAAACATTTTATTTTACTCACGGAAAAAGCATATTTAAAATAAAAAATTTGCATTGCATATACATTTTCCTACTGTTACTTCCCTTTTTTTCATTCTCTAATGACCAGTAGTTTAAAGGCAGCTGTAAACAGCTAAAGTATGCTCTATTCCTTTCTCTCCTGTGCATTTCCAGGATTTCCAGATGTGTTGCAGATCTAAAGAGGAAGAGTGACAGCCTTGTCTGCAGTCTGTTTTGTAGAAATATACAGCAGACTTCTATTATGAGATATTTACTGGTCCTCAGTTGTTGTTGCTGTTGTGTTTTTTGTTTGTTTGTTTGTTTCTGCTTTCTTTGAGACTGTGTTTGAATTGCATATTATTTTGCTGTAGAGGAATAATTTCAGTGAAACTAATGGAGTCAGGTTTACTAGCAAAAAAACCTGAACCTCATAATTTTCTCTGCTATCCTGGTGGTAGCATCCATTTGACTTTTTGCAGATAGGGAAATGGAACCATTATACAGATGGCCTTTTTCCAACTTATTATCACCACTCTTTTCAACACCCCTTATATTATAGTAAAACAGCAAATTACATGTTTAGAGCACTCTGTCTTTGGAAAGTAACAGTATTTCCAGCAAACTCTACTAAATATAGGTTGAGAGCAGTAAACTCTTCTCACAGAGAGGAACTCCACATCTCCTACAAGAGCTGCTTCAAATCAGGTTTAAATCACTTATGCCATGATATGGTCTACTGGATGTTATCCCAGTGTCAGTAAAAGGTATTAAGTTTTGTTTTCTATTAAAAACGTAGCTCTTCATGAAAATGGAGTTTGCTATATGGAACAGATGAGAGTGCATTTGTTTACTTATTTTTAAGAGCTGTCAACTGAGGCATACTCTTTGCTTCTATAAAGAACTGTAGTTTCCTTTAAAATCAACCAAGAAATGCTGGGGGAGAAATAACCAAAAAAAGGGGAGCTTCCCCAAATGCAACTTTTGACCTCCACTCCCAGCACTTGCTCAGGGTGGTCTGCTGACCACAGGATAAAACACAGCTCTGCATCAGTAAGAGTGGCAATGCCCTCTGCAACCAGTTAGGAATGCAAAGAGCCTGCCAGTGTTGCTGCTTCTCTTCAACTGAGGCTAAGGCAGAAATCTTTGCCTGTTTGGATTCACAAAAAATTCCTTGTTTTTCAGGCACACTCACAGAAAATTTCCTCTTCAGTTTTCCTGGGTTGCTGCAATGTCAGCTTTAGCCTGGTCCCATGCAGCCACATCAGTCAAACTGAGCTCCACAGCATGACATAACTTGACACAGCTGACACAGCCAGGTGTTACAAACCAATGGATACCATGGTTCACAAACTATTCAAATTACTTTCAGATACATATCCGACCTCTCTGCTCAAGCCCTTCCCAGCTGTCTCTTCTCTCAGCTCCATATGAATCAGGGTTGGAGGGAAGCGGGGGGAGGAGATGGAGGAAGAAAGAAGAAGGAGAGAAAACATCCTGACTGGAAACAAACAAACAAACAAACAAACAAACAAACTGTATTCTGGCAAACTATATTGCCTGCAAAATTAACTCCTTGAGGAAAGCTCCTGCAGCCTCCAGTTTCCCTTCAGGCTTACTAGAGAAAGCTTGCAAATCTCAGAGCTGTAAATGCATATCCCACTTAGATAAAGCAGTTAGGGCCTGAAGCACTGCATACTTAATTAATAATAATTCTACAAACCTGAAAATAATCAAGCCTTACCACACCAAAGGGCCAGCCTGACAGGTTGCATGGCTGCTCATGCTTGGGAATATGAGGTTGCTATTATTGTGGCCCACAGAAGCCAGTGAGATGCTCAGTAACAACTGCTGCTCACCAGTAGAGGTCTGGGGTGGTGCTGGCATAAAGACAGAACAGAATGACAACCATCCTTTCATAGAAGGGAAAATGTGGGTTGCAAAGATGAAGTGACTAGCTGAAGGTCATACATGGAGTCTGTGACAGAGTCAAAAAGTCAAGCATAGAGTAACTTATCCAATGAGACACTGATCACCCTGGGTGAAAGGGGAAATTCAAATGAAGAAAGTGTGTCTAAATACACAAATTTCATCCAAGGTCAATGAGAGTTGAACGCCTACTGTCTGTCTCCCATCATCTTGGGAAATCTCCCCCTCAGAAACAAAGTGCTAAAAAGCACTACCTCCCTCCTGAATATAAATCTCTTCAATTCCATTCTACTCTTAATTATACTGTCTGAAGCAGAAGAAGTAGGTTGGAAGTCAATGGATTTATATGTCCTTACTCAAGAAAAGAATTCACCCTGCAACATTCACATCTTCAATTTTACATTTTGTCAAAACCAAATAAAAATATGAGTGAAACTATTGCCATAGTCCATTAAGCAGCATTTAGTTGGCCTTTCATGTTGCATGTGTAAGAGAAATCCCAAAACCCCATACCTCCCCCATGGCTTGTGCTCCTTTTACCTATCACAGATTAAGTCTGCAGGATGCATCTTCCTGTTCTCTTGTCTTCTTGTTTATTTGCAAGCACAGAATCACAGAATGGCCAGGGTTGGAAGGGACCTCAAGGATCATGAATCTTCAACCCCCCTGTCACATGCAGGGCCACCAACCTCCCCATTTAGTACTAGACCAGGCTACCCAGGGCCCCATCCAATCTGGTCTTGAACGACTCCAGGGATGGGGCATCCACAACCTCTCTGGGCGGCCTGTTCCAGCACCTCACCACTCTCACAGTAAAGAACTTCCCCCTGATATCCAACCTAAATCTTCCCTCCCTCAATTTAAAACCATTTTCCCTTGTTATCTACCCTTCCAAAGAGCTATTTCCCCTCCTGTTTGTAGGCTCCCTTTAGGTACTGAAAGGCTGCAATAAGGTCACTCCGCATTCTTCTTTTCTCCAGGCTGAACAAGCCCAGCTCCCTTAGCCTGTCTTCATAGGGGAAGTGCTCCAGTCCCCTGATCATCTTCATGGCTCTCCTCTGGACCTTCCCCAAAAGCTCTCTGTCTTTCTTGTATAAAGAATATAGAATAAGAGAGAAAGACATAATGAGGGAGTGAGCAAGAAAAATAGAGAGGGAGAAGGTTAAGAGAGAGAGGAAAGAGGAAGTAAGAAAAGGAGGGAGGAGAGGAGGAAAGAAAAGAAAAGAAAAGAAAAGAAAAGAAAAGAAAAGAAAAGAAA